>NC_136059.1:846642593-847132041 GCF_964261635.1 Lissotriton helveticus | reverse complement strand
TCCTGCGGCCAAAGAGGAGCCGCTCCGTATTTTTCCTGGCTTGATCGGGTTTGTGACGAGCAACCGTGAGTAACCTGGTGATGGGTTGGCTGGTCCTGTAACTGTCGGCGTCACCCGCGGACCATTGTTAAGGAGCCTGGGGACTTTGTGATCCTTCGTGCATACTAAGCGGAATGTAGCGGTGTATTTGTTGGAACCGCGCATTACCGTTTCAGGGTTTCGTTTTGATCTATTCCGCTCGTGGAGTTAACGAGATTTATTGAACTGGACTCCACAGCTGAACGCAGTGGTGAATCAACCACGCATTTCCGTGTATGGAGACCCTTTCAGGAGACTCAGTACTGTGGTTATAAAAACCGGCAGAACATATCGTGTGTGGCGTTTTGTAAACACGCTGTGTCATATCCAGTGGAACTTGTTTCTTTGTTTCCTTTCTGGATTTCGTTTCATTTACTTTGGGGAATAGGGAGGCCCGGTGCTTTTGGTCTGAAATGCATTACAGAAACAACATTTTAAGAAGGCTGTTATAGATTGATTATCCATGAAGTATTGGTATGTATGAGCATTTACATGGTGATGACTGTACTGATGATCTTTGGTGTAGTTTGAGTATTAATGCAGCTTCCCCAGCATCCGGCCCACCAACCCACCCACCAAAGAACCCAACTTCCTCAGATGCATCCTGCTCAACTCCCGCTCTGTCCGCCAACACGCCGTCGAACTCTGGAACCTACTTGACACCAACGCCCCAGATGTCACCTTCCTGACGGCGACCTGGCTGAACCCCTCCTCGGCACCTGACATCGCCATAGCCATCCCGGAAGGCTACAAGATCACTCGCAAGGACCGCACCAATGGAGTAGGAGTAGGAATTGCCATCATCTACAGGAACACTCTCAAAATCTCGACATACACCGTCGACTCCCTCAGCACCGCTGAACACCTACACTTCTAGATCCACACCGACCCCAACACTACCCTCAGAGGCACCCTCGTCTACAGACCCCCCCGGACCCTGACCACAGTTCAGCGACTCCTTCGCCGACTTCATCAGCACACACGCCCTCGCCTCCACGGACTACATCCTCCTCGAGGACCTGAACTTTCACATCGAGAACAACAATGACTCCAACTCTTCCACACTGATTGAGACCCTCATCAACCTCGGACTAAGACAACTCGTCACAACACCCACCCACTCCGCCGGCCGAATGCTTGACCCCATCTTTTCAGCAAGCTCCCACATCTTCTTCAACCACACCACCGAACTCCACAGGACCGACCACCATTGCATCCACTTCACCTTCCGGAAACCCACCACGCACCACCACACTTAGCAGATGCCTCACCGCCACTGGAGTAGAGTCACCGAAAACCAGCTAACCACCACCCTCCCCCAGAGCTGACCCGCAGACCCGACCGACCGCGACGACGCAGCCCGCAACCTAAGACAGTGGATCAACAACTGCGCCAATACCCTCGCCCCGGAAGACCCCAGCCCACACCACATCTTCAACAAAGCCAGCAACACCATCGCACCCCATCTCCAAAAAACCATCAGCATCTCCTTCGAGACAGCGACCTTCCCCACGCAGAGATCAAAGCCCTACTCAACAAACCCAAGGCAGACCCCAAGGACCTCAAGAACTTCCGACCCATCTCCCTGCTCCCGTTCCCGGCGAAGGTCATCGAAAAGGCCGTCAACAAACAACTGACCAGCTTCCTCGAGGAGAACAGCATCCTGGACCTGTCCCAGTCTGGGTTCCGCAGCAACAACAGCAGCAAAACTGCCCTCATTGCCGACACAGATGACATCAGGACCTGCTAGACAATGGTGAAAATTCAGCCCTCATCCTCCTGGACCTGTCAGCCGCCTTCGACACGGTCTGCCACCGCACACTTCGTACACGCCTCTACGATGCCGAAATACAAGAAAAGGCCCTGGACTGGACCTCCTCCTTCCTCTCCAGCAGAACACAGAAAGTCTGCCTCCCCCCCTTCAGCTCCAAAGCCACCAGGATCATCAGCGGCATACTCCAAGGCTCATCCCTCAGCCCAACGTTGTTCAACGTCTACATGGCACCGCTTGCCCACGTCGCACAACGGCACGACCTCGACATCATCTCTTATGTCGACAACACCCAGCTGATCCTCTCCCTCACCAAGGATCCCCACACCGCCAAAACCAACCTCCACGAAGGAATGAAGGCCGGCGCCGACTGGATGAGGATGAACCGACTGAAGCTGAACTCGAAAAGACGGAGGTCCTCATCCTCGGATCCACCCCCTCGGCCTGGGATGACTCCTGGTGGCTGACTGCACTAGGATCACCCCCAACACCCACCGACAACGCACACAACCTTAGGGGTCACCCTCCGCATACTTTGCAGGATCTTCAAGTGGATCCTCACCTAAACGAGAAGGACGGTCACCCAGGCCCTCGTCAGCAGTGGATTGGACTACAGAAACGCACTCTACGCAGGAGCCTCAGCCAAACTCCTGAAACGGCTCCAACGCATCCAGAACGCCTCTGCACGCCTGATCCTCGACATCCCCTGCTGCAGCCACATTACACCCCACCTGAGAGACCTGCACTGGCTCCCTGTCAACAAGAGTATAACCTTCAAAATACTCCCCCACGCACACAAGGCACTTCACAACACCGGACCAGCATACCTCAACAGCCGACTCACCCTCTACACCCCCACCCTCCAGCTACGCTCCGCAGACCGCGTCCTCACCACCGTCCCCCGCATCCTAAGAGTGCCCACCGGTAGATCTTTCTCCCACCTCACCACCAAGACATGGAACATCCTCCCCATCCACCTACGGCAGACCGAAGACCTTCTGACCTTCAGGAGACTTCTCAAGACCTGGCTCTTCGAGCAGTAGCAGCTTCCCTCCCCCTAGCGCGTTGAGACCCTCACAGGTTTGTAGTGCGTTTAAAAATGCTATGATTGATTGATGTGAGTTCTTTGTTCCAGATGCATGGTATAGACACTGCAAGGCCCGGGATTTTATGATAAGAAATGGAGACAACTTATGCCAGTAAAGGTATAGAAAAGACTTAGTGAGACTTAATGAAAGTAGTCTATTTGTATGCACTATTTATATCTGTACCTTTTGTTGTTACAGGGCCTTTATTCCCAATGCTGCTCCTTCCTTTTCCCTTCCCTCGCCTGATCCTCCAAACACCCTGTACTTAATCATCGGGGTGTTGGTGATATCAGGAGGTGGACCATTAATAGACGCATCTGGATTCTGAGGAGCATACCTGACACCAACGAACTTCATACCCTACTTCATTATACTGTCCTACCCCCATATCTGGTTCTGAAAATGTCTTCCCTTCCGCTGTCAATTCTCCAAAATGTCTGGGGTGACAATAGGCTGGCGTCAAGTTCCTCTGTGCCTGCTGGAGGCTAGCCCTTTAAAGTATAAGTGAGGTAGGGCACAGCTCCATCCCTAACCATCATGGTTCCTTCCCACACCGTATCCTTATTGTGTCACTGTCTGGAAGAAATATGCAAACGCCAACATCAGAGCAATTCACAGTAATGTGACCCAGGATATTGGCAGAATGCACAAGTAGATAGGATAAGAAAATATCAACTTTGTAAAAGTGATATTTTCAGAATTGTGACTTAAAATACGGCCTCACCATAAAGGAGGGTTAATTTGAATCTAAACAGCATATATCTATCTGCTCTCAATCCAAAGTTAGCACTTCTTAAATGTAATACGGTAACCCAGTGTTAGTCATTCAAGAGATAGGCCTTACAACAGTAAAAAATGACTTTAGGAGTTTTTTATTGTCAGGACATATGCTGAGGAGAGGTCCAGGAGGATGAGGGCTGCTATTGTGCGTAGGAGAAGCGCCGAGCGACTTCGTTACTCATTCTTTCCGCATAGGGGCAACCACTGAGGCAGTCAAATAGGGCTGGGGGAGGGCAAGGATTATGAGGCTGGGGGTTGGAAGTCGGATTGCTTTAAAAGGTACATTCAGTTATGACAGTTGGGGGAGGGGTGATTTGTTCCATTTTCTTGTTTTTCACATCCGTGTCTTTGCAGGTGCGGTGGCTGGCCCGGCGTCTGCTGAGTTATCCATTTGGATTGTTGGCCATTCCTTCGTGAAGTGGGTGGAATGTCACGTGTTGGATAAAGGGAAGGGTTTGAGTCTTGGGGCTAGATGTAGGTAAATAGTATTTACCGATTGGTAAATACCAAATTTTACGATTCGGTATTTACAAATCGGTAAATGCTATGTAGGTATTTTTAACGATTTATTTACCGAATCTGTAACATTCGGTAATTACCAATTCGGTATTTACCGATTCGGTAATTGCCATTGATTCTTATGGGCCTTGAGGCCCATAGGAACCAATGGCAATTACCGAATCGGAAAATACCGATTCGGTAAAATTACCGAATTTACAAGGGGAACAGGGTGTCACTTTGACACCCTGTTGCACCCCTGATTCAGGCTTGTGTGCCATGTGACACACATACATGCCCTTAGAGCATGTATGTGTGCCACATGGCACAGGTGTACATGCACAGATGCACATGTACACAGGAATTCGTTATTTACCATGACATAGTATGTCATGGTAAATAACGAATTCTTAATGGCCGGTGGCACTGTTTTCAGTGCCACCTACATCACAAATTTGCAATTCGGTAAATTTACCGATTCGGTAATTTACAGAATCGGTATATTTACCGAATCTGTAAATATACCGAATCGGTAAATTTGAGGCCCCCTATATCTGAAACTCCAAATACTGGTCGGTAACGGCTGAAATCGGCCGTTACCGACCCGTATTTGGCCTCCTACATCTGGCCCTTGGTTTTGACACTGAATTGTTTACGTGTTTTTGGTATGGGAAAGGGGGCATGAGGTGGCACGAGTTGTTTCCAATGTTGAATAGGTTAGTTACGGGTAACATCTGTCCGGATGTTTTGACCATCCACTTGGGAGAAAATTATTTGGTTTGGTGTAAAGGCCTGGCCTTAAAAAAGCAGATGAAGCGGGACCTATTGGAGATAAAGAAGCATTGGTCTAGGTGTTATGTAATCTGGTATGAGTTTATCCCTAGAAGGCATTGGAGGGGGACAGAGAGGCTGGCAGCAATAGATAAGGCCAGGAGGAAGATCAACAGAGACATGAGGTTGTTTTGCGATAAGGAAGGTATTGGGAGAGTCGAACATCCAGAGCTTAGATATGTGGCGATTTATTTTTTCAGGCAGGATGGAGTGCACTTGTCGCGTTTTGGTTTGGAATTGTACATAATTCAGATGAAGGAGGTTCTGGACAGGGAATTGGGCATTAGACGGTACCCGAAGAATCCTTAGGTCCTAGTTGGGGGGGGTCAAAAAAGTTGTGAGCCACAGACTTTTTTGAGTGGCGTTTTTTCTCGCTAACTAATGGTTTCAATTGTTTACAGGTTAAGTTTAGGTTTGTTAAGTTATTCTCGGAGTAGGTAGGAAAGGGGAAGGTAGCATAGGGAATGTTTAGTTAGATAGTTATCTTAGGAAGTTAGAAGAGGTTACAAGGTTAATGTAAAAGCATGGAATGTTCGAGGTGGGGTTATAAAATGTTGCAAGTTAAGGGGAAACTTTAGGGGTGGGGGTGGGTAAAAAATTGGAAGAAAATGATTTAGAAAGGTTTAGTTTTGTACTGCAAAGGCCAAGGGAAATGTTTTATTGTGAGGTTCACCTGTCTTCAATAAAGTGGCCTTTTCCACACATATAGAGCGTTTTTGGTGGTCTGTGCTGCACCCCTTTTGGCCCAATAGGGCTTTGGGGGGCAGCCGACTAGCGGGAGGCTTGCCCCCCTGGGAATTTTGGGCAATGGTGCAGCCCAGAGCCCAATTGGGCTCTTTGGGCTACACTTTGGGCGAGTTACTTCAAAACCGGCCATTTTAGGATGCGGTGTCGTCATTTCAGTAAGGTGACACGGCGGCCGGTTGTGGGCAGCTGGGTGGGTGGAAAGTTTTCTCCCACTCTCCTTCCCAATTTTCAGAGGGGGGGTTCCCACCCAAAAAATGTCCTTGCAGGAGGCGTTTTTCTTGGATACAGGTGCGCTAGGGGTTGTTGTTGTACAGTGGGTGTCGCTTGAAGCAGGTGCTGGCGTTTTTTCTGGCTAACTAACGGTTTAGATTGTTTACAGGTTAAGTTTAGGTTTGGAAAGTTATTCCTGGAGTAGTTAGGAAGGGGAAGGTAGCATAGGAAATGTTTAGTTAGATAGTTATCTTCGGAAGTTAGAAGAGGTTACAAGGTTAATGTGACAGCATGGAATGTCCGAAGTGGGGGGGTTATAAAATGTTGCAAGTTAGGGAAAAACTTTAGGGGTGGGTGGAAAATTAGGAAGAAAATTATTTAGTGAGGTTTAGTTAGTACAGCAAAGGCCAAGGGAAATGTTTTATTGTGAAATGTTAATTGTGAGGTGCACCTGTCTTTAATAAAGCGGCCTTTTCCACACATATAGAGCGTTTTTGGTGGTTTGTACTGCACCTCCTTTGGCCCAAATAAAGGACAGGAGACTGCTTGTGGTTGTCCAGCCGCACCATATTAGGGGAGTGGTGTCATCTCATTGAGCGCTGCGATTTGGCCTCTATCTGCGGCAGGCACCAGCGCTACGTTGGTGACGAGATTTTCCTACTGCATAAAAGAGCACAATGCATTTTTTATTAATGCGTAACACCAAAAAGAGGCACCAAATAATTCTGACAACAGCTTCGGGAATTCAGGATTACTTGACCAACATTAATGCCGGCAATTATATATGGCAGTATTGTCAGATTGAAGGTCCCTGCGTGCGATTTGTTGTGCAGCGGCAAAAATGTCTTATTACTACAGCAAGCACAGTCTAGTGCCAATAAGCATAGGGGAATTGCGAACACAAATCATAAACCAAACGCAACCTCGAGCATGCAGAGGGCAGCCCAATCCCTGGTCTTTTAGTGGTTGATCTTTTATACACCGTGTGTAAAATGGCAGAGCCCATTCAAACATAATTTTTGATCCTGGTGAATGCTACGTACCCTCCTGGGACCTCAAAAGCAGAAACATGTTGACAATACCTAATACAGTGAAGGGATAATGAGTTCCCATATCACCGCCCACTTCTTTTAATATCATACATTTGTTCCTTTATTTAAATTAGTCTGTTGACAAATGTAATAATTTTTAGATCACTTTTCACCAATTCACGGGCCACTTCTTAGTTTTAGAAGTGCATCCCTGTCTCCAGTTGTATACCAGCCCTCTATCAAACAGAGTTTTTAGAGGGCGAGGACGGCCTATGATGAAGCATGACAACAGGTGGTGTGTGAGGCCAGTCCTTCACTTTTTGTGAGATGCCCCCACTAAACTTAATTTCTAGTCAGTTGCCTCCGAGGATGGAAAAACTAGGAAGGTATTTCTGCCAAATAAGAAAGAACAATCACTAATTATGGGTGCACTTAAGGGAAATGGAGTCGCAACATCTCTAGCAAATTTTTATAACTAATCAGAGCTCAAACATCAAACTGACACAGGAGCACGCTGAAAAAATATCTCAGTCTGTCACACCCAGTACCCCTTTCAATCAATCAATCAAACGGTATTCATGTAGCGCGGCTTATCACCCGAGAGAATATCCAGACTCAGCGCTGTGGGTAGTAGTCAAAAAGCCAGGTTTTGAGTTCCTTCCTGAAATGGGTTAGCGAGAGTGAGGTGCGGAGGTGGAGGGAAAGGGTGTTACAATACGTGGCGGCAAGCTGGGAGAAGTAGCAGCCTCTGGCGTGGCAGCACGGATGCGTGGTATCTGTATGAGGTCGAGTTTAGAGGAGCGGAGGTTCCTAGGAGGATGGTGGAAATTCAGGCGGTGGTTCATGCAAGCGGGTCCTTAGTCGTGGTGGGCCTTTCTGACTTACTATGATGTCTATGAGTGAACTAACACGCTAAATGTTTGGCAAGCCATCGCCAATGCTAGTAACCTCAGCAGGAAAAGAAATGGCATTGAACTCTTTTAGTGAAGCTACAGAACAGAATAATAGTATACCCTTGTCACAGGTGTGGGTCCCAAACTTAGAACTTTCCCTCAACATAGATTGCACGGGAATGTGAGATAGTCTTTCTTCCGGTTGAACGCTATGAACAATTCCCAGGCGTGAGCCTCAGGGTGGTAAATCGATAAGTTTTAAATACAGGTGGATCTGCTACAGTCGCTAGCATCTTATACAATTGCAATTAAATCTAAAATAGGAAAATTAAATTACCTAATCCACTGAATTAAGCGAAAGTGGTGATGGTGAAGGAAAATACATATGTGTACCTCTTTTACATAAACTGGCAACCATCCCTGAAGACATGGGTTCCCTCATAGTTGATCTAAAGGAAGTAGCATTAGATTAAGCTCCACAAGTTACAAAGTAAATGAAAGAAGTACACAAGGGAAGCCTTAGAGAGGGTGTTAAACAGAAGAGGCCCCAATAAAAGGATTATCTTAAACCAGCACTCTATTGTCTAAAAGTAGCAATATACAGGGCCTACAGCACGATTACAAACACAGCAGTAAAAAGAATTAAAAAAAAAAAAATGAAAAGCAGAATAAACTATAAGTAAGCAGGATAATCCTTCAGTTACATGGCAAGAAGGCAAATCAATCCTCTGACACTCTAATATTCCCAATATTTGATTCACGTAAAATGGGAACAGAGACTTAGAAAGATTTAATCACTTCTGACACAGTAAACAGCATATTGGCGATAGGTCAAGAATCTTTTTTTCCGTAAGTTCCCTCATAACCAGTAGTAATCAGTACAACCCCAATAAATGACAACCTAAAATCACACTTGCAACTATAGAGAGTTGAATACCCATGCAAAATAGGCCTTTTTTTCTGAACAGGTCACAGAAGACCCGCTTAAGGCCAAAGATTGAAAATTAATAATCATATACAACATAGCCGACCATAGAAGGAAAGTGCACATTAACTGTGGTGATGTGGGCTGGCTATCAAAAATTTTGAATCATGGCTCCTGGAAAGGAAGCCAACTGGGGACTCGCAGTCATTAATTGGCTCATGGAACATTCATGGAATTAAAAACCTAGATGTAAAACTGGATGTTCATAGCCATATCATGATTTACGACTTAATATGCCTACAGGAGACCTGGGATCTGACAGATTCCCCTACTAGTGGGTTACTGCAAATATTTCACCCCTGCCAATAAAAGAAGCAAAGATAGAGCCAAGCTTCAGGGGAAATATCTATATCTACATGAAATGACTTCTCTTGTAAAGTGATAAGACTAAAAATAGAATTGGACTTCTGCCTGATTACCAAGTTGTATTTCAGATTTAAGGAGAAACAGAGAGGCGAAAAATACATTATCTATAATTTATATGTAAGCCTACACATCAAGGCCAAACAGAAGCATCACTTATTTTTTTAACCAAAACATGCTGTGCACCTTAAGGGCGGAGCATACATATAGCTTGTTGATTTTAACATGTGAATTTAATTTGCTCAGAAAATATGTTAACGAACATAGAAAGTTTGACGCTTAAAACATGTCCTTCATGGATCTGTACCACGCCTACTCGACGGCTGTGCAACTCATGTGGTCACTGAGGGTTTCTGTTATCTGGAGATACACATCGCTAGCGACCCAGACAGTTTTTATACACATAACCTTGAGCCATCGCTTTCATGCTTGCGAAGGGACATTCAACACTGGAAGGCCTAGTCCCTCTCCCTACTGAGGAAAGCTGCTCTATTTAAAATGATGTCCCTCCCCCGTTTCATGTACGTCCTCCACAACACGCCCTATCCAGTCCCGCAGTCCTATTTCCAAGTAATATGTGACTCTTAGAGTATATCCAGTCATATCCCTTCCCGATGTATATAGAGATAACTCTAATCACTAGTATATGCAGTAGACCGCTGTGCTCTCTACCATTCCTATGTGACCCTTAGAGTATATCCAGTCATATCCCTTCCCTATGTATATAGAGATAACTCTAATCACTAGTATATGCAGTAGACTGTTGTGCTCTCTACCATTCCTATGTGACTCTTAGAGTATATCCACTTGTATCCCTTCCCTATGTATATAGAGATAACTCTAATCACTAGTATATGTGGTTGACCTTTGTACTACCTACCATTCCTATGTGACTCTTAGAGTATATCCAGTCATATCCCTTCCCTATGTATCTAGAGATAACTCTAATCACTAGTATATGCAGTAGACCTTTGTACTATCTACCATTCCTATGTGACTCTTAGAGTATATCCATTTGTATCTCCTCCTTGTGTGACTATACATCTGCAATTTTTTCTGTTTGTATCCTTTATGTAACGCATGTAATCCTAAGTCCTTATGTTCTCAACGGGTTCTTATGTAAAGCGCTCTGACACCTTCGGGTAAAGTTCGCGCTATATAAAATCGCATAAATAAAATAAATAAAATTCCACCCGCACACTCCTTTGGGATGGTGGGCCCCTAGCATAGCACTTCAGAAACTGACCAGGAGCTGGTATGATGGGCGAATTGCACCCCCTGATCTCCAAAAATATTTCTGGGTGTTGCAACTTATAGTCAATAACCATTGGACTCAACTCCCGAAGGGACGAGCCGGCCGATAGGAAGGACAGGAGAAATATGCAACCCAGTGGTTATCTCAGGGCCATCTATGGGGAAACACGCAGTACACCCCTCCTCAGCACTACAGCTGTCACACTTTCCCTCTGCGACACCACACTGAAAGTTTTAGGTTGGCATGACAGGATCACATGTGCTACATCCCTGTGGAATACTGCATGGTTTGGTGTGTTGGTCTTACAGAGGAACTTTGATAAATGGGATCTCATTGGCGTATCCAGAGTGGGTGACCTGTGGAGGCAGGGCGAAGGTGCTTCCATTCATAGAACTACAAAGTGAATACAAATTGGCCCCCAATGAGATTTTCCGATATCTACAGATTTGTTATGCTTTACAGAAAGTGCTCCCCAGGGGTGGAGAGCTTCCTGAGTTCTCCCTACTGGAAGACGCAGGGACAACACTGGTTAAAATGGGAAAGTCAGGCTCAGCGCTGTGCCCCAAGAAGTGTGGGGCGTGGCCAACTGCCGGGAGAAATGGGCGCTCACTAGCTGAGCTCCCCCCAGAAACTCCCTAACTATCCGCATATTCTAGTGTTGCCCTGTATGAGTCTTACTTAAGACGACTGTCGAGTGTTCCCGGGCGGAAGGAGAGTTGCCCAGCCGAGTTGGGACCGGATCCGGTGACGAGAGCTGCTGCTCCAGAGCTGGACCCGTGCTGTGCTGTGACGGACCGGGGTGCGGCCTGGAGAACGCGGCCGTCCAATTCAGCCGATCTGCGGATGCGGTGCAGCTCCCGTCTGCTGTCTCCTGGGGGGCCGCCTTGATGAAACTCGGGCCGGTCCTGCTTCTGCCGGTGGTGCGACACAGAAGTCCCCAGTAACTTGAGTGCCGGGTGGGCGGAGCCTGTGCAAGTATTTCTGCTGCCGCATGGAGTGCTGCATTAGTGGCCCATCGGGGCCTAATGAAAGACGCGCTGAGGTTGACCTGCTGAACCGTGCTTCCACCGCCTGGGGATGGCCCCCTGTCTGGTTACCCAACCACTGCATGAGGATTCCTGCTGCGACCTCCCTGCATTGGCGGTGCTGGGGCTGCGGCTACTACGATCATTGTGGTGAGCCTGAGAGGGACGTGTGGACTCCACTTCCCGCCCTCTAGTTGTCCGGTGTTACGTGCCCAGGTGCCCACAGTGTGGTCACATACAGTGCCTGCCCCCTTGGTGGGGCCGAGGCTGAGACCTCCTGGGTTGTGGAGGGATCAGCCCCAGTGAGGTCTGCGAAGCGAAGGGGAATCATTGAAGGTGGCATCGCACCTCCTCTCTGCAGCTGGTGTAAGTAAAGGGGCCTATGAGGACCATATAGGGCTCTCAACACAGGAGGATCCATACCATACCAGGGACTCCAGAACAATAGTTGGCTCTCCAGACACTGCTAGTACAGCACCAGTAGCACATAGCTGCCCTTGGTATCCCTCTTGGTGGGGCTCTCTCCTAAGAACACTTATTCTGAATCCCCTATTCATGTGATCTCTCCTCGCGCTCCCCCAGATTAATCAGCCGGTAACACTCTCTGGGGAGTGGGAGTGGAGAGCCCTGTTTACACTGCGCATGCTGCACGCCACATACATCTTTGACCCCGGACACTCCTGGAAGGCTGCTTGCATCTCTTGCTCGCCTCCTGGCCGAAGTGTACAACAGTTAGGATGTGTTTCTGGGACTTGCCCTCCATGGGTGGCTGCGGTGACGCGGTGCCAGCGCCACTGCCAAGGGCCCACATTGCGCCTAGTATCACTGAGCACACTCAGGATGTACCGGTCTGGAACACCTGGAGCGCCGGGGTTGTGCGGCAGCCCAGCTCCCACTCTCCGAAGAGCAAGCATCGGCCACTGCTGCCCCAGGCAATATCTGGCTGGTGAAACCGAACAGGCCGGTTTGGAGCTCATTCCTTATGCAGGCGGCGGTGAATAGCCAGCTGGACCCCTCCTATTAGCCCAGCTGCGATTGGCTGGCCGAAGGCGTCATGGCGAGCGGTCGGGGCAGGCGAAATGTGCTCCAGACAAAGCTGGAAAAATAGGCTTGGCAAGAGGGGCAGGGGAATGCACAGACCTCCTCCACAGAAGCCAAGAATTCAACCGGAACCGATGTTTCAGTATATTCTGGCAGGGATGTACGATGGTACGACGCATGGTTTTACCACGCGTACTGTTACAACGTGTTTTTTACAACGCAAGTCGTTACCACGACTTGCGTTGGAGGGGTGCGGACTTAGGAATTTTTTTAATTTACTATTCCAACACCAGCCTTCTTACAGTAGGGAAGGTGTTGGGTAGTAAATTAAATTATTCCTTGTCCTGTAGCGCCCTCCAGCGCAAGTCGTGGTTACGACTTGCGTTGTAAAAGACGCGTTGAAAGGGTACTGCGGAGTAAAATCCGCGTGGTAAAGGATGTTCCTCTTCTGGCAGCCATAACTACGGTGCGCACATTTTTGGGAGGGCTGCATTAACACCGTCGCGACTGAGGTCTCCCTGATCAGGGTGGATATGTGCAGGATGAACAAGCATCTCTCTGAGGTGGAATCCACCACCAAAGACCTAGTGACTGACTCTGATTTGCTCATACGCCAAGTTGCGGATCTGCAGGCCAACTAGGAACTGTTAACGCACCAGCTCGATGACTACGAGGGCCGTATGCGCCGCAACAACTTGCGCATTTTGGGAGTGCCTGAATGGGCAGAGGGGCAGGCAGCCGATCTCCTTGTTGAGAACCTTGTGCTACAGCACCTCCAACCAAATGGAGGAGCAGTGAGACCCTTGAATTTGCCTATCTGCGAACCACCTTGGTGAACCAATTGTGATCACTGAACTCTGGGTGCTGAGCCTGCCGTCAGCCGGAAGCCTGGGATAACCTGTCACAGATCCAGACGGCAGCGGTGACGTAACTATGTATACAGAGTGGGGCGATGGGGACATTTATTGATTGGTATTATCTCACGGCCCAACCTCCTCACTAGGGACAAGTAATGGGGGCATAAGATTGTTACAGGACACAACACTGTCACAGGGAGTGGGGTTGGTACACTCTCCTACAAGTTTCTTAGGGTGGGCGATAGGCATTCTGCAAGTTTGGGGAGGTGGGTGGTTTCTTGCCCGCCATGCAGGTAGGCAGGGAGGGGGTGGCAGGGATTTTTTCAAGGGTGGGGGGGTTTGTTGATTTTTCTTTTCATTTGTTGGGTTAATTGCGTCTTGGGGGGTAGGCACTGAGTTCACTGCCTTTCTCCGTCATGCACCCTATTCTGTGCTCTATACAGAGGGCTGGTTTATGTGCAGGGAGTGTTCTTTGAGTGTGTGTTGTTCTTTGTTTCCTGGGTATAATAAATATGACTGGTTCCAGGGAAAGGCAATCAATGGGTACAAGCATTTGGTAACTTTGTCTCTCAAGACAAGGTGGTTTACTATTGTGTTCTCCTCTTGGAGCGGCCACGGGACACTCCCCCTGCAATTGAATGCCCTCGCAAAGGGAGGTAAAGGGAAAGTCAACTAAACAGGGGCTCACGCTGTTGTCGTGGAGCGTAAATGGGTTGGGTGATAAGATCAAACAGGGTATCGTGCTCCAATTCTTGAAAAGACACTCCCCTGATGTAGTCCTTTTACAAAAGATGCACTTGATTGGGAATGCCTTTAGGGCCATGTTGCGATGGGGTTTCCAGTTGGTGGCTCACTCTGCTTTTGGTTCCGGCTCCCCGGGGGTGGGCATATTGGTTCAGAAATCATTCCCCATGACCCTCGATCGTGTTCGCACCAACGTACGGGGTAGGTTCGTTGCCGTCTCTGGGACCTGGGAGGGTCGCATACTTAGTCTCCTTTCTGTCTACGTGCCGCCGGGATTGCACACCCAAGCCTTTGCTGACCTTGGGGACCTCCTCTTAGCCTTGCCGGACAGCAGAGTACTGATTGGGGTGACTTTAATTCTCTCGTCTCTGATTTCCTTCACCGGTGGCCCCAGAAGGCTCTGCCGCCCTCCCACATGGGGATCCATAGCTTTCTTGGAGCAATGGGTCTGGTAGACGTCTGGAGGAGCCTGGGCCCAGCCGTACAGCAGTACACTTTCTACTCTGGTGCTCACCGTAGCATGTCCCATCTAGACTATGCTCGCACATCAACTTGGCTGCGTGAAGGACATACAGCATCTGGCTAGGGGTATCTCCGACCACTCACCTATCCTTTGTAATCTGGAGGTGGTGGAACCCACTGTATGCCGTGCCAACTCCTGGTACCTCATGACACCCCTAATCAGAGATAAGATCGTTAGTGAGTCGGACCTTTACTTCCAGGAGAACGACAGGACTGTAGATTTGCCAAAAACACTATGGGAAGCCAATAAGACTGTCATACAGGGAGTGGCTTGGGCTCAGATCTCGGGACAGCGAAAGGCAAAGTGTGCAGATATGACTCGCTTAGAGGGAGAAATCCTATCTTTGGAGGAATCCCTCCGGCTTGACGACTCGGCGGGGGGGGGCAGAGAGTGCCTATTAAAGTTAAGGAATACACCAACTTGGCGACTGAAGCTGCCAAGACGCGCCACAGGGCCACACTCAGTAGGATCTATGATGTCGGCAACAAGGCTGGCAAACTGTTAGCCTGGCTAGATCGTAGAGACCAGGCCCGTAGAGTCGTGGCTGAAATAGAGACGGATTCTCTCTTCCTCCTCACTGCCCCCCAGGACATAGCGGAATTTATTCGGACAATACTACCAGTCACTCTATTCGTCTCGCACTCCACATACGGAGGAGGAAGCTTTCTCGCTCTTGCGAGACATTTCTTTACCCTCGCTCACTGATGATGAGCGCTCCAATCTTGACTTAGATATCACAGTCTCGGAGGTTGAGAAAGCCATCCACAACTTACGTGGTGGGAAGGCATCGGGCCCTAATGGCTTGCCTAATGAGTTACTTAAGCTCACTGCCGCCGGCAAGATAGCGCCCTATCTCACTGCAATGTTTCGGGATAGCAAGAAGGAGGGACACTACCTGAGGATCAGCGACTTGCTAAAATTGTAACAAGGGGTGGTGAGGGACAGAGTCTCTGAATTAAGCAGAATACTCTCACCCAGTCAAGAGATCAGGGCTAGATCCAACACCGTTTTTTAGCTCATTGCACCATCCCAGTTTCAGAACCTGGCTGTATGCAAATTAGTCTGTTCCTGTCCCAGTGCATGATGGGAACAGGGCAAACCAAACTACAAAAGCCAATTCTTACACTGGGAAGGAAACAAGCTTCCGGGGACCGGTTTCTGGCAATACAGCCGTCTTCGGCCCGGCTTGCTTGAATCTTGATGGTGCAATGAGCAAGGGACTCATGTCTGAGTATACCCTTCCACGCTTAGGGTGGACAAAATTATTTACAACAAGGGGTGGTGAGGGACAGAGTCTCTGAATTAAGCAGAATACTCTCACCCAGTCAAGAGATCAGGGCTAGATCCAACAATGTTTTTTAACTCATTGCACCATCCCAGTTTCAGAACCTGGCTGTATGCAAATTAGTCTGTTCCTGTCCCAGTGCATGATGGGAACAGGGCAAACCAAACTACAAAAGCCAATTCTTACACTGGGAAGGAAACAAGCTTCCGGGGACCGGTTTCTGGCATTACAGCCGTCTTCGGCCCGGCTTGCTTGAATCCTGATGGTGCAATGAGCAAGGGACTCATGTCTGAGTATACCCTTCCACGCTTAGGGTGGACAAAATTATTTACAACAAGGGGTGGTGAGGGACAGAGTCACTGAATTAAGCAGAATACTCTCACCCAGTCAAGAGATCAGGGCTAGATCCAACACCGTTTTTTAGCTCATTGCACCATCCCAGTTTCAGAACCTGGCTGTATGCAAATTAGTCTGTTCCTGTCCCAGTGCATGATGGGAACAGGGCAAACCAAACTACAAAAGCCAATTCTTACACTGGGAAGGACACAAGCTTCCGGGGACCGGTTTCTGGCATTACAGCCGTCTTCGGCCCGGCTTGATTGAATCCTGATGGTGCAATGAGCAAGGGACTCATGTCTGAGTATACCCTTCCACGCTTAGGGTGGACAAAATTATTTACAACAAGGAGTGGTGAGGGACAGAGTCTCTGAATTAAGCAGAATACTCTCACCCAGTCAAGAGATCAGGGCTAGATCCAACACCGTTTTTTAGCTCATTGCACCATCCCAGTTTCAGAACCTGGCTGTATGCAAATGAGTCTGTTCCTGTCCCAGTGCATGATGGGAACAGGGCAAACCAAACTACAAAAGCCAATTCTTACACTGGGAAGGAAACAAGCTTCCGGGGACCGGTTTCTGGCATTACAGCCGTCTTCGGCCCGGCTTGCTTGAATCCTGATGGTGCTATGAGCAAGGGACTCATGTCTGAGTATACCCTTCCACGCTTAGGGTGGACAAAATTATTTACAACAAGGGGTGGTGAGGGACAGAGTCTCTGAATTAAGCAGAATACTCTCACCCAGTCAAGAGATCAGGGCTAGATCCAACACCGTTTTTTAGCTCATTGCACCATCCCAGTTTCAGAACCTGGCTGTATGCAAATTAGTCTGTTCCTGTCCCAGTGCATTATGGGAACAGGGCAAACCAAACTACAAAAGCCAATTCTTACACTGGGAAGGAAACAAGCTTCCGGGGACCGGTTTCTGGCATTACAGCCGTCTTCGGCCCGGCTTGCTTGAATCCTGATGGTGCAATGAGCAAGGGACTCATGTCTGAGTATACCCTTCCACGCTTAGGGTGGACAAAATTATTTACAACAAGGGGTGGTGAGGGACAGAGTCTCTGAATTAAGCAGAATACTCTCACCCAGTCAAGAGATCAGGGCTAGATCCAACACCGTTTTTTAGCTCATTGCACCATCCCAGTTTCAGAACCTGGCTGTATGCAAATTAGTCTGTTCCTGTCCCAGTGCATGATGGGAACAGGGCAAACCAAACTACAAAAGCCAATTCCTACACTGGGAAGGAAACAAGCTTCCGGGGACCGGTTTCTGGCATTACAGCCGTCTTCGGCCTGGCTTGCTTGAATCCTGATGGTGCAATGAGCAAGGGACTTATGTCTGAGTATACCCTTCCACGCTTAGGGTGGACAAAATTATTTACAACAAGGGGTGGTGAGGGACAGAGTCTCTGAATTAAGCAGAATACTCTCACCCAGTCAAGAGATCAGGGCTAGATCCAACACCGTTTTTTAGCTCATTGCACCATCCCAGTTTCAGAACCTGGCTGTATGCAAATTAGTCTGTTCCTGTCCCAGTGCATGATGGGAACAGGGCAAACCACTACAAAAGCCAATTCTTACACTGGGAAGGAAACAAGCTTCCGGGGACCGGTTTCTGGCATTACAGCCGTCTTCGGCCCGGCTTGCTTGAATCCTGATGGTGCAATGAGCAAGGGACTCATGTCTGAGTATACCCTTCCACGCTTAGGGTGGACAAAATTATTTACAACAAGGGGTGGTGAGGGACAGAGTCTCTGAATTAAGCAGAATACTCTCACCCAGTCAAGAGATCAGGGCTAGATCCAACACTGTTTTTTAGCTCATTGCACCATCCCAGTTTCAGAACCTGGCTGTATGCAAATTAGTCTGTTCCTGTCCCAGTGCATGATGGGAACAGGGCAAACCAAACTACAAAAGCCAATTCTTACACTGGGAAGGAAACAAGCTTCCGGGGACCAGTTTCTGGCATTACAGCCGTCTTCGGCCCGGCTTGCTTGAATCCTGATGGTGCAATGAGCAAGGGACTCATGTCTGAGTATACCCTTCCACGCTTAGGGTGGACAAAATTATTTACAACAAGGGGTGGTGAGGGACAGAGTCTCTGAATTAAGCAGAATACTCTCACCCAGTCAAGAGATCAGGGCTAGATCCAACACCGTTTTTTAGCTCATTGCACCATCCCAGTTTCAGAACCTGGCTGTATGCAAATTAGTCTGTTCCTGTCCCAGTGCATGATGGGAACAGGGCAAACCAAACTACAAAAGCCAATTCTTACACTGGGAAGGAAACAAGCTTCCGGGGACCGGTTTCTGGCATTACAGCCGTCTTCGGCCCGGCTTGCTTGAATCCTGATGGTGCAATGAGCAAGGGACTCATGTCTGAGTATACCCTTCCACGCTTAGGGTGGACAAAATTATTTACATCAAGGGGTGGTGAGGGACAGAGTCTCTAAATTAAGCAGAATACTCTCACCCAGTCAAGAGATCAGGGCTAGATCCAACACCGTTTTTTAGCTCATTGCACCATCCCAGTTTCAGAACCTGGCTGTATGCAAATTAGTCTGTTCCTGTCCCAGTGCATGATGGGAACAGGGCAAACCAAACTACAAAAGCCAATTCTTACACTGGGAAGGAAACAAGCTTCCGGGGACCGGTTTCTGGCATTACAGCCGTCTTTGGCCCGGCTTGCTTGAATCCTGATGGTGCAATGAGCAAGGGACTCATGTCTGAGTATACCCTTCCACGCTTAGGGTGGACAAAATTATTTACAACAAGGGGTGGTGAGGGACAGAGTCTCTGAATTAAGCAGAATACTCTCACCCAGTCAAGAGATCAGGGCTAGATCCAACACCGTTTTTTAGCTCATTGCACCATCCCAGTTTCAGAACCTGGCTGTATGCAAATTAGTCTGTTCCTGTCCCAGTGCATGATGGGAACAGGGCAAACCAAACTACAAAAGCCAATTCTTACACTGGGAAGGAAACAAGCTTCCGGGGACCGGTTTCTGGTATACTCAGATGTGAGTCCCTTGCTCATTGCACCATCAGGATTCAAGCAAGCCGGGCTGAAGACGGCTGAAATGCCAGAAACCGGTCCCCGGAAGCTTGTTTCCTTCCCAGTGTAAGAATTGGCTTTTGTAGTCTGGTCTGCTCTGTTCCCATGATGCACTGGGCCAGGGACAGACTAATTTGCATACAGCCAGGTTCTGAAACTGGGATGGTGCAATGAGCTAAAAAACGGTGTTGGATCTAGCCCTGATCTCTTGACTGGGTGAGAGTATTCTGCTTAATTCAGAGACTCTGTCCATCACCACCCCTTGTTGTAAATATTTTTGTCCACCCTAAGTGTGGAAGGGTATACTCAGATGTGAGTCCCTTGCTCATTGCAAATATGCAAAACTTCCTAGGCAATCATAATGAGGGAACTAATGCAAGGAAGGACCAGGAACTAAGTAAATGCACATACATTCATGTATTATTTATTTATCAAGCAAATTTCTTTATACACATAATAAAAAATACAATTTATATATCATAATTACATACACAATTAAAGGAAAGTTAAAATGATGATATAATCACCAACAATAAAGGAAAAAAACACAACAATTAATATTTTAAAATAAAAAATGTGGCAAATTAATATTTATCGACGCGCGTTTCGGCGTTCAAGACAACGCCTTCTTCAGGAGCCACACAAATTTAAAAAAGCAGAGACAAGGTATGTCTATCTTTAAGCCTTCACTGGATATGGCTACAGTTTTTATCGTACACTGCAGGATTTTCAAGTCCTTATATCAATAATATGAGCACCTTTTAAAATACTTCTAGAGTCCCACGTTAAAGACGTCTAGCCGAAAGGACACGGTGCAGTGGGACACACAGGCAATTCGTGTCAAGAATATAGGACAATGGTATCGTCATTAAAAAAGGACGGCACTGTTTCCAAGAAATTCAATGAGTCTGGAAAGCCGTGACCACGTTTCATAACAAGCTTTATATTCCAATATATCGCGGAGCCGTATTCTTGTCTTCGCTTTATATTTACACGTTGCTACAAACAGGATGGTGTCGAGCATACGGGTCAATAAAAGATAAGTTACGTAGGTTCAGCTACCGTCTAGCGTCTCATTGCACCATCAGGATTCAAGCAAGCCGGGCCGAAGATGGCTGAAATGCCAGAAACCGGTCTCCGGAAGCTTGTTTCCTTCCCAGTGTAAGAATTGGCTTTTGTAGTCTGGTCTGCTCTGTTCCCATGATGCACTGGGCCAGGGACAGACTAATTTGCATACAGCCAGGTTCTGAAACTGGGATGGTGCAATGAGCTAAAAAACGGTGTTGGATCTAGCCCTGATCTCTTGACTGGGTGAGAGTATTCTGCTTAATTCAGAGACTCTGTCCATCACCACCCCTTGTTGTAAATATTTTTGTCCACCCTAAGCGTGGAAGGGTATACTCAGATGTGAGTCCCTTGCTCATTGCACCATCAGGATTCAAGCAAGCCGGGCCAAAGACGGCTGAAATGCCAGAAACCGGTTCCCGGAAGCTTGTTTCCTTCCCAGTGTAAGAATTGGCTTTTGTAGTCTGGTCTGCTCTGTTCCCATGATGCACTGGGCCAGGGACAGACTAATTTGCATACAGCCAGGTTCTGAAACTGGGATGGTGCAATGAGCTAAAAAACGGTGTTGGATCTAGCCCTGATCTCTTGACTGGGTGAGAGTATTCTGCTTAATTCAGAGACTCTGTCCATCACCACCCCTTGTTGTAAATATTGCTAATATTGTAGTCATTCACAAAGCTGGCAAACCGAGTGAACAAATGTTCCTGCTTACAGACCCATCTCGCGGCTCAACTGCGAAGCGAAAACCCTTGCCTCCCGGCTGCTTGGGGTCATCGACCGGCTGGTCCACCCAGACCAGTCGTGATATATGCCCAATAGAAACACTTTGCTTAACCTGCGCACGCTCCACGGAGTGCTGCGCCGCGCTGACACAATTGATGAGGATGCTGTTGTGGTTTCTCCTAACGCTGCGTCAGCATTCGACACCATCGAGTGGCTTTATATGTTTGTTGTACTTCACAATCTTGGCTTCGGGCCCGAGTTTACGTGCTGGGTCCGGCTCCTCTAGCAACAGCCACTCGCTCAAGTAGAGATTAACAACAGGAAATCTCCTGTTTTCACTCTTGGCAGGGGCACCAGGCAGGAATACCCCTTGTCCCCGCTTCTCTTTGCCCTGCCCCTTGAGCCTTTGGCAGCATGGGTCTGTAATGACCCCGCCATAAGGGGCCTTAAATGGACGTCCGGCTGGGAAGACCGTATATCGCTATATGCAGACATTTTGCTCTATTTGGCGCCTCCCGGCTGCATCCCTCAATGTGGTCCTGGATATCTTTCAGGTGTTTGGTAGATATGCCGGCTATTCTATAAATTGGTCTAAGTCGGTGATATATGCCCGCTATGGAAAGAAGCCTGCGCTCCCCCGGGGAAGTCAGCTGGCGGAGGCAGTTAACGGATTATGTGAGTAAAAGGATGCGTGGTGATAAACCGTAGCCTGCAACTGCCCGTGTGCTCAAACGTCACGCTAGGAGGCTTGTAAGCACTCTGGTTTTTAGAAATGATTCTTTTCAGTTTTCACTCGTTTTTAAACAGGCAAGCACTCACTCTCTTTTACCTGATTGAGCGCCGCCTCTCCCCGGTCCACCGCAGCTTGTGCTGTTTGTGTGGAGGGAGCCTCGGCAACCGAGTTCTCTTTGTGCCCTCACTTCCTGTGGCCCGAGTTTGGCGGCCTTTTTGGGGGTAGCGGTCTAGTGTTCGGCAAAGAACACCATGGCGCGGCCGCCCCGAAGGCAAGCCCGTCTGCGCTCGGCTCGGGGCCACCCCCCCTGGTCAGTCTACTCCGGACAAACGGGTCATTTGCTACAATAGGGACTCGCTTATGGAGCTTGACCCTCTAAAACAGGGGTCTTCAAACTGTGGGGCGCGACCCCCAAGGGGGCCGTGGAGCGATGCAAAGGGGGTCGCACCTTCACAGTGTCACTTCTGCCCTGGCCTCCAGGGCTTCAGCCCCCCTCCTCCCCGTCCTGTGTCTCACCCCGGGCTGCTGCAGTGCGGCTCGCGCTCCTGGGGCCTCGGCTGGGCAGTGTCTGGAATCTTATCTCCGCCCGAGTTTTTCACAGGACCATTAGCATATTTACATGCCTTTGTTAACTGATTACCAAAGCTTAGTTTTTTGTTGGTTCCAGTACCCCCTGGGCCCCCACCCTGCCTATTCCTTACATTTGTATTTTTACACTTACTGCTGTAGTGTGAGAATGCATTTAATGTAAAGAAATATAAAGTTGGGTTGCCAAAAGAAACATGCCTGCTATGTGTGGAAAGATCCTGCAGAGACCTGCTCTTGACACTAAATTGAGTTATCAATAAAAAAGTATGTATTAATTAGTTATGTGACTTTTCTGTCTTTATTTCTCTTTAATTATTAGTCATGGATCATTAAGGCATCCCTAGAACACAATTAAAAGTGCTTTCTATTTATATTTGCTGTTCTAAGTATTCACAGATAAGTGCAGAAAATACAGCTGTAGGTGACTGCTTATTTCTGGGCCATCAAAATAATGAGCTGGTAACCCTAATCATTAGACTGGAAGTCTGTTGCAGGATCAACACATTATTTATTTCCTCCACCCTCGAACCCTGATTAATGCCATTATAGCAATAGTTTAACTTATATCTGAAACCCTACGCTTCAAGTTTCTGGGAATGCACCCTGCTTTCAGACTACTCAGTTCTCATTCTCGCCTTCACTTTCACGTTCACCCTGCACTCCCAGCGATCACAATGCGCTCACACTGATCACCATGCACTCATAGCGATCACCATGCACTCACAGCGATCACAATGCAAACACTGATCACAATGCACTCACACTGACCACAATGCACTCACACTGATCACCATGCACTCACACTGATCACCATCCACTCCCACTGATCACCATGCACTCACACTGATCACCATGCACTCACACTGATCACCATGCACTCACACTGATCGCCATGCACTCACACTGATCGCCATGCACTCACACTGATCACCATGCACTCACACTGATCACCATGCACTCACACTGATCACCATGCACTCACAGCAATCACAATGCACTCACACTGATCACCATGCACTCACACTATTCACCCGCTCACCATGCACTCACACTGATCACCATGCACTCACACCAATCACCATGCACTCACACCAATCACCATGTACTCACACTGATCACCATGCACTCACAGCAATCACAATGCACTCACACTGATCACCATGCACTCACACTGATCACCATGCACTCACACTGATCACCATGCACTCACACTGATCACCATGCACTAACAGCAAGCACCACTCACACTATTCACTCGCTCACCCTGCACTCACACTGATCACCCTGCACTCACACTGATCACCCTGCACTCTCACTGAACACCATGCACTCACACTGATCACCATCCACTCACACCAATCACCATGCACTCACAACATTCATCCACTCACCCTGCACTCACAGTGATCATAATGTACACAGTGATCACAATGCACTCACACTGATCACCATGCACTCACAACATTCACCCGGTCACCCTGCTCTCACAGTGATCACTGCACTAAAAATGTGCTTGCATTGTTCACTCTGTACCTCACCCTGCAGTAACAGGAGCACACTTCTCAACCTGCACTCATGTGACACTTCTCTCACTTGTCCCCCCTTACTGCTCAATCTGTAGCTCACTCAAACAAGGCCATCACTAACCATGCACTAATTCGTCCCACTCTGCACTTACAGCCAAACCCAAATTCATATGGTCTCCTCACTCACCCTGCAGTCACTCCTTTTACCCTACTCTCACACTGTTGCATTGCTCACCGTACAGTCACATGGGCACTCTTGTCACCCACACAGAGGTTTTGAAATTTTTGTCAGGAGGGGGTCCTTACGCTTGAAAATGTTGACGGGGGGTCTCGGCATCCAAAAGTTTGAAGACCTCTGCTCTAAAAGGAAAGGCAACTTGCCCACGACTTACACCAAACACACAATCCACGGACGACAATCCCTGTCCAAACTGTTTAACCCGCCTGCCGCATATCAACCCTCTTCCAATAAGATCACTGTCACGAGCTGACCAGTTAAAGAACAAGTCACCAGGAAATAAGGCAGCTGTAACACATAGGGAAGATCAATACAGCCATATCCTGGCGGACAACACATTTGAGCCAGCACATGATATAAGGAAAAAGGGCGGCTTAAGTTGTGGCTTGCTCAACGTTAGATTTCTTCCCAAGCATGCAACCGAGACACAGCTACAGATTGAGTCCAACAACCTGGATGTCCTGTTTTTAACAGAAACATGGGCGTTGGCTGGGTTGGAGTCAGAGCTGGGACCAGCCTGCCCTGTGGGATATAAGGCTCACCACAACCCCAGGCTCAGGGGACGGGGGGGAGGAACTGGAATTATCTTCAGGGAAGAACTGAATATCAGTATGCTGGACATAGATGAAACTTCTTGTGCAGAGTTCCTTGGATTCTCGATAAAAAATGAATCAGGACACTGCCTAACTGGCATGGTGTGTTACAGACCACCAGGGGCCATCAATGCTATGCAACAGCAGGAACTGATAGGCGTTATCAACAATATGACACTCACACACACCAGACTACTAGTGCTGGGGGACTTTAACTTGTGGTCAAATGGCAAATTAGATACAGCCTTCCACAACATCACACAATCATCTGCCAATCTGGGACTAAAACAATGGGTGACCAAACCAACACATAGGGAAGGCCACATTTTAGATTTAATCTTTGCAGAAGAGGATGCCATGATCATGGGAGAAATCCTACCAGTGGGATGGTCGGACCACTATTTAGTTACATTTAATGCCCAAACCCTGAACAACGCAAGGCTGTGGCCAAACAAATCAGGACCTTCCTCAGTCGAGACTGGAAAGGGCTATTAAAAAAAGGGAAAACAGGGGAGTCCCTGTTTCAGATAGAAGCCCTCTTTAATCCAGAGAGTAACATCACTGAGAACTATTGCATTCTCTGTGAACACTTAACCAAGAAACTTGAGCAAATTGCCCCGCTGAAAGTCACCAGGAAACGTGGTAGCCCGTCTGCACCTTGGTACACAGAAAGCTTGAGAAATCTTAAGATCTCCTGTAAAACGGCCGAAAGACAATGGAGGAGGGACTACACGGAGCAAAATAGATTACTTTGGAGACTTGCTGCAATAATAAAATACAAAAAGGAAATAGCGACGGCTAAAGCAGAACATTTTGCAGCCATCATACTGAATAGCGCCAACAAACCAAGAGACATCTTTAAAATAGTGAGAGAAATGACGCACCCTGACTGCACTAGTAGTAACATCAAACCTTTGCAGGAGCTGTGTGATGGACTTGCCTCCTTTTTCCAGGACAAAATAAATAAAATAGTGGAGAGTATGGAGGATTCTCCTCCGCTCATACCACTACATCAGAGCACAGGGACAAGTAGTAAGGGTGAAGATGGAACGACCAAGTATCCACCCTCCAGGGCTTCCCTGGACAATTTTGCAATTCCCTCTGAGAAAGAATTTGCTCAAGTAGCCCTTAGCATCTCCTCGGGCTCACCGTTGGATCCTCTGCCCCACAAAATTGTGAAGGAATTCGGGTTCGAATTCTTTCCTATTCTTCGGCAGCTATGTGGTCAATCCCTCAGTGCAGGCACTGTACCGGTTAAATGGAAGAAGGCCGTTATCACACCTCTTCTGAAGAAACCAACTCTTGACCCTAGCTGCTACAAGAACTATCGACCAATTTCGCTCCTGCCCTATCCAATTAAGATCACGGAACGCCTTGTTAGCAGGTCCCTGTCCCTCTTTCTGGAGACGAATAACATTCTAGAGGAGGAACAGTTTGGGTTTAGACCAGCCCATGGGACTGAGTCAGCATTGGTGATGGTTTTGGACAACTTACGAATGAGGGTGGACAGGGGCAAGTCAGCAATTATAATCCTGCTGGACCTGTCCACCGCGTTCGATACGGTGAACCATGACATTCTGCTGACAAGGCTGGAGACCTTTGGAATAAAAGGAATGGCGCTTAACTGGCTACGCTCGTAGCTATCCGACAGGTGGCAGGCAGTGGCACTCCCTCCATATCAATCCGAATTTGCCAAAGTTCCACACGGGGTTCCGCAGGGATCATCCATCAGTCCCATCCTGTTTAATGCCTACATGCAACCCCTGTTGGGCATCATTAAAGCTTATGACATCAGCGTGATTAACTACGCTGATGACACACAGATTATTATCTCCCTTAATGGTGCTCAGGCGGATTCATTAGACAGTTTCCATGCTGTATGCAGGAAATGGCAACATGGCTGAAGGGAAAGTCGCTTCAGTTCAACAGCGGAAAAACAGAGATCCTACAATGCAAGGTGGGGAGGATTGCCAGAAGCCTGCCTGCAGACTTTTGGACTTTAGCCTCGGATGGACCACTGATAGCAGCGAATACGGTGCGGAATCTGGGGGTCAGCTTTAATGAAAACTTAAATCTGGAGACCCACGTCAACAAACTGGTGGGCTGTTGCTTCACTTTAATGCGAAGTCTCCGGAAGCTGCTACCTTTGCTACCAGTGCAGGCAAGAACAACTGTAGTCAGGAGTACCATTCTTAGTCGCCTGGACTACTGCAACACCTTGCTACTGGAATCACCTGGCTATCTGATTAGCAGACTACAGAGTATCCAGGCGGCAGCAGCTAAGCTGGCACTCTCACGAACCCGCCGATCCTCAACAACTCAAGCGCTGGGTGACTTGCACTGGCTCCCAGTCCCTCAGAGGATCCTCTTCAAGTCCCTATGCACCGTTTTCAAAGCAGTGCATGGTCAGGGCCCTAAGCCACTCCAGGACAAGTTCCAGTGGTACGAGGCCACCCGGGCCCTCCGCTCCTCTTCCATAAACCTTGTCAGAATACCTAGGATAAGAAAAGCGACCCAGGGTGGCAGAGCGTTTACCGTAGCAGCAGCCTGCCTCTGGAATAGCCTTCCAATTGAAATCAGAAAAATCAGCGAGTTACTGCTGTTCCGTAAAAAAATCAAGACCTCGCTCTTTCCAAGGGTATAACCCCCCGGGGGTTATTAGTGACAGACCTTTGTCGAGACACCCTCCTCATGCTCTCTAGACTGACTGTTTTTTTCGTTGTCCCTTTCTTAGCGCCAGGATGCCCGCTATAAATGATATAAATAAATAAATAAATCTCTGGACATTTTGTGAGTATGGACGCTGTGAACAATTATTTTCTTAGGCAATGCCAATTGTGTCATTTCAACAGAGATGAGATTTTCACCTCAACTGACACAGAGCATGGCCTTAGTCCTGAAGGAGCCTTTAGAAGTGCGGTCAGGCTGTCAGGCGGTTACCAAAGTCAGAGATACCCTTTCGTCCATGTAAGTGTGAGGTGGCAGAGAATTGCAAGCGATGCTCAGATCCTGCCAACAGTCTCTTAAGGGACGACACTGGTTTTTAAGATGTAGTTTTATGGTTTGCCACAAAAAGGAGGCTGCCTTGATACCACATGACCTCTGAGCAAGAGATGGCCCTTATAGATCAAGAGGGTTTGTCCGTGGACCAAAAATGGGTCATAGTTGGGTCAACCCTGCACACAAAGCGTTTCTTCTGGAATTTTTTCCTGATGGGGTAGTAAAAGACAAGAGACTAGGGTACCATCAATGTCAGGGAATTCAGCAAGTAGCTGGTGCAAAGATGGAGAGAATCAATTTTCTCAGAAGTAACCTCCGGACATAGGTTTGGGTGGTGTCTCAAGACTTGAAGGACGCTTACTTGCCAGGGGCCATTTTTCGTCCACACTGAAGATTCCTGCAGTTCTTCTGGAGGAGACAAGTCTTCAAGTCTGTAGCCCTATCCACAATCTCCTCCTTCAGAACCATCTAGAGATGACAGTCCTTATAAATGAAGACAAGTCGGATCTGAGTCTGAAACAGAGGATGGGTGTCCTATGTTTAGTAATAGACTGTGTGGTGGCAAAGCTGCTTCTTCCAACACAGAAGGTGACAAACATAAGCAGGGAGTTGATGAGGTCTCTAACGCAATACAGGATGTCCCTGAAACAACTCATGTAGATTGCGGGATTGCCTGCATCATCCATTCAGGCTTTTTTCCTCAGACTACTTCATTACGGAGACAATGAGAGACACAAGCGTGCACGTGAGGAAGGGACTTATATCTTCGGAATCACCGCACTTGTCTACGGAGGCCAGATAGGAGATTCAGTGGTGGCTTGATCAGATGGAAGCGTGGAATGGAAAATTACCTTTGGGTTGACTCCGAATCTGGTGAATGAGTCAGATCCTAGCAGACTGGAGGACTAGGTGTTGGCAATCCTCCATCAATGGAAAGAAGTCAAATGGAGAGTTGAGCTTGTATAAAAATTGTCTGGAGCTCTTGGTGTGTTTCTTTGCGATCAAATGAATGACCAAGGACTGAATCAAGTGCTGTGTCTTACTCAAGAAGGACCACATATCAGCAGTGGGGTACATGAACCCCATCAGAGGCACTTGTTTGAAGGCCCTGGCAGAGTTAAATGTGGAGATTTGTTATTTTTGCTTGGAGAACAAGTATTAGTCACAGAGGAATATCTCTGACCAGCAGAACTTGATAGTGAACTGGTATTCCAGACATCTGCACAATTCTAGTGCTTGGAAATTGCACCCAACTGTGTTTCAAGCTCTAATGGAATGGGCTTTCCATTTTCTTGTATGCAGACGACACTCAGCTAGTCTTCTCTCTGTCCACCAAGGAGACATCTAATGTGTCCTCTCTCTCCAGGTTGGGTTACAAAGGATAGCTAGTTGGATGCAGACCAACAAGTTAAAATTAAATAGGGGAAAAACTGAAGTTTTGATCCTCTGGAAAAATAAAGATCCCTGGGTCCCCTAACATTGGCCGCCTCAAATGGGGGATCTCCCACAACCGTCAAAATCAGTCCGCAATCTAGGCATAATCGTAGATGACTAAGTATCCATGAAACAGCAAGCAGTCAAGGTCGCTGCAACTTGCTTCACCATCCTAAGATGGCTCAAATAAATACTCTGGATGTTGCCTAGTCCCACACAAAGAACAGTAATCCAGGCTTTGATTACATCTAGATTGGACTATTGCAATGTTCTGTATTTAGGAGCCACCAAGGACGTGGTTTGAAAACCACAGTTTGTCCAAAACTCTGCGGCCAGATTGCTTTGCCAGTTACCTAGAAAGGCGTCCATCTCAGGTTCTCTCAGTGACCTCCACTGGCTTAGGATGGAGAATCGTGTGAAATTCAAGGCCCTATACTTTATGAACAGGATCAAATCGGGCTCAGCACCACAGTATCTGAGCGCCTTAGTACACCCCTATCTCCCTACGAGTCTTCTCCGATCCTCGGCTCAGGCAAAGATTCAAGTCCCCAGGATTAAACAATTGCGTATTTGTGCTTGGTCTTTCTCCTACTTTGCTCCTTCCCTATGGAATTCACTCCGATTACAACTCCGGCACAAAACTATTTACAACAAATTCCGCAAAGACCTAAAAACTTGGCAATTTAACCAATAGTGTCTTTCTCTCTTCTAGCGTGTCCGATGGTGCCGGGAAAACTCCGGGTAGCTGGGCGCCTTAGAAAATTATTAATAATAATAATAATAATAATAGGGTCCCTGTGCAACCAACCTGTTTGTGTCTCACCTACACAATCAAATCCTGAGGTGCTTTAGTTGAAGACTAGATCCAGGAACAACATGACACATGTATTCACAGAAGACTGGGGGGTGGGAAGCACCTATACTTTTCCACCCATTCACCACAATAACAAGGGTTAAGGACCCAGACTCGGCGACAACTGGTGAATTAGCTGGAAATCAAAAATCTGGTTTCTGATTCTGATGGACCTTTATCAGATTCTTGAATCCATCTTCCCCACAGACTGGATCTTAAATAAAACCCCAAGTAGCCAACCACTGATTGGGCTTGAAGGGGACATTACATCTCATGGCATGAAGGAGTACAGGTGGTGCTGGGAAGTCCTAAAATTATCAAAATAGGCATCAGAATGCATATAAAGAGCATGGCCCAAATGCATACAGTCCAGAGGTATAAATTAGCATTGAGAAGATATAACTTATGGTGTATGGCATGAAGGAGTACACGTGGTGCTGGGAAGTCCCAAGATTATCAAAATAGGCATCAGAATGCATGGTCCAAATTCATACAGTCCAGAGGTATAACGTGGCATTGAGAAGATAGAACTTTTGGTGTATGGCCTGGATCTGATGGTGTCTGTACCTGTGCACGTGCTAAATGTTATCTTGAACGAGACAGCATCTGGGCTGGTGTGCATGTTGATTGATGCCTTTAGATCACCTATCACAGCGGGTCATGTTGCCATAGATCATATCTTGGTAGGAGCACATCCAATGGTCTATAAGCTGTTAAGGGCCGTCTGCCTATAGTGTCTGTCAGGAGCCATGCATTCCCAGCTTTTGAATAGGAATAGGGGTCTAATGTTGTTCTTCTTTTGGCCCCACTACGAATCCATTTATCAAAGAGCACTCTGCAAAGATAACAATATTTTTGTGTCTTGCATTGTGCAACAGGGCATCAGATGTGCTGGTGCTGACTATCTAAGGCAACATGTTCACCCTAGATGGGGTAATTTTTGGAATAATCAGGAGAAGTAATTTCAAAACCCATATGAATTTGTACCAGGCCTTCCCAGATTTCTCAAAATTAAATGTGATGCAATGGTATAAGACTTACAAACTTGTGACAGCGGCGTTTTGCTCTGCAGGATTAAAGTAGTTTGCTCTGCAGGATAGTTATTAATTTCTATCAGGTAACCTTTAATGTGTCCCACTTTGTCACAAATCCTAGAATTGTGGATGCCAGCATCCAAACCGAGTATAATGATCGAAATCTTTATCCTGATAAGAAACCCTGAAGCAGTACAATACCCTTCAGGCAGTACCACCATCTAAGCAAACACAGTCACAATAATTATTGGCAATGTATGCATTGCCCACTTTTATATATCATGAACATATAGTGTAATCAATAACTATGCATACTCACTGTTGACTGCTATTGGGGATCATTATTATGGCCCAGAGGATTAGAGTGTCAATCTCCACGATTGTGGCCAGTCAGAAGAACGAAATAGCTGACAGCTGGCAGGTTGGAGGACCAGAAAGATTTGGAGACTGGCGAGATCAGGACTAATTTGCAGCAAAGAACACCAGCAGAGGTAAGTTACAGATGAAAAGACAAACAGAACAAAGGTGTCATCGAACAGAAGCCAAGAGCGAACTGGGTCCTGCTTTACAAAACCTCAGTAATCATACAGTTCACAGGCACTGCAGCACATGCTGAGCAGCCTTTCATTTTATTGCTGCTGGCTTTGACTTGGAGGTTTATGCCCAAATGGTCAGCACCATCATGGACAGGGAAAAAGACCACCTTGGATCTCCTCACTAAAATCAGAATTCTATTGGACGTATAGCCACCCTTCATCCACCTCAGGATGACTTCCGTCTTGTAGCTTCATTTTTTAAGTCTATTTACATGTTTTATTGTTGTTTTTAGTGTATTTTATGATGACGTTTTTAATTATAAACAATGTATTAGAAATTGTTACTCTTGGTTGCTATTCCAATGAAATACAATGATGCACTCTGATCACTTTATTATACTGCTAATGTAAATGGACTGCGAACGATTATTTATAATGCCATGTCCTATTTGTATTTTGTGTCTGTAAGTGTCTTGTTTTAACGTGCTCTTGTATGATCTATAGTGATTGAAATAAAGTTATTTGTATTGGTTTGTATAATAATCTCTGATCTCTGTGACCTAGAGGCTTCATGTGAAAAGGCCAACTTTGGGCACATATTTGCCAATTAGATCTTGGTACCCTCAAATAGGTCTACGCGAGTAACATGATTTTTATTGAGAGAAAGTGGAGCCTCAGGCATGATCTCCATTGTCTTTTGTCACACCATGCACATAAACATGTCGAGTATGTAAGAAATTGTTGGAATTTCGCAAAATCTCATATTCTGAACAGCACGTCCAAGTCTCATATATAGGGAAGCTTTCTGACTCTGCATGATGCATTAACCCCACTATACTCACCGACACCATTAAGAAGAGGAAAGAAAAGAGCTTTTATTTGAATTACAAACTATCCGGTTCCACATCCTTAGAAAGTGAACCTACAGAAGAACAAGCTGATGCTGAATTTAGATGGACCTGGAACTGCCAGAATGACAGAACAGTAGCTTAGGGCACCTTTTGTTGTTTTGCACAAACTCTAATATATTTTGCCTGGGGTCAGACCCCTGAGAGTTCTAGTAAGCTATTAAGATTCAAATTTAACAGGCTTGCACTGGCTTTATATCAGGGCCGATTTTCTTGCTTCTGCCTAACCTCGGAGGAAATTAATCTGGAGAGGAATGACAATGGCATGTTCAGTCAAGAAGCAGACCATCCTGATGTCTCTGGTGCCCATCTCGCTTGTGGCCTGTCCTCTACAACATGTCTTGCCGGGTTTAGACACACACACTGAGGCCAGAAATGGATGGATGGTGCTTCAGGGTGATATAAAAAATATATTTGCAGGTGCATCTCATAGGAAACCAGATTTACAAATTTCACGAGACGTCTGTAAATCTTGGTGGCTATCAAGTTTTGTCATGGCATGTCTTACAAGAAATGAGATTTCCACTTGTGTTTAGCTGCGATTATATAAGGAGGTGGCAACATTGAAACGCTGCTTGTTATTCTGGCGGTTTCCAGTGTCAGTGTCCTTGAGGTTGGTGCTCCAGACATCGGAGGAGAGAGAAGTCAACATCAGAGTCTACACAAGGGTTTGGTTCAGATAAAAACACTTGACTGGCATCAAACAGTTGTAAGGTTCTGATTACAATACTGAACATAGGCTTCAGGTTAAAAAAGTCAGTTTAGAGACTTGCTTGCAATTTACAAGAAACAATAGTTTGAGAATTGTTTTAGAAAGAGTGAACACCTTATAAGAGAAGATCATAAGATTTACATTTAAGAAATTGTGATATAGTTGATAAAGATGTGGCAGCTCTTGAACTTAAGTGAAATAAACCACATTTAAGGGAATATGCAAGACTTTTTGAGGATTCAGAGTATTCAGAGTCGGAAGCATTGGCGATGCTACCCTAAACCTGGTCTAAGGTGAAAGACAAGATTTCCTTAACAAAGACTTTGAATTGTTACTATTGTAAAAGCAAACGGAGTTGAAGCCAACCTTTTTTTCACAGGTAATTATTAACACTTTGTGGCCCAGAATGCATACCGCAGTCATTTGAGGTAATACAGAGCTGTTTTTAAAGTTGATTCCTCGTGTCATTTCAGGTCTCCTTGCCTGCAGTCCCTCCCCAAATAGTTCCTATTGTCTGGCCACCCTGAGCTTCTGTAATATCTGAAGGCTGAATTGAGGCTTCTGCAAGATGGTTTTTGGAGAGAACCACTCCGGAGGAAAACCAGTCTCTGATAAGCAGAGAGAAGAAGGCATAGTATAGACCATACATAAATGCGTGACAAAAAAAAGCCCAGCATCTTCTCCCTCATTTGTTATATGCTTAGCATGCTTTGTAGGCATCTGCAAGCAAAGCTGTAAAGTCTGAAGGGTGGGGCTTTTCAGCAGGCAACCAATGACAACAGTGACTGGGTTACCAGCACAGATCAGCTGGTGGCATCTCATACCCCCTCTGAATCTTCTAACTTTCATAACACTTCCCAATGTACAAATGTGCAGAAGCATGGTAATGTTCCCTCAAACTTCCACCAAGCGTTAACTCAAAAACTCACTCAAAAGTCAAGTTTAATTACATATATTTCAGATTACTGCTGAGTGTGAGTCTTTATCATTTAGAAATAATCTGTTACTGAAGGTTTGTAAACTATAAGACATTCTAAACATGGCATGAATTGCTGAATTTCAGGGTGTGTTAACTGTCTCAATGTAGAAAGGAGGATAGTGTAAATAACATATTCCACATTCAGCAGATATGCGCCACAGAGTATGGCTACTAAACTGTGCTTTTACGATCAACTTCCATTCATGGCCAATTAATGAACACTACCTTTGTGGGCTGCCGTCACACTGTCGAAATTGCATCTACCATGAAGACCAATCACTCAGGGCTGCACCTGACATCTGATCCTCAACAGCTTCATTGACTCAGCCACATTCCTGGACACCTGGAAACATGCCACTGTCATGCCTCTGCTCAAGAAACCATCTGCTGACCCAGCTACTCTTTCCAACTACAGCCCCATCTCCCTCATACCATACCCGGAAAAGGTGTCAGAGAAACCAACCAACCAAATCCTCACAGACCACCCCAGCAACTACCAGCTCTTGGACGCAATGCAATCTGGATTCAGGCTCCACCACAGTAGAGAATAAGCACTCATCACCACTACAGATGACATCCTCATGATCCTTGCCAGAGGACACATGGCAGCCTTCATCTACCTGGACCTCTCTGCAGAATTTGACACAGTCTCACAACCCATCCTCATCAGGCACCTGCATGAGTTTAGCATAGGTGGACTCACTTTCCGCTGGATCTGCTCCTCCTTAGTGGATAGAACCCAATCTGTCAGCCGGACAACTTATTCATCTGTGGAGTGCCTCAAGTTTCATCACTTTGCTCCATTCTCTTCAGAGCATACACAATTCCTCTAGTCAATGTCGTACATGCACACAACATCAACATTCTCGTATGCAGATGACACTCAACCTATACTGTCCCTCTCAGACAAGACCCCCCAATGCGAGACAAGTTCACCACCTGCATGACCAAAGCCACAAACTGGATGAAATTCAACTGTCTCAAGCTCAACACCAACAAGACAAAAGCAGTGATCTTCGGCAAGAACACCTCACCCTGGGACTCCAACTGGTGGCCGGCTGAACTCAAACTCACATCCACAACCAGAACCCACACCAGGAATCTCAGAATAATCATTGACAGAAAAACTGTACATGAACACACAAGTCAAAGCTGTCACTGCAACCTGCTTCCACACGCTGTAAATGCTGAGGAAGATCTTCAAATGGCTCCCGAGGAACAGTAAAAACAATATAATTCACACTCAGAAACTCAAGATTTGGACAGTGGACCATAAAGCAACATATGCAGCACCTGTACTGTAAATTACTACTGCTGTTTAAATTCAAAACAATCCAGTGGGCAGAATTCAAAATGTGCCTCTGTCAAGAAGGACCACCCCTCACAAGGGGATTTTAGAACAAAGAAACTAGATTGGAACTGCACCACTGCTAGTCAAAAAATTCCATAAGCAATTGTCCATGATATTGCAGAATCATAGTTCAATGAAGTAAATGACTGCATCTGCAAGATATATAGTGTTTTCTTATTTATTCAGTTCATAAAACAAACCTTCAGCCAACGCGTTTTATCCTTTTAAACATAGGACTTCTTCAGGGCACTGTCAATAGTAGGCCACAACCAATCCAATGGTTTGTAACCTGGTTGTAAGAATTCACCTGAACAAAAGCTGTAGTCAGGCATCTGTTCCATGCTGTAAATAAATATTCCCAGTCGAGCTGTACGGATACATTGGCATAATCCAATGCCCAAATTATGAGCAGGGGAAAGGAGCACTTGGTATGATAACCATAGATAGACCTTTGGAGGTGCAAGTTCTATTGAAACTAGCACATAATGATGGAGACTATCTACCCTAGCAAGTACACTATAACTCGAAGTGTAGCCCTGTATGATTCATTCCTCCAGATGGCCACAAGCAAACTATAATTCATGCTCCAGTCACCAGCAAATTGCACTATAAAAACACCCTCTATGATGCGATCACCAAGAAAATGACTAGAAGACTGCAAACCATCCACCTACCCAAACAGTTGCATCTCCTTTGACCAGATACCCACACACCTCTGCTCTAAGGACTCCAACTTGCACACATCCCACGCATGCACAGAACCAGATTAGAAGTACAGGTGTTCTCTTACAATGCTCCTGAAGCATGGAATGGCCTTCACATCAGACACTCCTCCTCTCTTCTTGAATTCCGTAAGAAGCTAAACACCCGACTTTTGAATTAACCAACCAACTGTAGGCAGGGCTAGGCTTGTCAGGAATTCCCATGCCATACTCTGTTTCATTTGTCCGCATCCGTTAGGGTCCCATGTTAATCACATCGCAGTTGTCGCTTTCTCCCGGGAGGTAGGTTATGCATGTCTTTATTTTACCGTGCCTACCTCTATATTGAATCTCTCCTCCCTACTTCCTTCCTTCCCCACGCCCTTCCTGTGCTGCCTGTCCTGTCACATACAGGGTCAGGCAGCCACATTACGACATCTCCCCCTTTTGTACAAAGTCTTACTGTGTCTCAGATTATCTCGATGAGGTGTTCCGGACGTCGAGTTTGTCGTCGAGGTCTCTCGGATGGTTCTGGGGTGTGTCGGTGGTGCATGGGATGATCCTGTCTTGCTGGACTGGATTGACTGCGATCACTGCTTCTGCTTTGACTTTCAGAGTCAGTGGATGATTCTCCTTCTCTGATATCGGTGTGCTTTGCATGCCTGCGCTGATCGGCATATGATTTCATTTTCAGTTTCTTCTCCTGATCAATATTGACTAATGTTTCATGATCAATGTTCGGAGGTCGTGACTGACTCGCGCTGGCCAGGGTGGGCAGTCGAGTGCGCGGGACTCTTCCTAGCATGAGAGTAGCTGGGCATTGGTCTATGGTGTTGTGAGGCGTGGTGCGGTAGGCTCTCAGCACTTCGTTCAGTGCTTGCTGAATGTCTCTGTGGGCCAGTTCTGCTTGTTGTACTGCTTTCTTCAAGGTTCCCATAAATCTTTCCACCATGCCATTGGCTTGCGGCCATAGTGGTGTGATCTTTTGATGTTTGAAATCAAGGTGTTTCGCAAAATCAGCAAATTCGTGGCAGTTGAACGGGGGCCCGTTGTCCGACTTGACACGTAGGGGAATACCCCATGCTGCAAATGTCTTGTCAAGTATTGGGATTACTGCGGTAGCTTTGGTGGATGGTATGAGGTGTGCGAAGGGAAACCTGGAGTATTCGTCCATAATGACGATGATGTATTGACTTGACTTCAGGGGTCCAAAGAAGTCTATGGCAACTTGTTGCCACACTCCTTCAGGTAGCTCCGACATCTGTAGTGGAGCTGGGGGCTCGTCTTGATTTACCAGTTGACATGATATGCAGTCCTTGAGGGTGGCTTCCACCATTTGATCTAACATCGGAAACCAGACGCGTTCCCGTAGTGCCTTCTTGGTGGCGCTTATCCCTCGGTGGCCTTCGTGGGCAAGATTGATGACCCCTTGTCTCAGTCTTTGGGGAATGACAATCCTCCCCCCTCTCAGAATTAGACCTTCACTACTGATGGAAAGTTCGTCCTGGACATGTCTGAATGCGATGAGCTCACGAGACTGTGGACTTTGGTCATCCGGCACATGGCGCCACGAGTTGTTGCGAACTCGTTCAGATACAGCCTGAATGATTGGGTCTTGGACGGACGCTTCCTGAATGGCTGCAAGCGGGACAGTGGGAGGGCACGCCGCATCAATGACAAAGTGCAGGTATTCTTCTGCAACAGATGGCGGAGCAACAGCAGTGGCTTTGGGGTGACGGGACATATAATCGGCAGGATTGTCCGACTTCCCAGGCTTGTGGACAATGGTGTAGATGTAGTCCTGAAGACGGAGACCCCATCGCTCGATGCGTGGAGGCATCTTGGCCTTGGGGTTGCCGAAGATGGTGAGGAGAGCTTGGTGGTCCGTGGTCCGTGACGATGGTGAAATGTTTGCCATAGACAAACAGGTGGAAGTGTTCACACGCCCAGACCACAGCCAGGCTTTCCTTCTCCGGTTGGGAGTACCGGGTCTCGGTATCGGTGAGGCTGCGACTAGCATATGCGATGATGTGGCGCTGGTCGGAGTCTTCAGTGTATTGTGCAAGAATGGCACCAAGCCCGACCGGTCTGGCATCCACGGTGAGCTCTGTACGTTTTTTTGCATCAAAGTAAGCCAGATTGATCGCGGAGCTGACAGCCTTTTTGATCTTTTTGAAGGAGTGATGACATGCGTCTGTCCATTCAAAGGGTTGTCTTTGGCGAGTGAGTTCTCGCAGAGGGTGGCTGAGTGTGGCAAAGTCCTGAATGTAACGGGCGCAGTAGCTTGCCATACCTAGGAATGAGCGAAGGTCGCTCACATCTTGAGGTGTTGGTGTGTCCGCAAGGGCCGATACCTTTTCAGGGTCTGGAGTCATGCCATCTTTGGAGAATATGTGTCCGTAGAAGTTTGATTTGTGAAATTCACATTTAGCTGAGTTCAGAGTGAGATTCGCATTGAGAAGTGCATGGCATACTCTGTCAAGAGCAGTGTCGTGTTCGGTTTGATCTTTGCCATATACCAGTAAATCATCACTGTAGTTGAAGGTGTTTGGTATTCCTTGAATCACACGTCTGATGGTTTCTTGGAAGATTTCAGCAGCAGATGATATGCCAAAGTTTAGGCGTTTGTAGCGAAAGAGGCCTTGGTGAGTCGTAAATGTGGTGATATAGCGAGATCTTTCATGAAGTTCAAGTTGGTGATAACCTTTATTGAGGTCCAATTTTGAGAATATGGTAGCTCCGTTGAGGCGGGCAATCATGTCACTGATGTGTGGCCCAGGGTGACGCTCCCGTTCAATAGCTACGTTGGCCGCACGCATGTCCACACATAAACGCACTTTATTGTTCTGTCCCTTTTTGGGGACGACAACCACAGGTGATATCCACGGAGTGGGGTCGGACGTGCGTTCGATGATGTCTGCTTTGAGTAGCTCTTGAAGTTCATCATCTACTGCTTGTTGCAGATGGAATGGTACTTTCCGGTGGTGTTGTGCCACCGGCGTGACTCGGTCATCGATGAGCAGTTTGACCTTGAAGTGGTTTAGCTTTCCAAGTTCTTTGAAGAGATTGGGGAATTTTGCCACGATGTCTGGGGTGTCTTCAGTCATGTAGAGGAGTTCTACCAATTTGAGCCGTTCCGCCGTCGGCAGGCTGAGTAAACAGTCGGCTACATCTGGACCTTCTACAACGTGGATGTATGCTGGAATCGCTCGGTCTCGATACGATAGAGTGGTGTGGAACCGGCCGAGGCACGGTAGTGGTTTCCGGGACATCCACGTAAATATTCTCACCGCTGCAGGTTCTAGCGCGGGACGTGGCTTCATGCTTTGATGTTCTAGGGCGCAGATATAGTTCAGTGAGGCGCCTGAGTCCAGGACAAATTTGGCTGGGTGATTTCCGATTCGGATGTCCAGTTTCGGATATTTTCGTAGACGGTCTGGATCTGAGACCATACATATGTACTCATCACTGTCTTGGGACACTGGTGTATGTGTTACAGAGTCGCTGGATGATGACCTCGACCGGCGTGACTGACGTGATCTGAGGGAGTGGTCACTGGATCGGGAAGAGCTGGTCGAGCATCTTTCCCGCTCTTTGACTGCTCGTGCGTGATGATGTGTTGAGGATCGAGGCCGTGATGATCTTCGTCCTGAGCGCGATGATCCCTGTCTCGATGACCTGGCCTGGCAGACGATTTCGAAGTGATTGTCTCTGCCACAGCGGTGGCAGCGTTGCCCCATGGCTGGACATTGGCCCGAGTGTGGGTAATCTTGTCCGCACCTGTAACAGGCTGGAGCTGTCTTGTTAGGTTTGGCATGTGTTGCTTCCCGTGATCTATGGCCTGTTCTGGGTCTCCGAGACGAAGTGTGGTATATCGACTTGTTCGATTTCCACCGATCAGTCTGGTGCTTCTGATCCTTGTGAGTTTGAGCTTGAAGCCGAAATGCTTGTTCCTTCTTATCCGATTTATTTACTTCCATTTTCTTGGCAGGATCTTCCGCCTGGTCGTTTATGCGCGTCATTTCTTCGATTTCTTCTAGTGAATAGCGCTTCTTCAGTAGACGCCGACGTAGCGATTCGGATTGACATCCTTCAATTATGCGGAGCCGCAGTGCGTCTTCAGTGTTGAAGTCATCAAAGTTGCAGTGGCGGGCTAGTCGTCGTATGCGCAGTATGAAGTCGCACATTCGTTCCTCTTTCTCTTGCGTGGCTAGATTGAACGTGTATCGTTCATAGTCAAGGTTGTATTTGTGTAAGAATTGCCGGTCAAGAGTTCCTTTGACGTCATCATACGAGGCTGTGGCCGCGTCAGGCAGCTCCTTGATAATTTGGGCAATGTCTTTCCCTACGAGATTGCGTAGGGCAATTAGCTTCTGTTTGGGGATTTGGACTTGCGACCCATCCATGTAGTCCTCAAAGTCCTCGGACCAACTTTTCCATTTGGGGCCCATGCTGCTGCCAGAGGTGAGTTCCAGAGGCTCAGGTGGCCTGAGATACGACAGTCCCATGATGGCTGGAGGCCCTGAATTCATCACTACAGGGTTGCTTGGTGGGGCTTGTGTCGCTAGTGTCCCTCCTGTGTCACTGGATGAACTGGGTTGCACTGACATTCTATGTATGGGCACTTATTTCTGTATGAACCTGCACTTATTTTCAGGTGCCTGACTTCAAAATGGCCGACACGAATGATGTATATGGGAGTCTATGGGCGGTGCCTGACTCCAAGATGGCCGCCGTTTAGGACACGTGTGTCCAGTTATTTGCAGTTTATTTTTATTTGCAGGGGCGCGTGGCGGGTGCTTGCCGGTAATTTAGTGTCCGCTGTAGTGGCGCTAATTATTAGGCTTCAGGGACTCACCCCTTCAGTTGCTTGGCCACGGCGTCACGTCGGCGAGCGTTTCTCCGCCTTCGCGCCCTTTTTTTTTTCTTCAGCTTGCCGGTCTCGCGCCTCTTTCACCGACCGCAGCTAAGGTTGGTGCTGCGCGGAGGCGGCACGCATCAGGGGTCGCTTCTCCCCAACAGGCAGCTCCGTTTCTGGGCCCCGCTTTCAGCAGCGGTAACCAGGCGGGGTATAGGCGCGTTTTCGTCTTGTTCGCGCGCGCCACTTCAACGCGAGCTGCAGGCTCGCCGTGTTCGGCCGCTTACGAGCGGCAGGGTGTAAGCGACGTGGGGATTAGTCTGTCATCCCACCCTCGTCGCCAGTGTCGCTTTCTCCCCCAAGGAACACACAGGAGCCGGGAGGTAGGTTATGCACGTCTTTATTTTACCGTGCCTACCTCTATATTGAATCTCTCCTCCCTACTTCCTTCCTTCCCCACGCCCTTCCTGTGCTGCCTGTCCTGTCACATACAGGGTCAGGCAGCCACATTACGACAGCAGTCTTTTCCCAGTGAAAGCCAAGATAGCAAGATGTTGTCAATGCATTGGTGTGGTTTTCGCTGATGTTTGTTAGTGATATACCAATGCTTGTTTGTTTTGTAGTGTTTTACTCTGAGGTTACTAATGCCACGCATAGTTCGGTCCATGCGCTTCAGCATTGTTGTCTTCATCTCTTTGGTAACCTCATGGGCTTGCACTGGCTTTGTTCATGTTGCCTGTCAGCTTCATGGAACCACGTGCATGTCAACAGGACTTCTGATTGACTATAAAAAGCTGCGCCCCTCACATTGCCTCACTGGCTTTGTTCCTGGTTTCTTTGTGATGGCCATCCTCCAGCTCCTGATTGGCCGCCTCTTCAGCTCCCGATTGGCTGCCCAAAGATTTCCTGCAACTGCATACGAACCGGCTCCACCATTTCAACTCTGCAAAGCAACGCTCACGATTCAACATGCTTTGGGAAATATCCATTACAGCGCAGGCATTACAACGCAATGCCTTTACAACGCAGGCAATACAACGTAACGTAAGTTCCATTACAACACATGGTATTACAACACATGCCATTACAAAGGTGACCCGCACCTTCCCTGAGGTAAGCACCCGGCAGTGTTAGAATAGTAAATTACGTTGTAATGGTGCATGCGCTGTAATGGCTTGCGTTGTAATAGCATGCAGTGTAATGCAGCTTGCGTTGTAAAAAACACGTTGTTAAATCATGCGTTGTGATAGTTTACTTTGTAGTGTCATACATCCCATGCTTTGGTGTCCTTCTGCAGAATTCAGTGCACAACGGATTCTCGTTGGGACAGACAACTCAGGGGTCAAGATGCTACTTCCCCAGTTCAGCTAAGTGACTGCTTAAAGAGTGTGTTGTGATTGGTGTATTGTGCTAAACTTAAGACGTTCATGTGGAGAGTTGCTCGTGTCTCTCAACAGACTTTTTCTTAGAGGTACATTAGTGTGTAACTTGTGTGGCATTGTACAGTTTATGTTTTCTGTTAAGTTATTGTAAGTTATTCGAGAACTACTTGGGGCGCAATTTGGGAGCTGTACACTTGTACTTGCACCAACGCCTTTATGCTTGATGGGCATCTTGCTCATTAACCCCTGAAAACCCCATGGCAGTGCTAGTGTTTGACGCAACAGCACTTGCGCAGTAGCACTTTACTTTCCTCATTGAAGAGGGTATTCACTCCTTCTTCCGGTTTGGCGTATGTGACAGACAACCGTTCTGCATTTTCGCAACTCTATGAAGAGCCATTCACGTAGTGGAGGTTGCTTTCACGTTTATGAAGGTGATTACTGTGTGCATATTTGTGTAAAAACCTGATTCGGGTCGGGGACAATCGATATTTGCCCGGCGGTATTGCCTCTGTGACCCTCTAGTTATTTAATCAATGAAGAGGCAGGCGCTGGAGACTGGAAGGCAGGAAACAAGGTTTTTATTCTCTCCGGAGGAGAACACGGCAAAACGGACAGCAGGTATCGTTCTGAGGTGCTCTAACTTATGTCTGAGGTCTGGCCCCTTATATACAGGGTTTTGCGGTTTTTATTACAGTTTACATACTCATGACAAAGCTTTGATGTACGGAAAGACATTCCCGGAACCCCCCCCCCCCCGGGCCCGTTCCCACACACATTTACAGTAGAGGTCCCCACCCTGGTCACAACAGGTGATGAGTATCGCGCAGCAGGATATTCCGTCAATTCATGGAATGCGGGGTTCGATCGGATCTCATGGGGTGGGGGCTTTGATCAATCCGGGGATCCTTTGATGAGGGAAGCTTTCTATTGTACAGGGAGGGGCAAGGAATGGTATCGGCAGAGCCGGGTGTCGGCCTGGGAACGAGGAAGACAAACAGACACACGGGGAAAAAGGGGGTTTGCATCAAAGGGCCAGGGATCATGAAAGGGAAGAAGGGAGGTGTTGTGCTGGGAACAGGATGAGGGCCTGAGGCAGAGCAGCGCCGAAGAGGGGTTTATGATTCAAGGCAGGTGCAAGCAGGGGGTTGGTCAGAGTGCAGGCTTAGTGAGGGCGAAGGGCTATGTCAGGGGCCAGCGGCATGCAAAAGGGCTTGTTCGGCTCAGGGCATCTTAAAATGGCGGGTGCGCACGAAAAAGTGTGGCATCAGGGGAAGAGGCAAGATGGCGCAGATAATGTTCACCAAACCGTACTAAGTTTCAACAGTCCTCCCTTTAACATATCCAAGACATCTTGCTGGTTCTTTTTCTACTCGGTTCTATTGTGGTGGGCATGAGAAAGAAAAACGGTAGGAACCCTAGATGAAAGAGTCGTAAACAATACATTTTAACATTTCTAGTGTTAGGAGGCGGACTTATTGGTAAACTTTGATAAACTTGCTTAGCAGGAAAGTCATAGTAATGCAATGCAAAAGTGAGTACATTTCATAAGGCGAACTGATGGATTGTTACATAATCAATACAATGTTGGCTGGGAGAGAAACGAGACGTGGCGGAAATGATCGGGAATGTTCGAGGTTTAGTAAGCTTTCAGCGATTCTTCGTCTTCCGTTGGCACTGTGGAGCACCGGCGGTGGAGCTACGAGTCCAGCTCTATTCTAAGTTCCGTGTTGCAGGGCACGACCCTTTCCTCGCGTTTCTGGTCAGAAAAAGGGTCTTTCTCGCCCGGTGTCCTTTGGGATCAATAGTCAAAAGTTCAGGTGGAAGAAGAGCGTACAAAATAGTCCATAGGGTAGGTCGGAGAAAAAGGGGGATGGAGCAAGGCCAAATCAGGAACAAACTATGGGAACGAGAGACTTCAGATAGGCGGGCTCATGACCGAGTCTAGAGAGCGGGGACCTTTCGGCACACATTCGAACATGGAACAGGGGCATCAGGTTAGCCCTTCCTTCTCATTTTGTTGGAGACAGTGCCTCGTCCTGTAGCTCTGTTCTGTCGCGGTCTCGCCTTGGCCCATGTCGCAGACGTTCCATAGTTCGTAGTCAGGCCACGTGCTCCCACATCCGGTCCTTCTTTCCTCCGACAGCCGTACCCTTGAAGGAGTTAGAAAAGACAGTTTTTAGAGATTTGGTAGAGGAAAGTAACCACATAAGTCTATTTCTCTCCCAGCTCCAGGCAAATGAAGATAGGAACGTTCGCTATACATATAAATGATCGATGGTGGACCTGCTGGGTTTACCATGGCTTTCCTTCACAACTGTTTAATATAGTCACGACAGGTCATCTGATGGGGGCCCACCCCTGTAATGTAAGCCGGGCAATGCTAATAAAAAGTGGTGTGAGCTAACCGCATGGTACTAATGGGCTTCTCGCTGAGGGACGAACATAGGCTAAACACCTTTTTTATATCATCAATGCATCCTGCTCTTTAACTAAACATTTTCACTTTCGACAAGGCTCAGTGTAATGGTTTTCTTTGCTCTGGTCTAATCTTTAATTTTGCAAAACATCATTCTGGTCCCTATGCAGCCTCTCGCGGCCGGATTACTAAATTAGAGAAGACAGGGGTCTCATCGGAAGACACCTAGGTACATAGAAAACGTTGATGGGGGGGGCAACTGAACGCAATACTGGGAGCATCCTGAGAAGATGGGGGGTTTCGGTTACCTTTATGGTTTTGGGTGTCAGAACTCCCCGGCCGCTGGTAAATCACTGCCTGCAGCGCGGAATCTACTTGAGCAGAAAAGACTACATTTCCCATGACTCCTTGAGCGTCGCGTGGTAATGACGCTATGCGACCAGGAAGGGGATATCTCGGCGTCAGTGAAGAGACGCCTTGCCGATTATTCGTTCCCGACGAGCAAGGTAGATTGCTCGTACCTTGTTCTTTGTCTTGTCCTGTCCGTGGTGGACTGCGGTAAGCTCACCAAGCGCATTACGATTCTGTTGGATATATTTTGGTGGGGCTTAGGAAACGCCCGCATCGGAATTCTGGTGTGCTAATTCCTGAACCCGGGGCACACCGCCCTTATGGATTACTTGGGAGGGGCTTAGGAAGCGCCCACATTCAAGTCCGGAGACCAGCATATTAAGGTTTCCCCTTTCTGGGGAGGTGCTTGTTTTACGTTACAGTTTTTCCTCAGTGTGGGTGTGTGTTAAACTCCACGTTTTCTTGGATCTGTGTCGGTTGGATACTGAGGCTAAAGTATCCTTGTGCTGATAACACTGTGTGCTTCCTGCTTTTCCTTGCAGAGACGTATCTGCTGGGGAAATTGAGTGTCTTGTACTGATAGCACCGTGTGCTTCCTGCTTTTCCTTGCAGAGACGTATCTGCTGGGGGAATTGAGTTCGTGACACTCTGTGAATCAGGCTGGGCTGTGCTTTCATATTGTTTGGTTCATTTCTGTTGGAGAGATACCCTATAGACTCCCCGTATTGGTGGTTGAGAGACATAGGGTGCTCAGTGCACTTACTTGTTCATTAATATCTCCAAATCGGAGGGGAGGTAGTTTTGTCATTGCTCTGTATTGAGTGATGATAACGTGACCCCTTACTGGCTTTCAGGTCTCCTTCAATTCCCAGTAGGGTAGGTGTTATCTTTGTTTTCCACATAGTGTACTTTTGATCCATAATTACAGAGGTGGGCAGGAAGGGGCGTATTGATGGTCTTTTGTTATATATTTAAGCAGGAGAGTCGGGGAGTTGAGAAGAAGCCTGTTTCTGTTCTTCTTCGTTCCATTATACCTATATGATTTATCAGGTGGGTGTAAAGCATAACATATCTGATAGAGAACATTTAGGCTTAGGGTGCTTCTCCCATTGATTCCATGCTTTATATATTCACAGGTATCCAGCTGTTCCCCTCCGGACATCCTTATTTTTCCCCCGCTTGATCTCCTTAATAGTCTGTGTTACATTATCCAGACTTGGGATGATCTAGAGGTGGGCCCCTTTTATTGCATCGATCCAATCCTGAGGAGCAACGACATCTGGCCTGACATTGGGTATCGCGACAATTTTGGGACGGGGAGGGGCGCGTTATCTGAGGCACTTTTATTTCATAGTAGTAGCCGCTGACATTTAGTTCCCTCATTTCGGGTCAGATTTAGGGAACCTCAGTCAGCTTACCTGTCCTTTCCTTTATGACCAATTCTCGGTTTCATCAAATATTTCCGGAAAGGAGAGGTGGTGACACAGCATTAGGGTGATTTTATTAAAGACAAGTTTGAGCAAATACCGGCGGTATTTGAAGCCAATTAGGTGGTGTGCTAGGGGTGGCAGTCTGTCAATTTCGGGGATAATCGCTCGGAAGAGCGGGAGTGTGAAAGAGAGAGAGAGAGAGAGAGAGAGAGAGAGAGAGAGAGAGAGAGAGAGAGAGAGAGAGAGAGAGAGAGAGGGTGCAACAGCAGGCTAAATAGTACACGTGCGACAGAGAGTGGCAGTGTATTTACGAAAGGCTATTTAGTGCATTACACAGCAAAGGACATTCACGGGTCTGCGTTAGTATCTTGAAATCATGCAGTCCGAGCATTAGACAGGGCAGAGGGGACATGCTTCGAGAAAAAGGGAAAAAGAAAAGAGGGGTACCATTTTGTCGCACTTCCTTGCATTCTCGGTCCTTCAACCAGTTGAGTCAATGCCTCAGTCACACACACACATTCTCTCATAGTTTCGCATCGTACGTGACATGGGTTCATTCGTCCGGTCTGGTTTAAGGGTGATCACTTTTTATCGGGTCATGCAAATTTTTCGGGTTTGTTCGATACGTGAGTAGTTTGTAGGCGTGTTTAGGCACCACCTTGCAGCGCTAGTCTGCTTCGTGTATTAGACATGGCAAGGCTTCAGATCTTCGCCACACCTCGGCTGTAATCTCTGATGTAACCTGCAGAGGGAGGGAAAAGGGGGGGGGGAACAGCATTCGCGCATATTCAAATACATGGATTCAAGAGTCCTTTACTTACCTCTTACTCGGCTTTCCTCCTCGGGGCAGAGTCCCCGGGGATATGGTTTCTGGAGTCGGGGGGGGGTGTGCTCATATAGGTCGTGTGCGGGGAAACGTAAAAAGGAAACCAGAGGTGTCTAGTGCGAGGTACCTAGTCAAAAGATGTATCTCATTATCGGGGTCCTTAAACCTCCTTCAACGTTGTGGCGTTCTAAGGTTCTTCGATTCTTGGGTCAGCTCCGTTCCCTAATACCTTGGAACGTCGTACTTTATAACATTTACATCATTTTATTTCACCTTTCTTTTACATTCCCTCATTTACGCCGTTCGTTTTACCCATCCTTGGAAGTCGAGGTCTTCCTCCATGCGAGAGTTCATGAGTCGGTCGCGTACTTTGAAGGCAGAGTGTCGTGTTGTCGATCCGATCCGACCTCCAGGGCTGGGTAACCATCTTCTTTCAACCTTAAAGAGAGAGCAGAGTAGGGTGCACAGAAAAGAACTCTCCCACCGATCCCACAAAAATAAAACATGCAATACCCGTTCATAGTTTCGAAAACCTTTATTTTGCAAAATCATTTCAGCACGTGGATTATGAGGGTGCGGTCGTATTTGGCCGGACACAGCAATGGTTAAAGTGCGTACAGTGGGGGGGGGAGTCGTTTTGTAGCAATAAAAACATCGGAAAGTTTTATTCATTTATTTGTAGGAAACTAAAACGTCTATTAATTGGCTGGGGGTTCGGGGGCATTTATTTCATAATTTTAGAAGCATAGTCAGAATAGTTGCAATCAGATTTCCTATATGCATACCGTATGTGTGCGTCATAAATGGGGTTATACATCAGCTATAAAAATATAATACATCGTACATTTGTACTCAACATTTTTAACGGGATCCTTTCACAATGTTAGTCGAGTGAGCTCTCCTTGTCTTTTCTAGCCAGGTGTACAAAGGATCATATAAGTCTCAGAACATCAAGTTCGTATTAGTGCGAAGGAACACCACGAGGTGTTCGTAAGTTCCTATTGATACCGGCGCCATTTTGGGCGGGGCCGGGTTAGTCCGGAAGTAGCATCAGGAAAAAATGTTTCTAACAACCGGCAGTTGGACCAGAGTCCTTTTCGGCAGTTCTAGAATTCATGCTAACAGAAGGAGTGGCAATGTCATGTTTATTTCGTTGGCGATCAAGGCAGTTGCCCCTTACCGGAGGCCTGCAGTGGCCGAAGGCTCCGCCGGGGACCTTTGTAGAATCTTCAAGGCTGCGGAGATGCTGTCGGAGATGGGGGCTTGTGCCCCAGTGGGCAAGTGTCCGAGTTATATTGCTGGTCAAAGTTGCTCTAGCGGCCGGGGCCCGCCTTCCAGCGGACCCAGACGCCATTTTGAGGCCCTACAGGGGCCACTCTCGTCGAGTTTGCAAGAGTGGAAGAGATCCTTCGGAGTGAAAGGAAGAGGGCTCTGTTTTGTGAAAGCGGGACGTTCGGCTGGGGTGCAGCTGTGATGCCCCCACCTGGGGGGGCGAGGGAGACTCGTTCGCGCCGTCTCCTTCTTCCGGTGCACCCCATGCTGCTCTTTTTCATCGGCCCGCACGAAGGTCTCTCCCCATCCGGTGCTTCCCAAGTCGTGTGCTCTGTGCTGTGGGAGTATGGCCACCTGTGGCGTGCATTCGGTGCGGCACGAGTATCGGTGCAGTCATTGCAGGTTCGGTGTTCCGAAAATATGGGCACCATTGCACGTTCGGTGCTGCGCAAGTATTGGGGCACCATCGCCTGGTTGGGGGTGTTCGGCGTTGGGCCGGGGGGCTGGGAGACCTCCTATCCGTGGAGGTGGGGGAGGCTCGTCCGCGTCGCCTCTCCCTCCCAGCCCAACTTGGACAAATTGTTGTGGAGGTACGTGCAGGACATCCCGCCGTCCAGAGCTGCTGCGGCTGTTACGGAAGGGAAAAGGAAGAGGTGTCTCGTTCTTCTCTGGACATGTGGCGGGACTACTTAAGACTATCCAGGCCCGTTGCGGCTGGCCGAGGAGGCATGTGGCGGGACTACCTGCAACTGCCCAGGCTGCTGACTCCTGCCTCTCCTCCGGCTCCCCCATACGTTAAGATTTCCTGACCAAGAGTTGGCAGCAGGGCCCGCCTTATATGGGTTGCCGCCGGTTGGGCGTAGCCGTAACCCTACCCTACTTTGGAAGGTTCCAGAAGGTGGGGGGGCGAATGTTCTATTGACTTTCATGTTCTACAGTTTACCGTTCTTGTTTTTCTAGCGTTTAGTGTGTTTTTCTTTGTTTGTTATGTTAAAATAAAAGTTCGTGTTTATCAGTGGCTTACTGATTTCGTTTCCCATTTCTTTCTTTCCAGGTTGTTTCATGCTAAAAATTTCTATTAACGTAGTTTATGTAACATGGAAGCACGTGCAGGGGGATGACGCAGATTCATATATTACGTACACACAAACTCAGACGGGGAGTGTAGTAGAAAAGTATGACACACAAGATCCAAAGACAAACATAAAACAGTGATTATTTGGCCAAAATTATCTTTTCCCGTCTGTTAATTTAGAGCTAGGCTGGGTTCCCGTTTTTATATTGTCCGACCTAGGAAAACTCGAACATGTCGCTGAAATCGTTCTGGCGGAACCTGTGCCATCGGGCATAATCAAACGTGGTGGTTCTATCTGGTCTGTCCGTGCGAGTCGGATTTTTCTTTGTCTCGCGCTTTTTCTCATTCTGCTGGCCTGTCATTCCTGTCGGCCCTTTGCCCTTACTCACGCTCAGTAGAGTCGGGCATTGGGCTTTCCAGTGTCCGACATATCTGCAAAAAGCGCATTGGTCTGGCCCTAAGTCTGGCCATCTTTTGCGTAGTGTCGGGGGATAACTTTTGGGTCGTGGTGTCCCGGGGTTGTCCTGTCGGTATATTTCTCTACCTGGTTTGTCCTCGTCTTTTCTCTGTCGTTGCATAGCCTCTCTGCGCCACATACCGAGACTGTCGAGCATAATAGGCGTTGTCTTATTATTGCAAAGGGCTATTTCCAACGTTTCTATTTTATCAAGGTCAAAGGATCCTGCCAGTGGCCACTGTTTGTCTTGACTTTCTTTGGTATACCTGTGCCACAATTTATTATAGGCTATGGTAACTAATCCATAGTTTATGAACATGTCCTTATTAGGGGTGCCTTCTAGTGGAGCTATATGGTCCACCTCTAATACACGGTCCGGGCTGAACCAATTATCAATCAATGGGGAGAAGACAGACATGACGGCTCGTAACGAGGGACTAAAAAGTCAGCACTGCCTATCTTATCACTAGGTGCAAAGACTAGACAGAATATTCCTATTCTACGTTGTTTGCAGGCAGTGAATACCTCATGAACAAAAATAAAAAAGAGTAACCAATAACGAGGAACAATCAAACAATCAAAAAATAAATAAGATAGAGTAAGGTCAATGGGGAGAGTAAGTAAGGCGCAAAAGTCTGCGTCCTCTACCCTTTCACTATCCGCAAAGAGGAATCTGTTGTTTCCGGTTTGCAGACAGAGAATCTCCAGAAGACAATCTGCGAACAGTAGTTCGGGGTCAAAGAACCCAGTTAATCAGTGAGGGAGAGGGAGTCTCCCAAAAACCGTTTAAGAAATAATAGAGTCAGTGGGGGAGAAAAATAGGCGCGACGGTTGCGTTACCTATCCTTCACTGTTTGCAGAAGGGAAAGAGCCTACTGTTTCTCCGCGTGCAGACAGTGAATCTCCAAAATAAGTTAACAAAGAGTAATACTAGTATATATTATAAACAATCAAGCAATCAATTATTTTCGCAATCCGTCGTGTTTACACGACCTTACCCGGACCGTATGGACAGTTTCTTGTCTTCCGAATCCAGCGCCCGTTCGTCCTCTTTTTCTCGTATTCCTCACGGCACTCCTAATGGTCCCCAGTCAGGACCGTAGATCACTCGAGAGAGGTCTGTTCGGAACTAGTGAAGTTCGGATGATCGGCTGCCAGACGAGGGTCTATTGGGCAAGAGCTCTCCCGATCGTTGCAGTCATTCACTCTGTCGTCGGGACCTCTCCCACTGGATCCACGAGTCGCTGATGGGCCCCACGCTTGGGACGCCAATTGTAAAAACCTGATTCGGGTCGGGGACAATCGATATTTGCCCGGCGGTATTGCCTCTGTGACCCTCTAGTTATTTAATCAATGAAGAGGCAGGCGCTGGAGACTGGAAGGCAGGAAACAAGGTTTTTATTCTCTCCGGAGGAGAACACGGCAAAACGGACAGCAGGTATCGTTCTGAGGTGCTCTAACTTATGTCTGAGGTCTGGCCCCTTATATACAGGGTTTTGCGGTTTTTATTACAGTTTACATACTCATGACAAAGCTTTGATGTACGGAAAGACATTCCCGGAACCCCCCCCCCCCCCGGGCCCGTTCCCACACACATTTAGAGTAGAGGTCCCCACCCTGGTCACAACAGGTGATGAGTATCGCGCAGCAGGATATTCCGTCAATTCATGGAATGCGGGGTTCGATCGGATCTCATGGGGTGGGGGCTTTGATCAATCCGGGGATCCTTTGATGAGGGAAGCTTTCTATTGTACAGGGAGGGGCAAGGAATGGTATCGGCAGAGCCGGGTGTCGGCCTGGGAACGGGGAAGACAAACAGACACACGGGGAAAAAGGGGGTTTGCATCAAAGGGCCAGGGATCATGAAAGGGAAGAAGGGAGGTGTTGTGCTGGGAACAGGATGAGGGCCTGAGGCAGAGCAGCGCCGAAGAGGGGTTTATGATTCAAGGCAGGTGCAAGCAGGGGGTTGGTCAGAGTGCAGGCTTAGTGAGGGCGAAGGGCTATGTCAGGGGCCAGCGGCATGCAAAAGGGCTTGTTCGGCTCAGGGCATCTTAAAATGGCGGGTGCGCACGAAAAAGTGTGGCATCAGGGGAAGAGGCAAGATGGCGCAGATAATGTTCACCAAACCGTACTAAGTTTCAACATTTGTTTCTCCTTAGTTTCATTTGACATTAGTCTCACGAGTGAAAGCAGAACTAATAGTGTTTCTATTAAACTTCCATAGATGTAGGATAGATGAAAAGCTGCCCTTGTATCCCGAAGAAGTGGGGGCCCAGCTGGATCAGGTGACATGACGTAGCTGTATCTCTTTCACTTCCACTTCCCCTTCCCTTTTGGGACACTTGCCGGGATTCCTGTTCCATCCAGCAGTGCCGAGAGGTGTCTCAGATAGTCAAGGGGCTATTCATCGCTCCTGCAGATGTCCTGGTCTTCACTTGAGTGATCTCAACAATGCACACACCCCTGCTCAGCACCAGTATACCCTTGCAGTAATAATGTGCTTTAGAAATACACATAACATAACATAAAACAACAATATAGTTATATTATCTCACTAACGGTTGCCTAGAAACTAGCAGCAAGACCCATGAATGTGGAAATGTCAGCCATTTCCAAAGCATGTGCAATCAAAGTTGTTCAAACACAACAAGGCCCATTTATCAATCCATGCAAAGATTGTCACACAGGACACATGGCAAGGCCAGGCACGCATCTCTATTGAGACACATGGGAAGAAAAGTGAGAAGAACAGTTCATTAGGAAGATTGCTACCTGAAATACAGCTACAACATTCTGATGTTTAAGAAGACCAAGTTATGTGTGATGGCACCCTTATCATAGACTGCAGTGTTTTGCATGACATGAGCCTTACAGTAATCAATATAAATTACGACTTGTGCAAAAACTCACTTAAGTTTTATGTACACAGTATCTCCAAAGATGGAATCCACCCTGACCCTGACAAAGCTGAAGACCGAAATTCCATGGCTGCCCTTGATGAGATGTCGGTTCTCGGATCAGTTCTGCTTCTGGGAATTGCCAGCTACTGTGCCAGGCACGTTCAAGACTTTGCTTCAATATGTGTCCCACTGCGAGACTTCAGCATGAAAGGACAACGTTACAGATTATTTCAAATGTGTACGGCTGCATTTAAAATGGCTAAATCATGTATTGCCTTACAAATGGAAATAGTTGTAGATCCTAGCCCCATTGATCTTGGTGCCATACTAGCCAAGTGTGATTGTGACCCAGAAGTGCCAGAGTGGGTCATTACTAATGCGAGCTGAAGCCTGATATGCCTCGAGAAGAAATATCCCAAACAGAAAAGTAAAGTCTGTCTGTTGTATAGCTATATGAACACTTTATTTAATTTTTAATTTGGATAAAGCTTCACAATGGAGACTGGACAAAGTTGACATCATCAAGGTATTGCTAGACAACCCTGTGCTCTGCATGGTGGCTGAACTGATCAGCACTCAAAGTTAGCGAGTTCTTGAAAGGATAAAGACAGTGCATCATCTCTGTGAGCTGCACACATTTTGTCATGTGCAAGGTGTACTTCCAACTCACAAGAAAGGCTTGATTTTCAGGGAATTCATCTTCTCAGTCTGCGAGCACTGAGACAAGTTTTTTCAACCAGCTCATGAAGGACACTGGAGGACTGCGGCACTCAAGACACTGCTCACACAAAAAGCATGGTCCCTGTTCCTAGAGGAAGTGTTGGAGAAGATGATTGACTCCTATCATGTCAGCCATGCTCTGGGGAAGTGCAGTCCTCCTGAGCCTCTCACAATATCAGAACTACTTGAGAAGAAGATGAGGTTCACTTCTTTTGTCCCACAGTCATGAGCCAATATGTACTTGTGGTGATTAATTAATTTTCCAGATCCCCTGAGGTCATTGTTGCTTCCAGCACCTGATGTAGTCGTTTCTGCCTAGAACAAGTTATTTTTGACTTTCACATTCCCGGAGTTGACAAATCTGACATTGAGCCACTGTCCCATGGCAGTGACTATTAAGCAAGTAAGTAAGTAACCGGTTTATATAGCGCTCGAATGCCCAAGGGCGTCTTGGTGCTAGTGTTCCTGATGCAACTGCAAATGGTTAAAGACCTGAGAAAAGGTTCTTAGTCCTTTCCTCAAGGGAAGAAAATTGGATTGGGATCTCAACATCCAGGGCATTGAGTTCCAAAGTTTAGAGGCATAGGCCGAAAAGCTCCTGCCTTGTTTATTCTGGGAACGGCTACTAATTTATCTGAGCCTTATCAGAGTGTACGCCTTGGTGTATGCCAGGCAAACAACATTTCAGAGTACTCCAGACCTGGCTGATGGAGAGCTTTATGCACCAGACCGAGAGTTTTGCAGTGTATCCTTTCCCAGATCAGGAATCAGTGAAGTCTTTCAATAGACTGAGAAACCAATGTAAATTTCAGAATTTTCAAACGCAGCCTGGTGGTTGTATTTTGAATGGGCTGAAGTGTTTGGAATAAACGTTGCGGAGAGCCTAAATATAAGACATTCCAGTTGTCAATTTTTGTGATGGTTAATGCCACAATAGAGGTCTTTTGAAGATCTAGAGGAATAAAATGAAAGATTTTTTTTTAGAATTCTAAGTAGAAGAAAACAAGGTGAAGTGATTTGGTTAAACAACTCTCAAAATGTCTTGCTTTTTGCACTGGGGCAGGGAGTGGGCCTAAGATTGACGGCCACCAAGATGAGTTCTAGAAGGCCGTGTCATTCCCAAAGAATAGTACTTCAGTTTTTTCTGAATTTAGCTTAAGACAAGTTTTCTCCATCCAACTCACAATATGAACCATACACTCCTTAAAAAATTTTGGCCACTTAAATTTGAATGTTATTGACACCACAATTTGTGTGTCATCTGCGTAAGAAATGACTACAAAGCCATAGTTGCCGATGAGATTGGCCAACGAGGTGTCATAGATATTAAAGAGTGTAGGGCTGAGTCAGGAGCCCTGTGGCACCCCACATGAAATGGAGAAGGGATCACATACAAAATCCCTAAGAGACATATGTTAGATGCAATATTTTCCAGCTACTACCCTAATCCCATCTCTCCCTCTCACTTGGTCTGATCACAGGGCAGTGCACTGGCAGACTCAGACAGAGAAATGCACCATGCACAGAAATACCAACCTTAAACCCCATGGTAGAGCCTGGCACAGAATCCGGCCGACCGAACTGAGGGACGCAATCATTTCTGCGCCCAGGCAGTTAGCTGAACATCTGGAGCAAAATGTGGGGAACATTTCTCTCTGGCTAAACTCAGCTTTGGATATGGTAGCTCCAATCAACCATACAATGGTAGCCAAAAAAGTATCTCAGCCCTGGTACAATGAAAATCTTAGGAGTTCAATGCAAGATTGCTAAAGGCAAGAACAAAAATGGAGAGTAAAAATATGAGGTAGAAGAGAAAAACATCTGTAAAAATAAACTTGTGGAACATAAAAAAAGTATAGTAGCAGCAAAAACCTCAAACTACTCCGAACAGATAAGAGAAGCCTGCGATGCAAACAAAACCTTTTTGCTAGTCATAAAAAACTGATTACACCTACCAGCCCTAACCTTGCTGTAATAAGCCAAAAATTCTGCAATGAGATGGCAAACTTTTTCCAGGAAAAGGTTCCTAACACCTTCTCTAGCCTTTCAGCAAAGAGGGCAACGGGTCAACAGGTTGGATATACCCTAGACGCCTCTGCTTGTGAAAGCAGACTCTCCACATTTAAGCCCCTTTAAGAAGAGCAACTTGCCAAATTAATTCTACTTACAAAATCTGGGTCGCCACAAGACCCCTGTCTCCCTAAGATAATGCACATGATCCCTGCGCAAATGGCACAATACCTTGGCCATATTTTGAATAACATGTTTGCAGGAAGAACCTTTCCATCATATTGGAAACTTGCCTCCATTTTGCCTCTGCTTAAAAAAGAAAATCTCAATGCATTGGACCCAAACAACTACCGTCCAATTTCAAGACTTCCCTGTGTGACCAAATTGGTGGACAAAAGCCATCAACTTTCACAGTACCTAGAGGAAAACCGGCATCTGGACCATACACAACACAGGGGCAGTACTGAGTCTGTCCTGATAGTATCTAAGGAGGACATTCAGGAAGTGTTGGATAAGGGAGGGACCGCGGCCCTTAACCTGTTGGATCTCTCCGCAGCGGTTGATACTCTCAGCCAAGAGATCTTAGTTGACCGTCTGCGCAGCTTTGGGATAGAGGAAACAGCATTAGAGCTCCTCCAATCCTTTCTGGTAAAACAGACAGCACACTGTGGCAATGGGAAGTTTACATCTAGACCCTTCTCCCTACCCTGTGTAGTCCCCCAGGGATCAACACTGAGCCTAACACTATTCAATCTATATGTCACACCTCTCCTGTCAATCATCAAAAGTGCGGGTTTTCGTCTGGTGTCTTATGCCGCTGACACCCAAATTGTGGTGTAACTGTCAAAGCCTGAAAAGAATTCAGGGCTTGCACTCTGAACATGCATGAGCAATGTGAGCAAGTGGGTGGACGAAAACTACCTTAAATTGAATGCCACTAAAACTGAGGTTATCCTCTCTTGAAACAACCCCTCACTCTGGACGGCGGATTGGTGGCAACCCGAACTTGACTCACTTCCTAAACCCTCAAACAAAGTAAAAAGTATAGGTGTCATGGCAGATAAGGAACTGAAGTTCAAGGACCAAATAAATATAATTACATCAGCCGCATTTTTCTCGTTCCGGCTTATAAAAAAGGCAAATAATTCTTGCCTCCTGAACTTCTGCGAACGGCTATAAGTACATTAGTTCTAACAAAGATCGACTACTGCAATAGCCTTTATCTCATTCTAGCAGTGGGGCTCGAAAAGAGGCTGCAAACTTTGCAAAACACTACTGCCTGCCTCCTTCTTAAAATCCCTAGACATGAATCGGCCAGAGGAGACATCAGGAAACTACACTAGCTACCACTTAAACAACGATGTAAATGTAAGGCGACCTGTCTGGCCTATAAATCATTGCATGGATTGGGACCAGTCCACCTTAGAGCTAAGCTCACCTGGTACGTTCCAGTAAGGACGCTTTTCTTAGGCTCCACCTTGAACCTGAGTGTCCCCCATTTAGGAGAACTAATTGGGTTGGGAAGAGCTTTTTAGGGCCACTGCAGTGCTCTGGAATAGCCTCCCACTGACACTAAAAGCTTCTCCCTCCCTACTTACTTTCGGAAAAGCCTTAAAGACCTGGCTGTTCCCGCAGGAGTAGAAGGCACCTGCCGTCGGTTAGACTCAGTCTGACATCTGCTGCAGCTATTTCTCTCTATCTATAGCTCCAAGACACCCACGGGCATTAGTTGCGCTTTATAAATTATTCAAATCCAAGAGCAACAACTTGCTCTCTATCCCGCAGAAAAGAGCAGAGAAGGGCAAGTGCTGTATCTCTGAACCCAACGGTTTAAAGCCGGCTAATAAGAATTGAGAGGTTGACCGTATCCTGAATTGCTTTTTCCAGTATCTTAGCGGTCAGTGGGAGTCATGAGATGGGTAACTTTTAACATTCTGAGGATCAAGAGTCGTATCAACAGTAGTATAGATACTTTTTTACAGGCTGCTGGAAAGTGTCCTTCTGACATGATGTTATTCAACAGTTCAATGAGGACTACTGACACTGTAGTAGTTTGTTCAATTCTGAGGGTTAACATCACAGTGAGAATATATATGCTACTCTGACCCCAAATCAAAGGATTTATCAAGCTTTTCAAGGCTGAAGAAAGCCATGCAGGTGGTCAAGGTCACTAAGACCTAATGGTTATGAGTACAGTGATAACTCTGTATAATTAGCCCTGCATGTTTACTCCATAACCAGTAGCCTTGTGCCTATGACCATGCATCCTTAGCCCCATGACCATACACATGCACCCATAACCCTGTAACTTTAACCCTATACCCATAGCCCTGCCCTGCATCCTGTCCTGTATTGTTATCACTGTACCCACAACCATTAGGCTTGTACATTTAGCTATGTACTCATAAGACCAAAGTCTTAGTCCTATTTCCTGTATTCATAACAATTACTTTATGGTATCCTTAGCCCCATAGCCATAACCTTAGAACATATAGTAATAACCATGTATCATTTACCCTCTATCCTGTACCTAGGCTGGTATCATCTACACATAACCCTACACCTATAACTGTGCACACTTATTCATGTATCCTCTAGCCTGTATTATTACCCCTCTACACATAACATCCTGTACAATTACCTCTGTACCAGTAGCCCTGTATCCTTAAACCCACAGTCATAGTCCTGGTCAATAACCTTGCACCCTTAATCCTGTATCCATAGCCATGAATTCTTAACCCTGTAGCCATTTGCCCTGGACCCTTAACCATCCAGCTGTAGCGCAGGACCCAGAACACAACATCCTTAACCTTGTACCTTAAACCATGTACCATAACCCTGTACCCTTAACTTTGAATCTTCTATTCTGCAGCATTAGCCTTACACCCACAACATTGTATAGTTAGCCCTTTAACCATAACCTGTTACCCTTAGTCCTGCATGCCTATCTCTCACATCTCCTTCTCCATCACACTTCTAGGTGTTACACTCCAAGACAACCTAACAGCACCTTTCTGGACATTCATGCACAACACCAAAGTATTTCCCTCAAATTCATCACTGCTTACAACATGCTCCCTCATGGTGTATAGTGCTATCCATCTGAAAGAATGGTGCAAGATACAATGGGATGAAGCAGTACATTAATCTCACAATACCATACATATGCAACGGTAGAAAGGGAAGGGTCCCAGTCAAATAAGATCTTATGATGCATGCAATTACAAGGCCCGTGAGCTATATTATGGAATATCCTTCCAAGATTACATATAATGCCTGCTTCAAGCTGATAAAAACCTACGAAGTACGTAGCGCCTACCTCACTCCGCTAAAAATCCAGAAACTCTTTACATCGGCTTCCCCAGGATGGCCAAAGTTCCTCACCACAACAACTCGCTTGACCCACATGCTTTAGGACTTACGGAGCTGCGGCCCATCTGGACTTGGGTTTTCTTCACACTGAGATCACTGAAAGATTGGTCCTGGACACCCCTGGGGATGTAATCCTGGGTATGTCCATACGGCCTAAGAAGGCCAAAATAACCATTAGGCTCTTGGACCTAGCCCTTCTGCTCACTGGAAGTCCTCTGCCCCACCCCCTTTTGTCCTAGCACAAGTATCAAGAACACTGGTCGCAGACAGGAAGTACTGACCTGTACAGGGAGGACAAGTATGGCCTCCATCATATCAGCTCTCTGGTAGGCAATTGACCCGAAACGTAAAATCTTTTTTTTCTAATGATGACTTCCCTCACTGAACAGATGCCCCATCTCAGCTCTCCTAAGACGAATAACACCATTTCCAGTCTTCCTCATCTCGCACTCATATATGCAATATATATATGCTATATATATATATATATTACCTACTGGCGGTCGCCAGTAGGTAGTTATAGTTAGGATTGATTTCCATAGGGAAATCGCAACATTCTATTGGGAATAACTTTGGCGCCGGTTGAGGAATCTGCCTGAAATTTTCAGCAACTTTGCCTCGCGGCGCTCGGCTCCTTCCCTGAAAATTTGGGGGGCATTCGTCAAGTGGGAGCCGAGATAAAAGGGGGGTCCCAAAACGTGTTTTCCCCATGTTAAATTCCATAGGGCGATCGGTCGCACTTTTAGCTCGAACGGCTGAATGGATTTTCACCAAACTTGGCAAAATTGTAGGGACTGGTAGCCCGATGTGCCTTTGCTATGTCTCAAGATATGTGCTCCAGAGGATTTTGAGTAATTTAGGTTAAAAAAACATGTATATATCTATGGCAGCGCCCCGGTACGCGCACCGGGGAGCGCTCCGGGCGCGCCACGCGACTTGCGTACGGAAAGCTGATTGGCTCTCGGGTGTCTGTAAACATTCGAAACAGTCCGCAGCGGCCGCCATCTTGTGTCTCGGTAGGATCGAGACACAAGCGGTGGCAAAAAACAAAGGGGGAAATGACCAAAAGGGGGCAGGGTACACCCCCCCTGACCCTCTAGGTTTGATGTGGGGGCTATAAAAGGGTCCCGCGGGACAACATTTTTTTTTTTTTTTTTTTCGATTTTCGCGGGGGGAGCGCCCGGTACGCGCACCGGGGAGCGTACCATGGGGAAAAACAGTGAAAAAAATTATATAATCATAATAATAAATAATAAAATAATCATTTTGAGTGATCAGAGGTAGGGTAGCTCTGAAAAGAGCTTTTGGGTTCTGTGGCTCTTTTAGGTACCTACAAGTACGTCCCACACACACCCACACGCACACAACCCCACACCCTCACACCCACACACTCCCCACACACACCTCACACACGCACACTTGCACACACACCCAAACACCCCACACCAACACCTTACACATCCACAACCACACCCACATCCCACACACCCACACTCACACACACACCTCACCCCCCCAACACACACACACGCACACACAGATACCTCACAGACACACCTCAGACATCCCACACACACACCTCCCCCCCCACACACACACACACGCACACCTCACTGACACACCCACACATCCCACACATACACACACATCCTACACACATACCCCCACACCCATACACACCCCACACACACCTCACACACCCACACCCCCACCTACACCCAAACACCTTACACACCCACATCCCCACCCACATACCCCACACACCTACACACACCTATACATTTCATCCTCCCTCAGAAATACACACACACACACACCTCACAGACACACCCCACACATCCTCCACACACACCTCCCCGCCCCATACATGGGGAAAACTCAGTGAAACACTAAAATAATAATTTAAAGTGCTTAGAGGTAGGGTAGCTCTGAATAGAGTTGTTGTGTTGTTTGGGTGTTTTAAGGACCAACATGTAGGTACCAATGCTGAGTCTTAAATTTAATGTACACCGTTTCCTCTGTAGATAATTTGTATGTTGTTACAGAAGTTATTGTGGTATACACCAAAACACCCCACACACCCACAGACACACCTTACACACCAACACCCCGACCTACACCCACTGACTCCCTATAAGTCACACACACTGCATTACTTATCTTTTTTTGCTGTTTTACTCAAGCCCATTCATGTACTGTTTCCTTTACTCTCTTTGTCCTCTCTCTTTGTCACTCCCCATGTGTTATCCTAATTGAATTTTTCTCCCTCTTTCACCCCTCTTTACTTATACTACCTGGTCTTTTCTCACTTTCCCTCATCGTTCTTCATTTATCGTGGTTCCGCCACTACCCTTCATTCTCCATTTTTTACTGTCCTTTCTTTTTCTTTTAACAGCCAATCACAGTCTCACACTATCTCTACTTTAGTGTTCTTCCTCTCTCTTCCTTTCTTTCGCTCCTTTAGTCATTTTACTTTTCTCACTTTCATCCAATTACACCTTCTCTATTTTTTACTATGTAATAAACAATCCCTCTGTGGTCATCTTGTAGCTCTTTTTCTCTTAACATAACTCTCTTTGTGTCCTTCCCTCATGCTAACTGCTTCATTAAATTTTTTTTTCTTTTTTTTGGGGGGGGGGGGGGGCGCCCCGGTACGCGTACCCTTAGGATAAAAAATTGACAGAGATCCTTTAAAAATATAGCTTTAATTTTATAAATGAAAGGTAGTTCTAAAAAGAACTGTTTTTTTTATTCTTTTTGTTGTTTTATATTTTTTTATGTTTTTTGAACTTTTTTTGGCTTTTCAAAACAGTTTTATATTTTTTTGTATTTTTTATGGGAACAAACAAAGAGAAAGGGAATTGAAAATGGCTCAACTGGAGCAAAAAACAAAAAACGGAAAAAATTACTTCTTTTGTTTGGGGCAAATGTGATTCTCAACAGCTAGGACGATCAGCTTTACGCTCTTTTCACCATAGGCGATGAGCTTGCCACATTCAGTACAAGTGACTCTAAAAGTACCAAATCGTTCTTGGATACAAGGCATCACCTCTGATGTTTCTGGTCCCGATTGAGTGGATTGCTTTCTTTTGGAGCTGGTCCTTGAACACTGGGGGAGGTGATCACAAAAGCCGTCGCAGAAGGGAGGAAGAGACTCCGTGTTACGCATCCGTTACGGAAACACTACATGTCCCAGAAGGCCATGCGACGCTGGAAATCGGGAAAAAAGATGGACTCTATTTAAACTCCTCCCTATGATCGGCACGGTGCTTGTCAATCCAATTCCGGGTCCTCCATAGTGTTGGATGGTGAGTCCTATACCGCCGACGAAGAGCCTGCGAGGTCAGAGTTTCCTGTGTCCTGTAACGCCGACGAATAGCCTGCGAGGTCAGAGTTTCCTGTGTCCTGTAACACCGACGAAGAGCCTGCGAGGTCAGAGTTTCCTGTGTCCTGTAACGCCGACGAAGAGCCTGCGAGGTCAGAGTTTCCTGAGTCCTGCACCGCCGACGAAGAGCCTGCGAGGTCAGAGTTTCCTGTGTCCCGCAACGCCGACGAAGAGCCTGTGAGGTCAGAGTTCCTGTGGGTTCGTGGGATACAAGCCATATCCTGTTGTTGTTCCGTGGTTTCAACCATCGCAAGTATACCAGTGGAGTGCGGGCTCGCCTCCAGTGTTTACCTTTATTAACCTGTCTAAACTTTTTGTTTATCGTGCGGAGTGCACATTTTCTGTTGATTTTACTTTGAAGTTACTCAGTCTATATACTAATAGACTTAAGTGGATCAGAACCCTTAATCCTCTGAAACCATTCCCCCCACAAGAAGCATTGTGGTTATATGAGGCGTGTATATCTAACGTCTCGTGTGTAGAGTACAATGGAGCCTATTATTTGCATCGGAGGTGTACTAAGACAGAGAAGTGAAGATTAACTTCTCAGTATTTTGGCAAGATTCCCCATACCGTCACAAACATTCTCCTTGTTTATTCACGGCACTAGGTGTGGAGAAGTCGGTGAGTCTAGCGACAAAGAGGAGGGGGGAAAAGAGTTCAGACAATCACAGGTTAGGGTACTTATATTCTCCTCTCTGTCTTCTCCTCCCCCTGCAGTATATCGATGCCAGTGTCTTCGTGGGTATATCCCGATCAGAGTACAAAGGGAGCATCAGACGCCCCCTTTGCAGGTACACCTCGCGGCGCCCTCCCGTACATACTCCGATATTGGTGTTAACTCCATAGTCGGGTATTGTACGGAGGTGTTAAGACAACCGTCGGAGGCGAGACGAGAGAGGAGAACTACAGGAACCAGGAGCAAGCCCGCCCGAACTACGATCCCCAGAAGGCCATGCAAGACAGTCGCGCTGAAAGGGCGTGCCCATTTAAGGAACCAGGACGCCAGTGGTAGGCGTCGAATATTTTGAACATTCCCCGCGAGTCAGGAGAAGCGGTCGAGCGGAAGGCGAGCTCCGTGATATTCGGCGGCTTTTGGGAACAGGAGTCGGAAGTATACGGTGAGGATCATCTGATTCCCGAGTCAGTGACAGCGGGGCTCCGCTTCACGCTCGGTGGAACTTTTCTTGTAATCCGTTCTGCTCCGACGCTTTGTCAGTCCCAGCTCGAGGGTATCGAGCATTCCCTGAACTCCGGTTAGCTCCGACCCCTTGGCAGTCCCCGCTCGAGGGTTCTCGAGCTGAAGGTCCTAGGACTTAACCCGTGGCCAATCCCCGCTCGAGGGTATCGAGCTGAAGGACCATTGGTGATCAGTGGCCAGTCCCCGCTCGAGGGTATCGAGTTAAGGTCCATTGCAGTGACCAGTGGCCAGTCCCCGCTCGAGGGTATCGAGCAGAAGGACCATTGGTGATCTGTGGCCAGTCCCCGCTCGAGGGTATCGAGTTAAGGTCCATTGCAGTGACCAGTGGCCAGTCCCCGCTCGAGGGTATCGAGTGTGGAGGACGCTTTTGGCGTTTGCCCTCCGTTGGACGCGGGTCAGGACTGACACGCATGCGGAGGACGATTACGCTATATCCATTGCGAGGATAGACGCTCGAGTGGCATTTTCGGCCATTATTTAGCACGGGGTCCTCTGTTGGAAGGTGCTAGGACTAGCATCGTTGCAGAGGACGGTGAGACGCTATCCGAACCTTTGTACACTCTTGCTTTACTTATGATTTGGCCATTAAACAAGTCTGAATAAAGAGCTTGTTAACTTCCTATATCGGTTTGGCACCTCATTTGTGAGTTAACAGGTGTGGTGTGTGGGTTCCTACCGAGTTACCCGATCCCGAGGGAAGCAGGATTACACAATATTCGACCTATACAACACCAATCAACCTCCTGGTCGAGTAACCGGTCATGGCCTCCTTGGAAGACGTATTGGCGGCGTTACTAGACGTCCAAAACGAATTGGCTGCTTCACGACAAGAAACAGCGGATTTAAGGGCTAGGGTGGATCAACAACAGCGCAATCCTTTCAACGCACGGACATCCACCACGGGAGTCCCGGCTGAAGTGGTGTTAGAGATGCCGGTAGCTATTCCGTTGGCCACACCAGAACGGTATAGTGGGGATCCTACCACGGTTCAGGTGTTCATCACACAAGTGGCGCTGCATTTCTCCTGTAAACCGAAGTCGTTTCCAACCAATCAGGCGAGAGTGGCCTTCATGATCTCGTACCTGGCAGGAAACGCGGCTCAGTGGGCGGTTCCTTTGGTAAGCCGGGACGATCCGCTACTATACGACTGGGAACAGTTCCAGGAAGAGTTCATTAAGGTGTTCGATTGTAGAGCGGATTCCTACACGGCGGACAGGGAACTGTTGGAACTGAATCCAAATGGCCCCCTGCAAAGCAAACAGAGCTCTTTCACCAAGGCTTGAGCGAGGACTTGAAAGACGTGATCGCTCAGATAGATCCCCAACCGGTGCACTGCGAGGATCTGATTTGCCTGGCCCTTCGCCTCGACCATCGCCTTAGCGAAAGACGAGGTGGGGTGCATAAGAAGGACAAGTTACATGCCACGTCAGGTCAAACGACACTCACCGAGGCGACACCCACACCCCGAGGGGACTCCATGGACATAGGGGCCATTAGAGCGAGCCTCACGGCCACAGAGAAAGAGTCGCGAAGAAAGCAAGGACTATGTTTGTATTGCGGCAAAAAAGGACACTTTGTTCGGGAATGCCCTGCAAAACCCAAGACTGGTCGTCCTCGTCCCGGTCGCTTGTCCACAGCTTCAGTGGACAAACCGGCGGAAAACTAAAGAGCTCTCAGAACCACGAAGGGGATTCTCGGAGCCATGGTTATATCCCTTCTGCTCACCTGCACTCCTATGAGAGCAAAAAACACTTGTTCATTCCTTTACAGTTGTGGGTTAGGAACCGATGGGTTTCGGTCTCGGCGATGGTCGACTCTGGTGCCACAGGGATGTTTATGGACAAGAGGGAAGCGCATCGCGTAGGTGTAGCTCTGCAGGAGTGTGAGGTCCCGGAGGAAGTCTTTGCTGTAGATGGGCGCAGATTGCTCTCAGGGCCCATCAGACACCACACTGGGAATATCAAGGTAGTCTACGGGACTCAACACACAGAGACTCTGGATTTCAACATCATCTGTGCGCCGCAGTATGGGATCATATTAGGCTTGCCTTGGCTGAGAAGACACAACCCTTCAATCAACTGGGAAACACAGGAACTCCGAATGGACTCCCCTTACTGCTCAAGGGTATGCACACAGAAGAAGGGTGCTCAGGTGGACCAGGGGTGGACAGTGGCCACAGCAGCTGAAAAGGAGGTGGTTCTCCCTGTAGCCTATCGGGGGTACATGGACGTAATCGATGATAACCAAGCGGAAACACTCCCGCCACATAGGGTATACGACTGTCAAATAGACCTGGTCCCAGGAGCAACGATACCAGGCGGCAGGTTGTATGCCTTATCCGAGGCCAAAAACATCCACCTCCGGGAGTACCTGGATACGATGCTTCGCCTAGGCTTCATCAGGCCTTCCAAATCCCCTGCGGCCTCACCACTGTTCTTCATCCCTAAGGCTAATGGGGAACTGCGCGCGTGTGTGGATTTCCGGACGCTTAACGCCATCACGATTAAGAACAGGTACCCTTTGCCTCTCATCAACGTGCTCCTGGAACAAGTAAAAAAGGCACATGTATACACCAAGCTCGACTTGAAAGGGGCATACCATCTGGTCCGCATGCGTCGCGGAGACGAGTGGAAGACGGCCTTCAAAACGAGGTTCGGCCTGTACGAGTATAGAGTCATGCCCTTTGGGCTATGTAACGCCCCTGCCGCGTTTCAATTCTTTTTGAATGAGGTGCTGAGAGACATCCTGGATGTATACGTAGTCGTGTACATCGACGACATTTTGATTTATTCAGACACCACAGCAGAACATGTGAAACATGTGGCCTCAGTACTACAGATCCTCAGAGACAATTCGCTTTATTGCAAGCTCAGCAAATGCGACTTCCACGTGACGACTGTGGAATTCCTGGGGGTCATGTTGAGCCCAGAAGGACAAACCATGGCTGAGAGAAAGGTGAAAGCGGTAATGGAATGGCCAACGCCACAGAACATCAAGGACGTACAAAGCTTTCTTGGCTTTGCCAACTTCTACCGCCGGTTCATAGAGGGGTTCTCGGGGTTGGTAACGCCCATTACAAGCCTACTGAGGAAGTCAGTGAAGTTCCTTTGGTCTGAAGATGCGGAGGGGGCATTCAGAGCATTAAAACATGCCTTTGTCTCCGCACCTGTCCTTGCCCACCCTGACCCGGAACAGCAATATACGGTGGAAGCGGACGCGTCCGACATGGCAGTGGGAGCCATCTTGTCGCAGAAGAACCCTGAGACGGGGGTGCTCCATCCTGTTACGTTTATGTCCCGCAAACTGAACCAAGCGGAAAGAAATTACCACGTTGCCGAAAAGGAACTTCTGGCCATCAAGGACGCCTTTGGCGAGTGGAGACACCTATTGATGGGTGCTAAACACGTAGTGATGGTCTACACCGACCATAGGAACCTTCAGTTCATGACGGCCGCTAGACAATTGTCTCCTCGTCAAATGAGGTGGATGTTATTCTTTTCGGGGTTTCATTTCACCATTACTTACAGACCAGGATCAGAAAACAAGAAGGCCGACGCATTGTCGAGGCAAAATTCAGAGGCGCGGAGTCCGCAACCAACCGTTGAGTCCATCATCCACCCAAGCAAGGTGGTGGGGGCTGTCCAGCCTGGACACTTTCTACGTGACGTGCAGAAAGGGGTCAATACCTTTCGATGGAAAGCCTGGTTGCGTAGACACAAGGAATGGCAGGTACGTGACGGCGTTCCGGTTAAGGGAGAACGGATATTGGTGCCTACCGCACGGTTACAGAAACAGGTGTTCGGGTGGTGCCATGAATCGGCCAGTGCAGGACACTTCGGACTGGAGAAGACGGTCGACTACGCCTTACGTCAGTTCTGGTGGTCTACGTTGAGGGCGGATGTGAGGAAGTGGATCCTGGCATGTGTGACCTGCTCCGCCATGAAATCGGACCACCAACGCCCACAAGGGTTGCTGATTCCATTGCCATCTCCCACCAGGCCATGGGATTGCATATCCCTGGATTTCATCGTGGGGTTGCCCAGTGACAAAGGATGTACTGCTATACTGGTGGTCGTCGACTATCTAACCAAGATGGGTCGCTTCATCGCATGTAAGGGTGTACCCACGGCCGGACAATTGGCTGTAGTACTTCTGAAAGAGGTGGTAAGGGCTCATGGCCTTCCCAGCGTCATCGTGTCGGACAGGGAATCGCAGTTCACTGCGAGGTTCTGGAAGACCTGGTGTTCAGCACTCCATGTCACCTCAGCGTTATCGACCAGCTACCATCCGCAAACAGACGGTCAGACGGAACGTCTTAATCAAACGCTGAAGCAATACCTCCGCTGTTATATAGATCAGGGAAAGGAAGAGTGGGTGGACCTGTTGTGGCTTGCTGAAGTCGCGTACAACAACGCCACACACGCCTCAACCAGGGTGTCACCTTTCTACAGCAACTATGGGCACCATCCTCGATTCATCCCGTTGTCACACCCCTCGTCGACGTCGGGAGTACCTGAAACATCCAAGAGGGTGGCACATATCAAGGAGACAGTGGAAAAAGCACAGAAGTGCTTGGTGGAGGCCAAGAAGAAATATAAAACCACAGCGGATAAACGAAGGCGACCAGGGCCGCTGTATCGAGCTGGGGATTACGTCTGGGTATCGTCCAGGAACCTACGGTTCCGTAAACACAGCGTTTTCCATCCCCGCTTCATAGGGCCTTACCGTATCAAGGACTGCCTAAGCCCAGTGAACGTACGGTTGGATTTGCCTGACAATCTCCGGATTCACCCTGTGTTCCATGTGTCGTTGCTCAAACCCGCCGTGAAGCCTAGACACAGAGCTCCTCCTCCGGTGTTGGTGGACGGGGAGAAGGAGTACGAGGTACACTGCATCAGGGATTCCCGATGGAGAAGAGGCAAGCTGTGGTACCTGGTTGCTTGGAAAGGGTTCGGGCAGGAAGAGGACTCATGGGAGCCAGTGGCTGGGTTATGTGCTCCCCGGTTGCTGGCGGCCTTTCACAGGAAGTACCCGGCCAAACCCGGCCCGGCGAGAGGCCCTGACGGGAGAGGGATGTATTGTTAAGACAACCGTCGGAGGCGAGACGAGAGAGGAGAACTACAGGAACCAGGAGCAAGCCCGCCCGAACTACGATCCCCAGAAGGCCGTGCAAGACAGTCGCGCTGAAAGGGCGTGCCCATTTAAGGAACCAGGACGCCAGCGGTAGGCGTAGAATATTTTGAACATTCCCCGCGAGTCAGGAGAAGCGGTCGAGCGGAAGGCGAGCTCCGTGATATTCGGCGGCTTTTGGGAACAGGAGTCGGAAGTATACGGTGAGGATCATCTGATTCCCGAGTCAGTGACAGCGGGGCTCCGCTTCACGCTCGGTGGAACTTTTCTTGTAATCCGTTCTGCTCCGACGCTTTGTCAGTCCCAGCTCGAGGGTATCGAGCATTCCCTGAACTCCGGTTAGCTCCGACCCCTTGGCAGTCCCCGCTCGAGGGTTCTCGAGCTGAAGGTCCTAGGACTTAACCCGTGGCCAATCCCCGCTCGAGGGTATCGAGCTGAAGGACCATTGGTGATCAGTGGCCAGTCCCCGCTCGAGGGTATCGAGTTAAGGTCCATTGCAGTGACCAGTGGCCAGTCCCCACTCGAGGGTATCGAGCTGAAGGACCATTGGTGATCTGTGGCCAGTCCCCGCTCAAGGGTATCGAGTTAAGGTCCATTGCAGTGACCAGTGGCCAGTCCCCGCTCGAGGGTATCGAGTGTGCAGGACGCTTTTGGCGTTTGCCCTCCATTGGACGCGGGTCAGGACTGACACGCATGCGGAGGACGATTACGCTATATCCATTACGAGGATAGACGCTCGAGTGGCATTTTCGGCCATTATTTAGCACGGGGTCCTCTGTTGGAAGGTGCTAGGACTAGCATCGTTGCAGAGGACGGTGAGACGCTATCCGAACCTTTGTACACTCTTGCTTTACTTATGATTTGGCCATTAAACAAGTCTGAATAAAGAGCTTGTTAACTTCCTATATCGGTTTGGCACCTCATTTGTGAGTTAACAGGTGTGGTGTGTGGGTTCCTACCGAGTTACCCGATCCCGAGGGAAACAGGATTACAGGAGGGGAGTTGGGAGGACTATCATCATATCGTCTCTGCTGGCCATCGGATTCAGGTTAGTGGCGCATGCGTGTTCTTGTGCTGCTTTCAATCCCGACAGGTGACTGGCCAGTTCCTTGATCTCTGCACGAGAATAGTTAGCAGGATGCTTCCGGATCATATGCCGAATCATGGTATTATTACCAAATGAATATTTTTTATCTGGATTGCGCCTTGAGAGTTCTGCACCACAGATTCGACATGTTACCTTAGCCGCATTAACTTTTTTCTTGCCCTCTGGAAGTGAAAAAAACTCCCATACAATGTGTTCTTTTGGCTTGTATGGGGTATTTTCTTCACGCAGCCATCTGCTCCCCTCCTCCTCTTCCTCTTCCTCCTCCTCCTCTTCTCCACCAGCAATGTATTGTTGTGGATGTCCTCTTGGTGGTTGTGGTGGTGGTAGTGGTGCAGATGCTCCAGCTGTTGCTGCTACAGTAGCCATTTCAAAGTACAAAAGATTTGTCTCTGTAGATGAAACAGGTCTTCCTCAGTCAAAGGACAAAGTCAGAGTGAGGAAGAAAGGTGGGGTTTTTTATCATTTGGAAAAAAAACTGTGCTGAACCAATCAGAAGTGTTATTTTCAGGTCACAAGACCAAGGCTTTACTCATATGGAAACCAAAACTGTTCTGCACCAATAGAAAGTGTTATTTTCAGGTCACAAGACCCAGGCTGGTCACAAGACCCAGGCATTTCTCATTTAGAAACCAAACCTGTTCTGCACCAATAGAAAGTGTTATTTTTGAGTCACATGACCCGACGCGCTTACGCTACGCGCCCCGGGGCGCGCCCGTAGTCGCGCTCCGGTGCGCGCCCTCGGGAGCATCGCGTAAGCGCGTCAGGACGTTTCGCGATCGTATGCGATCGCGTGCTTTCGGTTGCGATTACGCTGTGCGTCATATGACGCATCACGCTTGTACGCGATACGTCAGGATGTTGTTTTCGTTCGCGGCAATAGCGCTCCCTGGACGCTCCCCGGTACGCGCCCCAGGGCGCGCCCCAAGTTGAATAAATTTTTTTTTACAAATGTTGACATAATTATACAATATAAAATTCGTTTTAAAATGTATTATTTTTTATACCTATAAAGATTTGCTATTAAAAAATCATTGAAATTCACTGAAAAAACCATAGGTTTCACACCATTTATAGTTAACTGGAAATTTTACTCGCATAAAACCATTGAAATTCCCACGTTATAGTTAGTTGGACTCACTATAACTTGCGCGTGCAATGCACTGCTGATGACGTCACATATTACATCACTCATGACATGGTCAGTGACATCACTCATGACATCACTGATGACACCATCCTTGTGACAGAGTGACAGACCTCCTTTCACTGTAATGTAACCCTTGAAACACATATTCAAAAATAGAAACTAAAATGTTCAAAAAAATGGAGATACCCATACCAGTTACAACAACCAATTCAGTAATTCCACCATCTATATACACATCCACTCATTCACCAACAGTTCTATGTAGTCACTCATACATATACTCACTCATCATATGTAGTGATACACCTATACATCCTGTTACACACCGACAGTCATCCAAAAGATACTGTCACACATACTCACACATGCAAATAAACTATTAAACATCCATTTATTTGCATATACAGTTATACACACACTACCACTTTACTTTTAAGGAAACTTACACATACTTACTCTCTTAAACAATCACTTATAGAAACACATACTAATTTAAAAAGGAACTCTTACAATCCGTCACTCTCGCATATACTCACTTATATACATCAATATTCACATATACTACATTAAAATATATGTAGTTACTGATAAAGACACTAGTGAGACAGTCATTCACTCACTAACATACACATATACACACTCATCCACCCATACAGTCCTGCACATGTGCTGTATTCAAAACACATACAAACAGAGAGTCAGTCATTCATGCATCTATGTGCTAAGTAATACCCCCACCAAACCATACAAACACTTATACTGATACTAAGAAAAACATCTAATAACCCATATACCTACACATGTAGCTACACACCAACCCATGCAGCCACTTATACAAAAAGTGTTACATTAATACATATATTTAAATATTTAAACATTACTCACTGGTATTAGGGGCCACACCGAACGATAAAAAATATGTAAAAAAAAGCTATGGTACATATCCTTATCGAAACAGGTGAACATGCAATAATCAGTCCAGCAGATAAATAACGAGAATTGGCAAACAAAGTGTCTATGATGTAAAAAGTAGATCGTTAGTTTAAATTAAAACAACATGGGGTAAGAACTAGGACAATGCTTAGGAAATCTTTGACTAAGTAGTTTATGATTGACCATAAGAAACTACCAAAATGGCGCTCAAAGTTAGGTGAATAATCTGTATTACCCCCGAGTGCTGAGGAGCGCACAAAGAAGCAGTGTACAATATCTAGATGTCAGCTGTAATCTAATTAAATAGTATCCTGACAAACAAAGGGACAAAACATAAAAAGCCTGTAAAAAGAGAGCCAGGTTTAATCCCGTGATCGTGTAGTCCCTTAACATTTTTTTGCATAATAAACTATAAAAATTGCACGGACTAACTTGTATTTATTATTAAAGTGTCTACGATCGAAACATTGTCGGAATGCCGGAGTACGTATTAGGAGGCAGCCAACAACAATAATGTTAGTAGAGGGGTCCAATTTCGGAATAAGGCGACATGAGTGAAAGGAATAGATCTAAAACCCTCAAAGGGAGATCTGGGATCGAACCCACGATCCTGTAGTCCCTAAAAGATTTCCCTCGAAAACTACAAAAATGGCGCTGACACACGGGTGCCGCAATTACTTGCTAAATGCTAATTTAGAGGGTAATAGGCACCCAATTAACGAATCAAAGGGGTATTTAAAGCCCGCGTGACCGACTGCCCTCACCAGTCGTGGTGGAAGCAGGACGCCGTCACAAGCAGGTTCGCCGAGAGTCTAAGATTTGAAGGTAAGGACTCGTGTGCTTTAAGCTATCCGATTAATTGGAGAGCGAGGAAGATGATACTATATCCAATTCTGCATCTTAAGATTAAAATTTCATGGAAGGGGAAAGTTCTGGCATTACATTTTTAACCCAAAGGCGAGAGCTCTGTAAACTTAAAGGTCATAGCTCTGCAGTCTGTATCGAACACGTGTTTTAGTGAGGGGCTGCACTCGGCAGCTGATTTAAAGGCTACAACACTATAATGGAAGGGGAAAGCTTTGGTATTCCATGCTAAACTTAAAAGTCACAGCTCTGTAATCTTAAAGACAAATAGCTCTGTAAATATGTTTCTTAAAGACAATAGCTCTGTAAACATGTTTCGAGCACGTATTCTAGGGAGGGGCTGTACTTGGCAGCTGATCCAAAGGTAAAAGTATTACAATGGGAATCGGGGCATGTTGTTTTGAAGAGCTGTATTTGACAGCTAAGAGGAATATACAAGCTCACTCTCGTACTGCTCTAATACACCATAAGCGGCCAGGAGAGTAGAGACCATACTGGTTAGTAGTAAACTTGGTAAAAAATGGATATAACGGGATTCGAATGTGCAGTAGTGTGATGTATTCCTATAGGTTCTGAATCGATCCCCCTATTCCTGACCCTATTCTGGTTAAACAAACCAACAAGTTAACTAGCAGTCAGCCCATGAGGCAGAAAGCCCCCATGATGCAGATACCGTTATCTGACGCAGTCACACTACGGCACAGGAACGTGTTATCTGATTAGGTCATAACGCTTGCGATCTAATTAGACAAGCGATATTCCTCCAGCCCCTGATAAGGCATACGGAGTTCTCATAACAAATCAAACCTATGACAACCTGGGCAAAACCCTGCGGCCATTGTTTTGATTTCACAGAGAACTTCAGCAAAAGAATGTGCTAACGAGCAAGTCGTATGACATCCTTATTGACGTATCTATGTCCATCCTTACGTCAATCTCGGCACCTTAAAGGTATAAATATTACCGATATTGCCCTATGCAAACACACGCGGTGGTGACGAGACGGAGCAGCCATACTTGCCGAAGCCCAGAGCAGAGCAGACCCCGCTGGCGCAGCCCCGCCTTCCTGACGCGCTGAGAACGAGACGCGCTGCTTTCTCCTGCCGAGAAATCCAGCACCGGCGCTTCCGGGTAGCCCTCGCAGGCAGCCTGGAATATCGAGACCAGAGAGAGAGATACCATCCCTCATTCAACCTAGATTCCAGGTACAGAACTGAATAACCCCTCGCAGAGAATTCTTTAGTTATTCACTTGGCAAAAACAAACTTAACTTAAACTGTAACTTTCTATTCCCGCCCACGTATTAGGCTTAGGTCAGGTACACGGGGTAGGCGTATTTAGAAACACCAGTTGAGTACGTTTAGTCAAATGTATATGTGTATGTAATATATTTTATTCATTTTAAAAAATCTTATGGCTTAGAAACCATATCAATGTTTTTACAGTATTATTTTATACTTCTGCTTTTAATGTATGCACTTTACTTAGCTATAAGTATTGCAATAATATCGATCCATTTCTCTTGTATGAGAAAAGAGACTGATCAATAAATAACACCTTTTTATTGAACACGCCCGTCTCTTCCTTTTCTCTACATTCTGATGAGACTAAGAATGCACGTACTGACTGAGTAAAATAAATTGCCTTTTGTTCACACGACTCTCGAGATACACTCTTGATTAGGGGAGAGCAAAGTTGTCATGTTCTATGGTTGTCAGAAACTAAATCCCTTCTTGTCTAATCAGGGAAGTTAATTCCTTCCTGAACATTCGAGAAAGTTTCTAGTGAACTCTGAGCTAGCTGGCAAACCCAAAACTTTAAGTCTAATATCGACAGTAGTAGACCTAGATAACGTCTGGTCTAGGCCTTTACTATTGAAGGTATTATTCCAATGCGCAGAGCCTATTGGGATAATAGGAACTACACTACATGGCGCCCAACGCGTTTGGAAAGGGCGATAAAACTAACGTAAGACATTTAAAGTAACTCAGTCGTGCTTTCTCACTCAGACGCCTTTCTCCCATAATACTCCAAAGACGTCTGGAGTGGGTAAAAGGTTATATCCGCCAGACCTCGCAGGAGGGAACTCCTATGTATGGTTCTTGGTATAGTCAACGTTGAAGGATACACTGTTCCAAAATATTGTGCATCTAATCTTTGTTTCCATAAGAAACCTGATCTGCAAACAAAAGAAATAACCATCCTGTCAGTAAAATGGTAGACAGTGATGAAGAAAGAGAGGCAGTTAGATTAGCAACTGAACTCGCAGCAGCTGATGCTACCATGCAGGAAGCAGACCAGGATATAATACTCATCCCGGTCATTAAAAGGAAATCTATAACCATAAAACTTATAGAAAATGGACTGACACCTAGAGGTGGTACAGTCATATTCGTAATTGAGGCACACGAATATCGGCAGACAGAGGTATACTATTCATGGATAAATTTTCCAGCAGCAAATCCTGTAACAAAGTACTTCCACTATTACAAAATAGAGGAACCACCTGAAACGTATACTCCTTTCGAGGAGGTGGAAGTACCACTCAAATTTCAAGAGCATTTGCTCTTATTTGATGGCGCCCTAAAACATAATAATCACATCACCAGGCTCGGTCCTTTAGGTAGACCAGGAGCAACGTGGCCGGTCCTAGCCGGATACACACCACATCCAGACATCGACGAGATGTCTGAAGCTAACCTGTTAACACAGCTAAAACAATTAATAAAAATACATAGACAATTAGTCCAGTATGTGATGCGGACTTCAACAATTCAGCCAGCGATTAAACTCCCACAGCTGACCCCTCACCAGGGGAACACAAATAAAATTACACCACAGAACATCCAGTCCTGCCTAGGTAAAGTACCGGCTAAACGGGAACAAATACCATTCTGGCTAGCGAAGAAAATCACCCAAATAGAGGCGGTGTTTCCAGACACCACCCCGCTAGAAAAGCACAGGATTCTGACTATCTGTCTTCCAATGGGAATCGCACCACACATTGAGGACTGTGACACTTGGGGTACAGTCTTTGCTTCCATCTACACAAAAACGCACGGTGTTCCATCCATTTTGGTAATACCAGATGTGCTAAAACAAATTCAAGATGAATACGGTCCAGAACCCGCTTTAACTCTTGGTATGAAATTACTAAAAGACTTCAAGCAGGTCTCGGCTATATTATTAGCCAACATAAAGGGAGAAGCAGCAAACGTGGCGATCCGCCAGAGGTTAAAGGAAACAGATATAGCAGACCAACCAGCTGAAATTGCCAGAATCATAGAAAAATCCTATGAGGAACTAGGTAGAGATAGCTTAGGTGGAATACCAGTAAAACCACAACTGATTGAAAGTCCTGAAAATTTTTTTTTTAATAATAATTCAACATCACAGAAAAAGAGCTGGGATGGAAACAAACAATCCAATCCCAAAGAAAAGAAATTCCAGTCCAGAGGAAGGTCTCCTAGGCGAAGAGAGAAATCTCCGAACCAAAGACACAGGTCACCCCAGAGTGACCCCTCTGGGAAAAGATATAACCTTAGAAACAGGGATAATATAAAAAAGCCTGATAGATATCAAGACATTGATACACGTCCCTCTCAATCTTTTCAGACTTCCTCGCGGAAATCGGAAAGAAGAGGACGATCAGAACAAAGAGAAGAGCACGCCAAGTCCAAAGACAAGGAACCTGCTCAGCTAAAAAAGAAATTACAATTTCCAAAGAAGAAGGTAGCCAGCATTAAAATAGTTAACAATGCCGAGAATTCTGAGGACACAGCTGAAAAACGGGGAATGGGCTCAGACAATGCTAGACAGCGCAGCAGAAGTGAGCATAGCTCGCAAAGTCCTTATGAATCATCTGGAGACAGTGGACACAAATGAATATCTTCAAGTGGAAACTGCAGACACCAGAGTTAGCAAACCTCACAAAATATACGAAATAACATTGCGTATAGAGGGGGATAAGACTAGAAAAATAAGGGGACTATTTTGGGATAATCTCTCCAAGGGCTATGATATCCTTCTAGCTGAAAAAGACTGGCCACCAGAGTTTGTCAGGGATTGCCCTGATGGCGAAGAAGTAATTATGCCTGCCTTCTCAAAACATATCCCAATTCATAAAAAATACACACTTGCTAGAAAGTGGGCAGTGGCTCTAGCTCCTGCTTTATATAAAAATCACGTGGGATGGGATGAGGACTCTCCTCCTCACAAAATCCAGTTAAAATCACAACCTACTGCACAAAGGCAGTACCCAATTAAGCAAGATGCAAAAAAACAGGTAAAAGAAATACTAGATCAGCTAGAATACCAGGGGGTGATTGAAACTTGCACCTCACAAATGAACAACCCTTTGTTTCCGGTCTCCAAACCAGACAATTCATATCGTCTAGTTTTGGATTACCGACACCTTAACACATGTTGCAAAACTTTTGCAGTGCAAAATTCGCATAGTGCTGCACTAATGAATAACATAGTGCGCAAAAAATACAAAACAACCGTAGACATCTCTAATGGATTCTTTTGTCAAAACATAGCACCAGAGAGCAGATATTTGTCTGCGTTCTCAATAAATGGCACTCAAAAACAATTCTGTCGGTTAGCCCAGGGGTACAAGAACAGCCCGGGGGTATTCTCAGCGAGAGTAACAGAATTACTACAAATATATGATGATGAAGCATTATCTTATGTCGACGACATTTACTTAACAGACGATGACTTGGAGACTCACTTGAAGAGAGTGAACACCATAATACTTGGGTTCGCAGCAGAGGGTTACAAATTCAACTTTAAAAAATCCAGAATTGCCCATCTGACAGTCCTGTTCTTAGGATATGAATTATCAAGTGAAGGCAAAAGCCTGGCTGACAATTTCCTAGAGAAATGTGCCGTAATCCAAGCACCTAGAACACTAAAAAACCTACAGTCGATTCTAGGCTTCCTAAATTTCGGAAGAACATACATTGCAAATTACGCAGAAAGGGTCAAACCCCTTTATGATCTGATAAAACCAGATTTTAAAAGATCCAATTGGACTCAAATACACACAGAAATTTTGAGATCCTTACAAACAGACATGCTAATTAAAACAAAATTAGAAACACGTGATAACACACGCAATCTTGTGATTCGAGTCATCCCAGGGAGATGCGGATTCACATACCTGACCTCTAATGAGGGAGAAAAGGTACCAATTGCATTCAAATCACACTTGTACACAGAAGCTGAACAGAAATTCAGCAACAAAGAAAAAATTGTTCATGCAGTTCAAACCGCAATAGCTAGAGAAAAAGATCAAGCTGACGGTAGACATATCACAGTCAGAACAGCAGAATCAGCCTTTGAGGCACTAACAACACCGTGTAATTTACCAACAACAACATTGAATCCGGAATGGATACAATGGGTGAATTCAATCACAATGGACAAAGTATACTATTACTTTGATCCAGAACTAGAAGAATTAAAAAATCTAGAATATGAAAAAACATTCCCTCTGCCAATCGACATTCTGCCTTTACGATATTACGCCTGTGTAATTTATACAGACGGACATGCTCAACCCCCCGTTTGGGGAGAACAGGCATACAACCCCACATGTGGGATTACAAAAGAAGTGTGGCGCGGAGGTAAACTAAAACCTCTATTAACAAAAACACACTCAGTAGAAACTAATTCAGAACAACAAACTGAAATACTAGAATTGAAAATGGCGCTAGATAATGCGGATCGCGAATTCCCGACACTTATAGTGTCAGATTCATATTACTGCGTCAAATCATATAACAAGGATTTGCAGACATGGATTCAAAACGGTTACAAAGATGACACAGATGCACCAATAAAGCAGAAACTGCTCTGGGAACAAATAGCTCTTTTACAAAAAGAGCTACCAAAGACTCACGTGACACACTCACTGAGTCATCAGCGTGATGGCGTTCACGTTGCAGGGAATTCATTGGCTGAGACAGCCACAGCGGCAGCCACTAAATCGGCTCCCGTAGTTCGAAAAAAGCGTACATTAAAATACATTGACGGTGAAACAGTGCTGGCGGTGAAAACGTCATCAAAAGGCGACTGCTCAGCGCTACCGATCAACTATCCACTCAATTATACATACATAATCGATGCAAACTCCGTCCCTTTTGCTCGAATCCCTGGAGTGGGGGATAGAGTGATTCCAAACATGGACAGGAGAAACTTGTTAATCGCAGACGCACATATGGGCGAGGGTCTCAGACACCTCAAACTAAAAGATTCTCTGGAAGAATTACAATCACGGTACTGGTGGCCAGGCATGAGCCTGCGTCACACCATGTTTGTAAAAAACTGCCCAAACTGCAACAGAGATCGCAGTGGGGAGAGAAACAGTTTAATACCTCGTCGTTTTACTCCAGAAAAAATCAAGAGTAAAAAGGAAGGCTTGCGATTAACATATACAGGCTAGTTTCCACTTATAATGTAGATCACCAGCACTCGGCTGACGTCTGGACTGTTATACAAAGATTTGCGAGTCTAAATGGCATATACGCTAAGAGCATGCTACGTTTGACCATTGTTTTCATTCTAGCCCTCCAGCCTGATGGGAAACATGGCCAAATGAGCATAGCACAGCGGGAATCTTCTCACTTCCTTCCTGAGGGATACGGGATGGTGTAAAGAAAAAACCAAGGCATAAAGCAATCTATAACGGAAAGGATATTAGGTTCGGGAGCTGGGTGGGTCAAACATCTAATAAGTGTCCAACGTAGTCTAAATAACTTGCCAAGAAATTCTCTGAAGGGATTCAGTGCGTACGAATTATTATTTGGAACTAGGATGTTGATCTCTGACATTGATAGTCAGACTTCAGTGGTGAAAGAAAAAAGCTTTGATATCAAAGACCGTTTGGCTATTTTGCAGGACTTAAACAAAACAAGAAAAGACCTGAGCAACATAAAGTTGAAACAACAGCCAACAACCACTGAAGAACCACCACCTGTCCCAGCAAGACCTGTCTGGATTCCAAAAGTCGGGGATCTAGTCAGGGAAAAGATCGCGGTAAAGAAGGAATTTGGGCCTTCTTACAGAAAAGCAGTTCCTGTCTTGTCTATTACCGCCACTTGCTGGTAAAAGGAGAACCGAGTTGTATCCATCGACCTGGTAAAACCACAATCATGTGGCCGATAACAAACAGTAGGCCAAGTGGACTCCCAATAAGTAGCCGAACACCAAGGTTTGCTACCAGTACAGAGGTACTAACGAAGAGGCTCATCACATTCGAAACGCCTACAGAAGAACAACAAGGACTATGCAGCAATGCAATAAAACTCAGACCTCTGAAAACCCAAATAAAAACATTTAGCAGAGACACACCAATCTATAATGAAGTACCAAGCGAAAATGCAAGAAACAGTAATCCTGAAGCAATTGGAACAATTGACAGAACTGCATCCGGCTACTTCATAAACTTCGATGATTCCTCTGAAGGCTTCAGTGAATCAAAGACACAGCCATCATCAAAAACCTTTAAAGATAAAGCTAAAGAACTTTTGAAACAACTAAAAGAAACATATCTGATTTCTCCATGGATCGAATTTTGGGTGGGTTTTGGTGCATTTATCCTCATACTTTGGCTCATCATGGTACTTACTTTGGGACGCTTCATTGAGGGAAAATATGCTAAAATGGACACAGCAAGTCAGAAAATCAACTTGATCCTCAAACCACACACATCTTCACACGTCGAGAAAAGAGAACTTTCTACAGTCAACTTCACAGCCAATCCGATACCGGGTGGGGTAGCCTGGGACAACACTGACTATGAAATTTATGGTCCGGTCGAAATCCTGAAATATCCACACCAAATTAAGATCTCATTGAGTGACTTTGCAAAACCAAGCTCATTTGCTGATGATTGGGACTTCGAAAGCATTAATAATATGATGTCTGATTTAGTAATGTCTGCTAAATTTACCAAACATGATTATTTGCAGGGTTCTACAAATTATGATAGTATGTACTGTTATAACCACTATGGTAACCATTTTTTACATAGATCTGCACAACCTAGAAATGTTTTAAATTATAATCAATGGGAACATTGTGCAACCCCTCCAAAAGGAAGCTCTAGAACCTTCTACGACAAATATTCATACTTTTCAGGTTTTAACACAAGTAATGCTGAAGCATTTTATTTCAAATTGTCAAACAAGACAGGAACTAAGACCATGATAACAAACACAAAATTGATATATTCAGACTCATTCTTTGAAAAAATGAATACTTTTGGTTTTGATTATTGGGACAAAAATGTTGAATTGAAAAGTGTTTGGGGTACAAAAGAATGGCAAGTGCAGGGTATAGAATCTTTGTTTAGAGCCTGCATGATCCCAGAACAAATGATATTTTTAAATGACACTGTTCAACAAACTACCTGTCTTGGCCTAGCCAAAATCAAAGACTTAAATAAACAGTCTATTCCAAAGCCAACAATGTACAACAATACCTCTACAGATGAGGAGATAGACGTAAATTATGTATTAAACCAAAACAGAACACATCCAGATTGGAAACAGTGGTTGATCTGGCCCACAGATACTAATAACTGTCAAGACAGATTCCTGAACAAAACACAGGGGTTCAAAATGACCAGGCCAGACCCTAGATATCCCCAAAGACATCACCCAGGGATAATAACCACCTACAGTGTGGGCAAATTATGCCTTCAATGGCTACAAACTTCCACACTGACAGAAATTAAGCAACACCTAACTTTACTTACTGATGGTGCTGACTTGCGTGATTTCATTATGGGACCGCGCAAACAGCGTCAAAAACGTTTCATAGCAGCCTCTGTATATGCAGCATACAATGAGGCCTGGAAGGTTACTCAAATTGAAACAGCAGAGAGAATACGGGAAATTGACCGTATTAATTTGGAAAAATCACTTTCTGTAGTGGACAATGGGTTAATGACTCTGTCCTCCAGAATTTTTTCTTTGGACAGCATTGTGTCTTCAGCAATCGACATATTATCGCAAGACTTACTGTTGCTACAACACGGTCAGTCTCAATTGCGTTCTATTGTACAGCTTGGCTGGACGTTACAAAATCTACGTTCAGGCTATGTGCCTTGGCGTTTAATCAACACAACGTCACTATTCCAAATCTTTAACCTTACTGATAGACAAATCAGTATGGCACAAAAGGGTGCTGATTATACAATCTTGAGCATTGAAAAACTCGAAAGATTACCAGTGACAATGTCAGAACGACCTGTCAGTGAATGGATAATACATGGGATAATAAATATTCCAATCTCAACCTTCAGGTTTCAATACTGCCAAAAATATATACAGGCTGGCATGTACGAGAAATTGGGAAAGGGGTACATTAAAACAACATGGAACCTGCCCTATTCACATGCATGTGTCAGTAACAAAGGACAGAAAGTGTTTCTTAGTGGCAATAATTGTGCGATGTCACTAAGCGGCACGCTTCTGTGTAACGGAATTAGTTTGCATGGAGCCTGTGAAGGGAATTCATACAACCTTTCATGTCACCAGCAAGGCGCACCTGCAACAGAGATAGAACCATTCTTTCAAAGACTCTATAATGGGAGTTACATTCTAATTGTAGATAGCAGATGTTGTAGTCTTATGCCCGGGACTCCTTATCTCGTAACTACGACTGCGAAGGTCAAGTGCTGTGGACGCTCACTGTTCCCCAGCTCCTTTCCAGACAGGGAGGCAAGGGCATGGCCCAAATTGAAAATTACTTCTATTCGAATAGATACTTTGAGCAGAATGAAAACAGTGCTTCTTCAGACGCCTACAAGGCTCATGTCATCAAAAGAAACGTATGATCTACAAGTCGCAAGGACGACTGCAGAGATACATTCATTGTTATCAACTAATTCCCCCATACATTTAGCAGAAATCCTGAATGAAATCTTAAATATTTCTGATACCAATGGGGTCTCAAAGGTATTTAAGACAGTATTTTCGATGGCATTAACACCATTCAAAGCCATACTGGGTATTTTTCCAGATTTCGTCCATTCGATTTTTGGCGGACTTCCCCTGATCTTAGGACTAATTGCAGGAATCCTATTCTTAGTCCTTATTTTTCGTTATGGCAACCCATGTCACAGACAAAACTCTTGCGACAAGGGAAGAAACAATCCTAGCCATTGGATACCGGGACCGGATATCAAAAATCCTGGGACTCTCCCGGCTTAGAGACCTGAACATGACTTGGTTTCTATCATTTTGACCAATGTGGCAAAGATGTGTTTTACCTGTATTAAGGTGTCTGCTATGCGGAGAAGAATGCGTGTTAGACACCTGTCTGACGCTACAATCGGATGCGCCAATGGATGCAGAAACATTGTTGAGCCCGATCAAGGTTCACGCTTTGTGCTGCCCTCAAAGGCTACCAATCCTGATGACGGCATTCGTGGAAGCTTCACCACTACGATTAAGGGGTAGTGAAGTTCAAGATGAAAGCAGCATCGAACAGGTACGACCTTCTGTCAGCAATGCGAATCAGAATGTCAATGGAGACAATCATGCGCACGAATGCATGGTTACACCTTTTTCCGAGTTAGTGGAACTTTCCCAGGAAGCTGTTGACAGCTTTTTCGAAAGCCTAAATGATATGATGTTCTCACCAGAGCAGAAATAGAGACTTTTGAGCAAGCTCGCACACGGCGTTCCCTGAATTCGGCCTTCAACTTTGAAAATAAAGTCACATGAACAATTTTACCTCCAGTTCACGGACAGCAATTTTTCAGCAGCCCCAAAATATTTTTGCATATTTTTCGGGACACTATCTTCTGCTTAAAGTAAGAACTATTCTTAGAGAACTAAGGTTTCTAAATTTTAGATAGCTTATAGACATTAGCTGCCCGCTGGTATGTTCATAAATATTTTATTCTGTGATGGAATGGTCTCGAACTTTTTTTCTGTATTAAGAGCCATTTCATGTGTAAATTCTCATATACCAAATAGCAATAATGTATACAAATGCGTGATTACTTTGGCATTATTCTACAGCTTGAGTGCATACAATACATATGATTGCAATTTTTCCGTATATTTGAAAAATTTCAAGATGCATTTATGTATTTTGGGGTGGTAAGGTATACACTATACTCTATAGTATGTTTTACTATGCATAGATTAGTAAATATGTCCATAGTTAGCGTGGAGTGGGTGTGATGTATTCCTATAGGTTCTGAATCGATCCCCCTATTCCTGACCCTATTCTGGTTAAACAAACCAACAAGTTAACTAGCAGTCAGCCCATGAGGCAGAAAGCCCCCATGATGCAGATACCGTTATCTGACGCAGTCACACTACGGCACAGGAACGTGTTATCTGATTAGGTCATAACGCTTGCGATCTAATTAGACAAGCGATATTCCTCCAGCCCCTGATAAGGCATACGGAGTTCTCATAACAAATCAAACCTATGACAACCTGGGCAAAACCCTGCGGCCATTGTTTTGATTTCACAGAGAACTTCAGCAAAAGAATGTGCTAACGAGCAAGTCGTATGACATCCTTATTGACGTATCTATGTCCATCCTTACGTCAATCTCGGCACCTTAAAGGTATAAATATTACCGATATTGCCCTATGCAAACACACGCGGTGGTGACGAGACGGAGCAGCCATACTTGCCGAAGCCCAGAGCAGAGCAGACCCCGCTGGCGCAGCCCCGCCTTCCTGACGCGCTGAGAACGAGACGCGCTGCTTTCTCCTGCCGAGAAATCCAGCACCGGCGCTTCCGGGTAGCCCTCGCAGGCAGCCTGGAATATCGAGACCAGAGAGAGAGATACCATCCCTCATTCAACCTAGATTCCAGGTACAGAACTGAATAACCCCTCGCAGAGAATTCTTTAGTTATTCACTTGGCAAAAACAAACTTAACTTAAACTGTAACTTTCTATTCCCGCCCACGTATTAGGCTTAGGTCAGGTACACGGGGTAGGCGTATTTAGAAACACCAGTTGAGTACGTTTAGTCAAATGTATATGTGTATGTAATATATTTTATTCATTTTAAAACATCTTATGGCTTAGAAACCATATCAATGTTTTTACAGTATTATTTTATACTTCTGCTTTTAATGTATGCACTTTACTTAGCTATAAGTATTGCAATAATATCGATCCATTTCTCTTGTATGAGAAAAGAGACTGATCAATAAATAACACCTTTTTATTGAACACGCCCGTCTCTTCCTTTTCTCTACATTCTGATGAGACTAAGAATGCACGTACTGACTGAGTAAAATAAATTGCCTTTTGTTCACACGACTCTCGAGATACACTCTTGATTAGGGGAGAGCAAAGTTGTCATGTTCTATGGTTGTCAGAAACTAAATCCCTTCTTGTCTAATCAGGGAAGTTAATTCCTTCCTGAACATTCGAGAAAGTTTCTAGTGAACTCTGAGCTAGCTGGCAAACCCAAAACTTTAAGTCTAATATCGACAGTAGTAGACCTAGTTAACGTCTGGTCTAGGCCTTTACTATTGAAGGTATTATTCCAATGCGCAGAGCCTATTGGGATAATAGGAACTACACTACAGTAGTAACCCTTCAATGTGGGGAACTTAATAAAACCACACTCAATATGACTTTTTACTGCACAGGTTGGGAGAAGATAGAAGTCAATATATCCCCAAAACCAACAGTGTGGCTAACAGCGCTAAAAGAAAAGGAGATAGCGTTGTCCCTATTCAGGCTGCCAAGGGACATTGTAGTCCTTAACCGGTATGTATTGAACCCCTCTCTAATTGATAATGAGTTAGAGACAGGTAGATGTTAAACCCATGACCCATGTAATACTGCATACTAAAATAGAATGTCATGTTATTCTGGCACAGGTACCAAGACACCACTTGAACAGGTGCATGGAAGGACAGCCTGAATGTTAACATTAGACAGGCAGGGTCATGGGCCGCCTCCAGGTGCTTCAAAATGCCGCAGCACGGCTCGTGCTTAGACTCCCGAGGAGGTCACCTTCTAAACCTGCTCTCCAAGCCCTCCATTGGCTCCCGATAGAGAAGAGAGTTGAGTTTAAGGCCCTCTCAACGTGCCACCGCATTCTGAGCGGCAAAGCCCCTGTGCCGCTCCAGAGTCTGGTGTCTCACTATGAGCCTACCCGCAATCTACGGTCCTCTCAGATGGGACTACTGGTGGTTCCCAGAGTTAGGAAGGCACGGATGGGGGGGAGATCTTTTAGATATCTTGCTCCCAAATGCTGGAACGTCCTGCCTCCAGACCTGCGTCTTGAACCATCAGAGGTCCAGTTCAGAAAAAAACTGAAAACTCACCTTTTTAGTAGATAACTCCTGAGGGAGGGGTGGATGGCAAACTGCTCACTTATCATAGCACGGGGACACGCCTTCTGGCGTCACCAGGCGCTTTACAAATGCCGTAAACTAAACTAAAACCCATTGGTATGTGTATGGATGTAATTTTTGAAAATAAACACCAGCGTTATGACATCATTATCCAAAATATATAGCATTATCTGTGTACTCCACAGGCACGGCAGGATAACCAATTACAGGCGGTGCATATTGAAAGACGTACCTGCTTTAAGACACCATTGAATATGTGTCAACCAGACTTTTTAATAGTAAGTGATTCTGTTATAAGTATGAAAACAGGCTGAAAGTCTCAGAAGTAAGGTAAATAATTCCATGCTCTTTCCTGTAGAGCTCTATGATTCCACTGACTATGATGCAGGTGGCCTAAAATCACAAAGTTAAGAGGTGATACAGTCGTCCCGAAAATCCATAGAAGGACAACAATCCCTATACTTCAAGTAAGGGCAGTTATTATGTAAACAGTGACACTACTAGAACAACCCACAACTAGAATCAACTCTCTATAGGAATATTGTATTAATTATATGCATTCTCTTTTTTTAGAAAGAAGTATCAAATTTGGTTTTAAACTCCGTCCGTCCTGAGGAAGGTGCCATAATTGTAATCAACGCACCGAAACGCGTCGACTGTGGGACTTTTTAATGTATATGAAATGTACTTGTTCAGTATTTAATTTGTAATTTTGAAAGTATATGATTTTGAATTGTGTGTGACTCTGAGATAGACACCGTAAACTGGAATTGTTAGATAGCATATATAAGATTGTACCAGAGCACCCAATCAGAGTATATATTGAATGCAATTTTAAAATATGGTTTTATTGAGCATAAATGGTTTCCTATGAAAATAAATTTTGAGAGTAACAAAAAGGATATTCTAGTGTGGAGTACTAATATTTGTCTAGTGTCACAGTTAAAAATCAAATGTCATTTATCTAAAGGTGTAGGCCTCATGGTCACTAACTAAAAGAGCAATACACAGAAAGGAATTCTTTTTGACAAGTATCTGATACCCAGTCCTTTCTGGTCCCTGGGAAACTCTCTCTTTTGGAGAATGTCATGAGTGATGTCACTGACCATGTCATGAGTGATGTAATATGTGACGTCATCAGCAGTGCATTGCACGCGCAAGTTATAGTGAGTCCAACTAACTATAACGTGGGAATTTCAATGGTTTTATGCGAGTAAAATTTCCAGTTAACTATAACTGGTGTAAAACCTATGTTTTTTTCAGTGAATTTAATAGGTTTTTTAAATGCTAAATCCTAACTATAACTGGTGTGAAACCTATGGTTTTTTCAGTGAATATATATATATATATGATATATATATATATATCTATATATATATATATATAGATATATATATATATATATATATATATATAAAACTGGCGGAGGCCAGTAGGTAGTTATAGTTGGGACCTAGTTACAATAGGAAAATCGCAACATTCTATTCCCAATAACTTTGGCGCTGATTGATGAATCTTCACGAAATTTTCAAAACTCTTGGGGCGCTCCGGTCTGCTCCTATCTTGAAGCTTTTGGGGTGATTCGGCAAGCGGGAGCCAAGTAAAAAGGGGGTCCCAAATCATGTTTTCCCCATGCAATTTTCCATAGGAAACTTTATACACGGCTACAGCCCGAACTGCTGAACGGAATTACACCAAATTTGGCAAAAAGTTAGTCCTTGGTTCAGAAAGACACCTTTTTGTTAAATTATGTAAATCCAATCAGTAGTTGCTGAGAAAATCTAAATTAAACAAATATATGTATCTAGAGGCACGCAGGATCTGTGCACCCTCCCGATCACGAGGTGCATGCTAATTGGCTGTCAACACTCCAAACCAGGAAGTGTTGGCAGCCATCTTGTGCACAAGAAAAGAGAAAAACAAACGCACAAAACACGAAAAGGGGGCAGGGTAGAAACCCCCTGACCCCCTAGGCTTGCTCAGGGGGTTCCACGGGATGCGCGTAGGATCCACGGATCCGGCCGCAAAAAAAAGAAATAAAGCGTGGGCTCCCGCGCTTTGTTAATAATTAGCCCTTGGGTGGCAAGTCCCGGGGGCAATCTTTATATTGTAATGGGGGCCCAAAGGGGCCCCCAGCCCCGGGGACCGCCACCCAGAGCTTTTCTAAAATATTTGCGGGGGCTCACAGCCCCCTGCAGCCCCGGGAACCGCCACACCCCGGGGATTGTATTTTTTTTTTAAATAAAGAAACCTGTGTGGGGGGCTTGAACCCCCCCACACACCCCAGGGACCGCCACCTCCCCGGGGCTTTAAATATTAGAATTGGGGGGGTCCAAGACGGACCCCCAAGCCCCAGGGACCACCACCCCGGGGGCTTTGTAAATGGTGAGACGGGGGCCGCACGGCCCCCCTCCTGTAGGCTTTGATGGCCCTGAGGACTGCCACCACCAGGGCCGGCTCCTGCAGTGTCTCGTGGTGCCCACCCCCGGGGACACTGCTGTTTGCTAAGGCAGGGTGAGAGCCTCGCGGCTCCCGCCCTGCCATAGCAAACTGCTTTGGTTTTTGGAAGATAGAGCAGGAAACCTGCTCTCTCTTCCAAAAACCAAAGACGATTGCTTTTCCACATGGGGAACTGCATCTTAGCAGCTCCCCGTGTGGAAAAGCAACGCCGGCTCCCACAGGAGGTGGGGAGTCGGCGAGACTGTGGGGACATTGGGGACCCCCCACGGTCCCCAGTGGAGAGAGCTGGCCCCGGGGGATGGGGTCCCCGGGGCCAGAAAAGGCCCGGGAGGGGGGCCACGTGGCCCCCCTCCCCATTATATATATATTTTTTAAACACGGAAAGGCCGGCCCCGGCAATGCGGTCTCCGGGGCCATAAATGGCCTGAGGAGGGGGCCTCGCAGCCCCCTCCAAAAATTAAAATACATTTTAAAAACGGGCCATTCCCCGGGGGATGGGGTCCCCGGGGCCAATTATGGCCTCGGGAGGGGGGCCACGCGGCCCCCTTCCAATTTTTTAATAATAAAAAAAAAGGGGTCAGGCCCTGGGGGATGGGGTCCCCAGGGCCAATAAAAAAGGAAAAGAAGAGGGGACACACAGCCCCCCTTCTTAAAAAAGAAAGAAAAAGACCAGCATCGCGCAGGAGGCCCCGCCCCCTCCCTGCAGCACTCTGCAAACGCGCCCCCTGGCGCGTTTGCAGATGGGGAACTAATTGCCTTTGAATACTGGGGGTCCCTGGGGGCCAACTAACCCATCATGAACCAACCTCCAGTAGGCGCCAGGGAGCTGGGTTGCAGAGAGGTGTTCAGAGGCCACGCCCCTTTTTACACCTCTCTGCAATGCAGTTCTGTGGCGCTTAATGGAGGTACCTGGTGGGCAAGTTGAACCCCAGGGACCCTCAGGATTCAAGGGGAATTAATCCTCCAACTTAAAACGCGCCACGGGTTGCGTTTGCACAGTGGTGAAGGGAGGGGTATGGGCCTGAGGTGACCTGTGTGCAAACACGCCCTGTTGCGCGTTTTAAGTTGGGGAGAGGTGGTCCAGGCCATGCCCCTTTTTACAGCTCTCTGCACTGCAGCTCTGTGGTGCTTACTGGTGGTAAAGTGCACTACATGTGCTCAGGGTCTATACATTTAATGCTACTAGTGGGCCTGCAGCACTGACTGTGCCACCCACAAAAGTAGCCATGTAAATATGTCTCTGGTCTGCCATTGCAGACCCTGTGTGTGCAGTTTTAAATTGCCATGTTGACCCAGCAAGTGAACCCTCTTGCCTGGCCCAAACCGACCTTTTTAATGCATATAAGAGACCCCTAAGGTAGGCCCTGGACAGCCCAAGGGCAGGGTGCAGTGTATAAAAAAAGGAGGACATATACTTTCAAGTTTTACATGTCCTGGTAATGAAACACCTTAAATTCATTTTTCACTACTGCAAAACCTGTCTCTTCATAAGATAACATTGGGATTACCTTATTACATTTTATAAGTGTTATTTCCCATTGGGAAGAAATTAGACCCCCAAGTTTGGTGTCTCTGGAATCAACATTTGAAATCCCAACTTATGGTGAGCTCGAATTTTAAATTGTAATTCAGAAAATACCACTTTTAGAAGGCTGGCATTTTCTTACTTTAGCCATTTAGGGCCATATGTATCAAGCAAAATTGCATTCGCAAACGCCGAAATTCGCAGAATTTCGGAGTTTGCGAATGCAATTTTGCCAAATGATATGTATTAAGGCAAAATAAGGAATCGCAAAATTTGCGATTCCTTATTTTGCGATTGCATTTAAGGAATCGAAAATTTTGCGATTCCTTAAATGCAATGTAAGAAGCACCAAAAAAGTGCAATTTGGCTTTAAGGAATTGCAAATTACCACCAACTTCAAGTTGGTGATAATTTGCGATTTCTTTGAAAAATGCACTTTTGTGCATTTTTCAAAGTGCAATGTGAAGCACATACATGCCCTTAGGGAATGTATGTGCGCCAAATGTGCACCAATGCTTTTTTGTTGTTGTTTTTTTTTGTTTTTTCATGATAGTTGTTTTATTCATACAAAGATTCGTTCTAGATTGAAATCAATTCCGTTGAGTTATTCATTGTATTCATAAATACTCCAAAACATAACATTATGCCCAATGCATTTCGGGTTATAAACGAAACCCTTCGTCAGGGGCCTGTTAAAAATGAAAACATACAAGACCTTAGCATTCAAAAGGAAAACTGTTCATCAGGTTCTAACAAAAAAATGTATACAGTGTTTTACTTAGCTGTAGACTATTTCTTTTTTTTTTTTATTATTTTCACCTGGTATAAAGTTACAAACACATTCAGATATTATTTCAAATCAAATTAAACCAGTTCGTCATATACATACATGATCTGCTCTCATTTTATAAAATAACATTACTGTACATAAATCAAAACTTAATGTCAATTCAGTTCAATTCTAGTTTCCCCCATATTTTCTCATATTTCTGCAACGATTTGACACCTCTAAGTTCTGCCAACGTGCATTCCATGGTGTTGATTTCGTTAACCAGATACCACCATTCCAAAGCGTTAGGTGAGTTAGGACTGACCCAAGCTCTAGCTAAAGTTAATTTAGCACAGGATAATAAGATAGATAATAATACGGAATGTGGTTGATTTGTGGTGTGTATACCTAAAATTACCATAGGGGCTGTTATTGGTGTGCTGGTAACATTTTTTATAGCTAAGATTTTTCCCACTTCTTCCCAGAACTTCCCAAGTTTTGGACATGTAAACAGCATATGTATTAGATCTGCTGCATATTCGTCACATTTTGGACACTTGGTTATTTCTCCCAGATTATTATTTGAAGCCCATTTAGAGATCTTTTCTGGTGTATAGTATAGCATATATATGGTTCTATATTGTTGTAGACGTAGGCTAGAAGATCTTACATTGTAATAAATGTTAGTGTACGAATTAGTTATTTGTTTTCCTGTTATATTGGTTCCCAGTTTTACATTCCATTTATTAGCTATTATTTCGTTATCATTCGTTCTTAAATCTGTCAATATCTTATATGCTAAACTGATTATTGATTTCTCCTTTTTTGAGTTTAGGATATCCCAGATACCCCCGCTCGATAAGACTTTGATTCTGTTCTTCCGCACTAGAAAATCATATATTTGCCTATATTTAAACTCATGTGTATCGAGTAGTCCATATATTTGTTTTAAGGTGCGAAAATCCATTATGCCTTGAGAGGTATATAAGTCCCCTAGTACCTCGATTCCTTTCGATTGCCATCTTCGGGATTCCCCGTCACTAAATATGTTAGGTAGTCCAGGATTGTCCCATAAGGTTAGTTGGGTGTGATATATGTTGCTTTTACAGTGGGTTAGTATATCCTTCCAAATCCTTACTAGATCCCGTGCAGTCTTAAATTTAACCCTTTTGTAGAAGTTCGGGTCTGTAATACGAAGTAGAAACTGTTTGGAATCTTCTTTTAAAAGTAAATGGTGGTAGAAAAGCAAATTCTCTGAATCTAATAAGGATCTAATACGCCTTATAAATGAGGCCCAAAAGTAAAGTTTTAAATCAGGAAAATTGAGACCACCTGATCCTATTTGATTTTTTAACATCTTTAGCGATCTCCTAGCTCTCTTATAACCCCAGATAAAGTTACAGAAAACGCTGTCTAATTGTTTGAAAAAAAGCCTATCTTGTGCCAGAGGAATTGATCTGAATAGATATAAGTATTTGGGTATGATTTTCATTTTTATTAAATTTATTCTGCCGATTAAGTTCAGTGGAAGTCGGTGCCATTTTTTTAGATTCGAGGTGGTGGTTTTCATTAGTTTATTATAATTGATCTTGTTTATCTCTTTAATATTTGAGGTAATTTGTACTCCTAAATATGTCGCAGTCTTACAAATTTCAGGCATTATTTGAGGGGGAGCAAAGTTAGCTATTATTTGAGTTTTGTGGGTGTTTAATTTGTAACCAGATACATTGCCGAATTTGGATGCTTCTAGATTGATTGTTTTCAAAGAATCGATAATCTCAGTAGAATAAATGGCTATATCATCCGCGTATGCGGTTATTTTTAAGCTCTGCCTATTGGTTTTGAAGGGTATTATTTCTGGTTGATTTTCTAATGCCTTTAAAAACGGTTCTAATGATAAGGCAAATAATAAAGGAGATAAGGGGCACCCTTGACGTGTGCCTCTCCGGATTGTGAAGTAATTTGACGTGAGACCGCAATAACTAATATATGTGGATGGATTATCATAAAGTGCCTGGATCCCATTTAAAAAATTTCCGCCGAACCCCATATATCTCATTGTATGCCATAAATAATCCCACCCCACCCGATCGAATGCTTTTTCAGCGTCAAGCATTATCATTGCTAAGGGAGTGGACTCTACTTCTGCTATGTCAAAAGCTGTTATTGCCGTGTTTACGTGAGCTGATGTGTCCCTCCCCATCACAAATCCGTGTTGTTGTGTACTTACTATTTTAGGCAATAGCGGTGCTAGTCTTCTTGCTAGGCATTTTGCAAATATTTTAGCATCAGCGTTAATTAAGGATATATGTCTGTATGAGCCCATCTCCTCTTTGGGTTTACCTTTTTTGTGAAAAAAAATAATTTTCGCCTTATTCCAAGAGCGCGGAGCGGACCCTGTTCTACTTATATGGTTGATTACTTCTAAGAAGAGGGGTGTTAGCTCTTCCATACATAATTTATACAATTCCAGAGGGATAGTGTCTTCCCCAGCAGCTTTACCTAGTGGTAATGATTTTATAGCTTCTCTTAGTTCTTCTCTAGTTATTTCTAAAGCCAAGTTTTCTGCTTCACAAGTTGTTATTTTATTTGTTAAGTTCTCTTTTAAGTAGTTATCAATTGTATCGCTATTGGGAGTGTTTTCCGGAGTATATAAAATTTCGTAATATTTGACAAACTGTTGTATTATATTGTCTGTCTGATTATATCTCTTATTGTCGACTCCTATAATCTGTGAAATTGTAGATTCTGCTCTATCCTCTGCAACCTTAAATGCTAAAATTTTACCAATTTTGTCACCCCCTTCATATTGTGCAAATTTATATTTATGAATCTGTGCACTTCTTTTTTTTATCAAAGTTTCTTTTGTCTTGCATTTTAACCGGCTAAGATTAGTGTTAATAACCAAAGTTGGAAGATTTCCTCTTAAAGCCTCCACTAGTTTTGCCTCTTCTACAACAATATCCGATGTTAGGGTTAAGTTATGTTTACGTCTTTCTTGATTTTGTTTTAGGACATACGTCTGTACGAACCCTCTAATACTAGCTTTGCATGTGTCCCAAACTGTTAGACAGGAAGCAGTATTTCTATTAAAAATCAAAAATTCTATAATATGTTGTTTCAGTTGTGAAGTGAAGATCGTATTCGATATTAAATTCCTTGGAAACGTAAAGGCTCTAGGAGGATTACGTTTTTGAACGGTAGTTAGTTCCACCATAATGGGGTTGTGGTCAGATGTGATGCGTGGGTATATGACCATTGTTGTGATAGAACTCATCAAAGAGTCTGATATTAGAGCCATATCTATACGTGAGCATAGCTTGTGAGGAGCAGAGTAGTATGTATACCCTGGGGCATTAGAATATAATGAACTCCAAACATCTCTAACATTATGTAGCTTGCACAGGTTTAAGATAGATGTTCTGGTTCTGGGCTTTCGGATAAGGTTACCAGGGCGTGTTGTGTCCGTCTGACAATTCATGATACAATTAAAATCACCCATTATTATAATTTCTCCTTCCCAGTCTAATAAAGCTATATTTAATTCTTCATATATACTTGGATCTTCTCTGTTTGGTCCATATACAACACTAACCACAAGCTTCATATTGTTATGACATAATTGAGTGATTGCCCACCGCCCCCGTTTGTCAGATTGCGTCTTAATTATCTCTACCTTGAATCTTTTATCTTTTAATATGGCCACCCCTCTGACATGTGAGACAGCTGCTGAATATATTATCATCTCAAAGCCCAATTGATTCAGTAGCTTCTTGTCACTATCTATAATATGGGTTTCTGACAAAAATACTAGCTGGGGGTTATATAAATGTAGTTCTTCAGCGACTAAGTGTCTTTTGCGCTTATTGTTTAGCCCTGAGACGTTCCATGCTAAACATCTAATGCTTTGCATCTTTAAAATAATGAGAATAAACAATAGTGCCAATTAACAGCATAGTTTGACATTCTCTAACATATAAAAGAAAGTGCTTTACAGACTTAAATCTCTTCTTAAGTCTTTCTACCAGGTTGAAAATATTTTTTTCCTCCCCCCTTTTTCCCCAACCCTTTCTCCACCCGTCCTCCCCACACACAACCCCCCAAACTGCGAAGACCTACCCTCCCCTTCCCCCCCCTTACCTACTGCTGCCGTTGATAAGGCAGCCCTTGCGGCGCGAAACCTAGGACCGCCCCCCCCCTCCATCCTTAGTGATTTTACATCTGCTAATAGTGTTAGATCAAACTCCCCTCTTTTTTTTGTTTATTTATTTATTTATTTATTTATTTTTTTGTTATATGCTACCTCCTTTCATTTCAACTTTGTGGTTGTTTACTCTTATTAGCGCTTAACACTGGTTAAGAATGCCTGCGCTTCCTGTACATCATAAAAGAAGTTTGTATGTCCTTTCAAGATCACTTTGAGTCGAGCTGGTTCCTGCAAATATGCTAAGCCACCCAGTTTATTGATTGGATCAATTGATTTGCGCATTTCCCATCTCTTATCCATCGTAGCTTTGCTTAAATCTGAGCGCACAAAGATGGTAAAGTTATCAATTGTTATTGGAGTATTGGGTTTAGCTTTTTGCCACACCGCTTGTCGTAGCAGAAAGTTGCCGAAGTAGATCAAAAACGGGCGCGGAAATTTACTGTTGAGGCGTTTTTGACCAAGTGGGAGCCGATGTGCTCGTTGAATTTGGGAGTCCCAGTCCCAATCAGAGAGTTCAGGAAATGTTCGGGGCATCAGTTTCACCAAGAAGGCCCTAGGGTCGGACCCCTCTGCCCCTTCCGGAATACCATACAACTTAAGATTTGACCTTCTTAAACGATTTTCCAATGCTTATTTCAGGGGTGCATCAGGGTGTCCTTTTGACACCCTTGCACCCTTGAAATTATTCTCAATTTCTCAACTTCCTATTCCTTCCTATGGGCCTCCTGGCCCATAGAAATGAATGGGAAAGTATTCCTTAATTGCGATTCGCAATTTGCTAATCGCAATTAAGGAATATTAAGAAATCGCCAAAAATTGCGATTTTTTGCATACATCCCTATTTGCAATTCTCAAATAGCGATTTCTAAAAAAACGCAATTTGAGAATCGCAAATCAGGATGTTGAAACATATGGCTGTTGGTGCCTTCTGCCTGTCTCTGAATAAACGTCTGGGGTGGGTGACAACTGGGCTGTGTGCATTTCCTACAGACAGCCACGCAAAAAGGGAGCATAAGCGTGACTGATAGTCCATCCACATCCTGAGGGGCCATCCTGGGCAGCAAAGGAGGGAGGAGCTGATACTTACACCTGAATAGGCCGGGTCATGTACCCAAAGGGCTGAATATCCCTCTGTAGTGAATCTGGAGCCAGGTCAGGAAGGGCAGGGACTCTTTGTACTTCAAAGGCATCTCTCTAAAGTCTCCCCCACTTCAAAGGCACAACTGGGTAAAAGTACTGAACCTCTGACACCACTACTTCAGTGCACTTCTGGACCTGTGGATTCTCTGCCAGGAAGAAGGACTGCTGTGCTGCTACAAGGACTGCCACTCTACTGGACTGCTACTTTGTTGGACTCCTGCTTTTCTGTGCTGACCTGAAGCCTGTTGGCCTCTTGCCTGGGAGTGAGAAGGACTGGACACTGCATCTCTCCAACCCAGAACCAAAGTGACTCCAAGGGATAGCTGGCTTGCCTCCTGATTGAAATCTTAGGGACATAAAAGACTTCCAAGTCACCTGGTACAGCACCTGGACTCGTCCATCTGTGAATCTTGCTCTGCCATATGATGCCAATCCAGTACTGGGCCCTTGGAATTGGGTATTAAGTGCTGCTCTAGTAAAAATCCACCCAATAATGCCGTTGCATAGTTCAGAACTGGTGCATCGCCTTTGACGAAAATGCATTTCCGCTGCTGCGAGCTTTGACGACGATGCCTCGCCGCTGCTGAGAGGAACAAATACATCACGTTGCTGATTGTGTGGCACATCGTGTCTATTCCCAACGCCTCTTTGACTTTGGCAGGCTTGATGACGTTGCATAGCCTTCATCCTATGGATCATTGACGACGCATTGCCTCTTTGCTCCTCGCATCGCATATTTGACGTCAAAGCAAACAAGGTACTTTGTAGCAGGCCAAGGTCGGTCCCTGTATCCGACCCGTGATCCATCACGGTTGGCCCTAACTTTTGGATTTGATCTGGTCGATCTCGACCAAGCCCTGGTTGCGCTTTATGCTTTTAAGCACTATATTTCAGTTTATTCTTCAAAAATTCATTACTCTGTTTATTCTTGTTGAATTTTTGATGTTTTGGTCTTGCTGTGTTTATTACATTAAGGTATATTTTCCTAATAAGGTGTGGTATCTTTAAGTGTTATGTTTTCTCTGTATTACTGTTTGAAATGTTGCACAAATACTTTACACATTGCGTCTTAAGTTAAGCATGACTGATCTGTGCCAAACTACCAGAGGGCGAGCACAGGCTAATTTATAGTGTGTATCTGACTTACCAGGACTAGGATGGTAGTTCATGCTTGAACAGGGTGCATACCTCTGCCAACCAGAAACCCAATTTCTAAAACTTCTGATAGGACATTGAATTTTTTTAAATTATACAGATTATAATAAATGTGCAGTATTTCACGTGCACCCTTAAATGAATGAAAATATTTTTTAAATGTAGAAACATGTACACAGCTGTCACATTTACACATACTTTGCCTCAAACTATTCATTTGCACAGTGAAAAGTTGTTTGCGAAGAAATGCTAACACATGAAATGATTTTTTTTTTAAATTAAGAATGAAAGCATGTGAAATTAAGATAACGCAAACATGTGCAACTCTTGACCCTTGCTAAAAGATGTTGGTTCATAATAAGATTAACATTTTATAAAATTATTCACATATTTCTTGTAGAAATGTTGCTTTTTCAATAGAGCTTAATGTTATAATTGATTAGGATGTAGTCATTTAGATGGGATTTGGGAAACCATATATGAAAAATCTGTGAATAATCTAGATGTTGACCTCTTAAACTAACTGGTATTTCCTTATCAAAAAATGCCATCGTAGAAATGTATATTTTTCACTAAAAGATATTTCAATTTCTACATAACTTACTTTAGTTTGAGGGATAAATTGATACAAGTATATTTGGGAAAGCTCAGTCATAAGCGGAGCTGAACCCTGTTCGACATTAGTTGCTACAATTTTAACTAACATATTTATTAGTTCATTGTTCTTTTGAAGACATGACGAGGAGTAATCCAGTTACCATAAAAACTTCAGACGATGATTGGATGAAAGTAGACAGCAGAGGCAACTGTTGCAGATTCTAAAAAAATGTGTCGTTTATATAACAGCATGTTCCTAGATTAGCTAAGTCTTCTTCTCTGGACTCCTAGAGACTTACTTCTCAAACTGTTTCCTTCCCTCCCTTGCAAATCGCTCATGCTGGTTCGCATTCGCAGACACTCTTGTCCACCAAGCTTTGATTGAGAATTCTATTCGATTTACCCCATGCCCTGGGCTATATTGTGCTGAAATTCTACTGAGTTCTTGAACTTCTCTTTATGGGACATTCTGCTTTGATTTCTCTCATATTGAACTGAATTTATTGAAGCTTTGTGCTTGCTCTCACTCTCTTGACATAATACTGTTAATGAGTTCAAACTAACTCTTTTCTCTTAATTCTTAGGATAGGGATTATTTCGTTCTTGGAATGTGCTTTTAGGGATTTATGAATTGCATTGATTAACCTGATTTGAATTATTGACTGATTAATAAAACTGACTAATTAAAGATAAGCTACTAAATATTGATATTAATACAATCTTTGAAATCTCTTACAACTCTTTTCACTCACTCTCACCTAATATTGATTATTGATGATAAATTGTTGATGCGATTAGTAGTTTGATTTGTCTTCTTGCCGCAAAGGCCCAGGTCTACTGGCCTGACCGAGCGAGAATTAGTCTGGATGATTAGTAAACCATAATTCTTAATTTAACCGCATTCTCACTCCAGCAAACTTGATAGCAGAGACATGGTTTCTGTTAAGAAGAGAAACTATAAATACATTTGGAGTTAGATAAATTCCCGTGTCCCATTTCCCAACCCCAGAATCTGAAGATTGACAAGGTATGATTTTCAAAGGCGATTGCTGAATTGGAGGTGAGAGTATTTAATAGGGATCTGCGTTGTGAATATTGATGAGATATTGGTGTAAAATGTTGAATGAGTTGGTGATGTTTGTTCTATTGCGAATAAGTTGAAAAGGTTATCAGGCTCGTGTAGCCTAAGAGCCCGAGATAGGTAAAAAGAAATTGAGAAGTGTAGAATACACTTTATGGTTTTCTTGTCTGCTAAAAATTTGTTGTGTAGGTTGTGAGGTACTGTCAACTACAAAATTGAGATAGGGATTTTAACATTGTTGTGACTGCACTAATATTGATTGATGTTAGTGAAAACTAACTGCAGAGGTGAAGCTACATTAATTAGGATGATTTTCTGCTGGTCGAGATTTCATTGTGCAAGTGGAAAACCTTTCTTGTGTGGAGAGGTCAGAGGGTGTTAAAACCTTAATGTTCTGATTGGTGGATTGTATTTAATTTCTTTAGTTCAGCAGGCAAGGGTTGTTTATTTATGCAATGAATATGCTTAAACTGCATTGTTAAAGTGGTGAAATTGTGCATACGAGAGAAACTGTAAAGCAGGTGAACTGCTGCAAAAAGTTAGATCGTACTCCATATTGTGCCGCACTGAGATTGGTTGGTTGGTCTACTGCTGTGATTGGTTGATGACGACACTGTGATAGGACAGTTGTTGCACGAGTTACGTACTGAGATTGGATAAAGAATCTTCAATCTAAAGGCTTTAACAAGATTGGAGAAAGAAATCTGATGTTTGTGACAAAATTTGGCACTGAATTTTTAGCTACCAAGACTTTGCTGAATAATTATAAATAAGGCACCCTGTTTTCCATTTTTACTGATTTTTACAGATAAATACAGACAGAAAACAATTATTTCCTTGTCTGTACTTATTTTTAAATGTGGATAAAAATGGAAATTGGGTTGCTTCTTGAGTGATTCTAAATACTCTCTACCATGACTGCCAGGCCAATAGCTGTGTGGATTAATAGGTGAGGGGGTTAAAAAATAAATGAATTTTAGTAAAGAGGCTTAAACAGCAGTAGATATGCACATGGTTGATAATGAAATTTGCATAGTCTCATATAAGGGCATTGATTTATGTTCTGCGGGTATTCATGTCACTGAAACCCGGCAGGAATTCAAGCATGAGGGCTTATTTATCGGTTGAATAAATGTGGATATATACCGGTTTAAGCTTCAGTTTTTTCACAAAATCTAAAATAAATATGGATAAATACAGAGAAAATTAGCAAAATATAAATATGGATAAATACAGACGGAAATGTCAAAAGAATGAATACCATAAAACCGGGAGCCCTAATTATAAATCACAAAATGTTTAAAGAGTATTGAGAATTTTGTGAATGGTAATGTGGTAATTCCAGTATGGAAAGGTGAAGAGGCACCTCCTTAGGATATGCCTGCACAATATATGACAACAAATGGGGGTTTACACACATGTTCATGGCTTGGTTAATGATGCAAGATCACTGAGGATAAGGGTCCTTGAGTTTCCCGAAGTATGGGCCATTCGATCCGAGGGTTATTGAGAGTTTGAGGGATAAGATTTACTAAATAAAGCAACCACCTAGACTAGCTTGGTGGGATGAGCAACAACAGACATGGATGAAAGCTATAGTTAAAGAGACTAGGCTGTTAATACTGATAAATCTGAGAAACCTACTTAGGATAGGATATCAATGAATGAATCAATCAATCAGGGGTTTGTATATGCAGCTACTCACCCGTGAGGATCTCAAGGCGCTAAGGTAGGGAGGGCAGATCCGCGGGGTGCTGTGGCCATCTGAAAAGCCAGGTCTTGAGGACCTTCCTGAACTGTTGCAGTGTAGGGCTTAGCTGCGAGGTAGGGGAAGGACTTTCCACCCGTTCTGGTCTTGTAGATGCGTGGCATGGTGGCCAGAGAGAGGTTGGCTGAACAGAGGTTTCTCTTGGGTACGTGAAAGGAGAGGCGGTTGTTTAGGTATGCTGGTCCGATGTTGTGGAGGACCTTGTATGCGTGCATGAGGAGTTCGAAGATTATTTTCTTTCGATGGGGAGCCAGTGGCAGTCATGGAGGTGTTGGGTGATGTTGTTGCAGCGGGCGATGTCTAGGATCAGTCTGGCTGCTGCGTTCTGGACGCTCTGGAGCTTGTGAAGGAGTTTTTTGCTGATTTCTGCATAGAGAGTGTTGCTGTAGTGCAATCTGCTACTGATTATGACTCTTCTGGAGTATGCGGAGGATGTTGAAGCAGGCTGAGGATACGGCGTTGAGCTGGCGGTTCATAGTGTGTGATGAGTCCAGTATGATGCAGAGGTTTCATGCCTGGTCTGTCGGGTGGGACGGGGTGCTGAGGGCGAGGGCCAACAGGTGTCCTCCCATGCTGAGGGGTGGAGCCAAGGATGAGGACCCCTGTTTAAATGTAGTTGAGTTTCAGGCAGCTGTCCTTCATCCAGTTGGCGACAGCTTTTCCCTTCTTGGAAATTGTGCTGGTGATGATGGGTTCCTTGGTGAGTGAGAGGATAAGTTGAGTGAGGATCCCTGGGGTACTCCACATCTGGTCTTTGTTGGTTCCGAGAGGTGGGGTTCTGCCTGTGAGGAATGAGCCTATCCAGTTGTTGGCTTTGATAAAGTTTGCTAGCTGGGTATTGACAGCCTTTTCGATGACCTTGGCTGTGAATGGAAGTAGTGAAATGGGCCTGAAATTCCTGAGGTCCGTCAGGTCTGCGGAGGGTTTCTTCAGGAGGGGGTTGACTTCAATATGTTTCCAGTCATCAGGGAATGTGTTGATCTTGAGGGAGCAGGTGATGGTCCTGTGTAGTTCTGGTACGACGGCCGTGGCGGCTCTGTGGAAGATGTGTGGGGGACAGGGGTCTGTGGGTGCTCCGGAGTGGATGCTCTTCATGGTCTCTAAGGTGTCTTCTGTCGTGAGCGGGGACCAAGTGAGTTGGGTCTGTTGGGTGGCATCACTGGGGGTGGTGGCTGCAGTGATGCAGAGGTCCTGGCTGTCAAAGTTGTCGTAGAGTGTAATCTTGAGGTGGAAAAAGGTGCTGAGGTCTTGGGGGGGAGGAACGTCTGTTGTTAGACTGCCGGGTTTGGAAAATTCCTGGATGATGAAGAAAAGTTCTTTGGAGTTGTGGGCGTTGGTGAGGATTCTATCTTGGAGGAAGTTCTTCTTTGTGGATTTGATGAGTTGGTGGTGTGACGTGGCGGCTGTTCTGTAGGCCGTGCATGTTTCTGGCGTTTTGCTGTTCCTCGATATCTTTTCGAGTCATCCACAGGATTTCTTGGATCCTTGGAGTGCAGGGGTGAAGTAGCTTGTTTTCTTGATGTATTGTTCTGTTAGTTTCTTAAGGGGAGCGAGTATGTCTGTGCAGTTAGTGATCCAGCGGTGGACATTGCATGTCGCGGTGTTAGCATCTGGTGTTGTTGGAAGTGGGGTGCTGGTGAGGACGGCATTGAGCTGTTCCAGATCCTGCAGTGGGGGTGCACGTGCTTGTCTACGGTGGGTTTTCTGAAGAAGAAATGGAGGCAGTGTTGGTCCGTCCAAAGAAGTTCTGTGGTGTGGCTATAGGAAACGCTGTTTCCTCCTGAGAAGACGGGGTCGAGTTTGTGTCCCGCTATGTGCATGGGGGCAGTGACAAGTTGCTTCAGTCCTATGTTGGCAAGGTTCTCTAGGAGGGCAGTGGTGTTGGGATTGCCGTGGTGTCCAGGTGGAAGTTTAGGTCTCCTAGTAGTATGTAGTCTGTGGCACTGTTCGTGGTCGGGCCGTGGACTGCTGCAGACGGGCTTGCCTTTGGTGCGCCAGCAGCACACCAGAGGCATGGCTGCACAGTGGCTGCCATTAAGTAGGGGTCAGGGGGAGGGAGGAAGCAGGAAGGACAAACTGGAGGGGCTGCAGGGGCTGCAGTGGCGAGGATTGCGAAAATGAAGAAAAGAGAAAGAGAGAGCAAGTTAAGAAAAAGAGAGCAAGAAGAGAGAAAAGAGGGTAAAGAAAAGCCAAGAGAGGCAGATCAGCAGAAGAGCAGAGTGCTCTCCCACTGGACCTCCAGGGATGAGGCGCAGGCAGGAACCTGGGGGTGGAGGAGGGCCTTAAACCTATGGTCAGACCGAGAGACAAGGGCTCATAAGACAGCACTTACCGGTGGAGCTGTGAGGGAGAAGAGCTGACCAGGTCAGTGGTCTAGCTCTCCTTGCCGCGCAGTGGTGCCATTAAGTAGGGGCGGGCGGTAAGGACCCGCTGGAGGGGGCAGGGGCCACGGGGGCAGCAGGGAACACAAAAATGAAGAAAAGAGAAAGAAAGAGCAAGTAAAGAAAAAGAGAGCCAAAAGAGAAAAAAGAACAAAAAACAAAAAGAGAGTAAGCAAAGAAAAAAGAGCAAGAAGAGAGAAAATAGGGTAGAGAAAAGCCATGAGAGGCAGAACAGCAGAAGAGGAGCAGGAAGGAGCCTACGGGTGGAAAAGGGCCTCAAACCTACGGTCAGACAGAGAACCCAGGGCTCACAAGGCAGCACTTACTGGTGGATCTGCGCTGGGGTAGAGCTGACCAGGTCGAAGCACAATGACGAGGAAGCTCCAAAGAAATCAGATTCTGAGAGTGATTCAGCGAGTAAAATATTGGATGCATTGTTAGCTGCATGTCCACCACCATACGTGGTCCCTATAACTAATACTGAGGGAATCCTGAGGGTGGCTACAATCCCTGTTGATCCGCACTTGGTTCCAATTGAAAGACCATCACATTTGACACAGCCTAGAGTACAGCCTGTTAATAACGAGCACAGAACCTACAAGAATTCTAACTAGTCCCACAGAGATACCTCTAGGTGTTATTGCACACAATTTAGCTGTACCAGCACATGTGACTAGGGTCGTAACTGCACACCCATTGGAGGTTCGCACACCTGCTACTACCATTAATGTCGTTTCTGGAGCTATAACTCAAGGAGCTGTTGAAGTAGCATAAAAAACAGGGTTTAGTGCAACATCACAAAACTTACAAATTGTTACTTAGAAACCATCACAAACAATTCAGTCCTTGCGAGAAGGGAGAAGTATTTACCTACAACTTAATGAAATAGGATGACATAAATGTATTCGAAGATGGAGGATTTCCCTCATAGTTTGAAGAAATGGCAGGGAATGAAAAGACAGAGAGTCAGATTGTTACACAACAAACGGAGAAAGAGAGATCACTACCTTTCCTGATATTAAACATAGAGTAAGAAGAAATAATCAGAGGTTGTTTGGAACTTGATCAATTAAATCAATATCGAGAAAAATAATTGATATATGTGTGTGTAAAGAAATTACCAGAGATGCTGCAGTCACTCATGAGAAGTTGACCAAATTGGCCAGAAAACATCAAATTAATATTTCAAAAAGTGTTCCATTTCAGAAACGTTTAAGGGTGCAATTAGATAATGAATCTATTGAAACAATGTGTTCTTCAGGAATGTGATCATACATCACAGAATTTATAAAATGTGTTCGTACATGGGGTGATTTTGAGGAATTGAAAAATAAATGGGCCAAGAAGGTCAAAAAGAAAAAGAAACAATCGGAAGTTGAAGACAAGTTCCCAGATTAAGGAGAAGCTTCGGCATATTCTTTGAGGGAAATACAAGAAGGAGCATTTGTCCACGTACCTTGGAGGAGGGGAGATCTTGCAGCATTTATGATCAATTTTCCTAACCTGAGAGACAAACCTGTGAAATGGTACACACGAGTTGACAGATTTTTAAAAATTTAGTAAAATTTTATTGAAAGAAAAATCAAAGAATCAGAGCATAGCAACGATGCATTAGCACAAGAGCATAAAATGTGTCAGCAATACGAGCAAAACATACTAGTCATATCCATTGAAGATTCGGCGTCAGGGTCCCGCCTGAAAATCAAAGCACAATCAACATTACATAGATTCAATGAAATAGAAGGGCTCGATATACAAAAAAAATAAAAAAAAAATAAAAAGGGGGGACAGCCAGGGTGTGTCAATTGGGGTCGTGGCGTGTGAGTCTCGACCAATCCATTGCCACGTCTATGGTAGGAGAGCTACAAATCTCTCCTCTATATGCATTCCACTTTCCCCACTTTTTATCCCATTTGTTGGGGCACCCCCAAAGTTTGTAAACTTTTTTTCCGCAACCATAGCCCTATGCATTTCCCACTAACGGACGGTCAGGAGCACCCCATTTCATCGCTATTGAACGTTTTATAAGGAGACATCCCAGAGCCAGCCATTGATGTTCTATCTCCGTCAGATCCGTCGCCCCCCAGATATTCAGGAGGCCTCCCCTAGATGTCAGTGGGATTTGCTTCCCCAGCGCCTCCGCCATTTTGTTGGTCGCCCTGGTCCATAAGAGTTGGATTATGGGGCATTCCCACAGGGTATGATAGAAGGTACCAGTCAAGCCACAACCCCGTAGGCATAGGTCAGTCGGGCGTCTACCAATTTTGGCCAGTAAATATGTTCTGTGTAAGATTTTAAGTTGTATCAAACGGAAATGGTGACTAATTGCCAATTCCCGTGGGGACATCAGTGCCGTTTGCCATTCTTCATCTTCTATGTGGTCCACCTCCCTTTCCCATTTGTCGCGCAGGGCTTGAAAGGAATCAGGCAAATTATTACAAAGCTTGCGGTAAGTACAGGAGATGGTTTCTTTAGGAGGGGTTCGGAGAGTAACCTATCCTCAAGGGGCGAAGCCTCGGGGAGGGAAGAAAGGTCATGTACATTTGTGAGGATAGCATGTTTGATCTGGAGATATCGGAAGGCCTCCCCCTGTGTAAGTGAATGTTTCTGTTGTAAATCTGAGAAGGATAGGAGTGCGCCCTTATGTAGTAAGTCTCCTAATGTAGATATACCGATGGTGCCCCATTTATCAAAGCCCAAGTGAAAGCAAAGGGTGCCAAGGGCCTGAGAGGACCAGAGCGGAGTGGCTTTGGTAAATCTGTCGGACCAGCTCAGGCTCTTAGTAGCCTGGTGTCAGATGGCTGTCGTCTGGCACATTGGTCCTACATATCGGTTACGGGCGGGTCTACTATATAGTGCTCCTAAATATCCCTCGCGCCCAGTTTGGTATCTCTCCAAATGGAATGCTGGGTTTGCGGGTGATCCATGGATCCGGGTATTAGTGGCTACTAGTTGGGACGCCCAGTAATACAGACGCATGTTGGGCAGAGCAATGCCACCATCGTACCACCCCTTGGTGAGCTTACGGAGGGCAATACATGGAGCTTTTCTGTCCCACAGCAGTAGGCGCATTTCCCCTTCCAGTGTGTTGAAGAATGAGTCTGCAATAGGAAAGGGGCAGTTCTGGAAGGCATACAAGAAGCGCGGAAGTGCTAAAATTTTGAACAGGGCTGCTCTGCCAGGGAGTGAAAGAGGCAGTGATCACCAATGAGAAACATCATCATGCAGGCGCTGCATCGGGCCTTTTAAATTTTCGTCGTAAAAATTTTTCGGGTCCGGAGTAACAAAGATCCCAAGGTATTTGAAACCGTCATGTGCCAAGGGAATAGAATAGCCTCTGGGCAGGACAGGTGGGGGGCCATGTAACATGTATAGGACCGATTTCGACCAGTTGATGGCATAGCCGACATGGAAGAGGCTATTAATGGAGGTTTTCGGGGATGCCATGTAGACTAGGACATCATCCGCATAGAGGGAGATTTTGTCAGTTATGTCGTCATTCCATTTAAGGCCCTGAATCGAGGCATCTGCATGAATCCAGTGAGCCAGCGGTTCCAGAGTGAGGGTGAACAACAGTGGCGACAGGAGGCAGCCCTGCCTGGTCCCACTGTGCAGTGGGAATTTCCGGGAGGTATGGTTATTGACTCGTACTTGTCCCAGTAGGTCGGCATATAACAACCTGACCCACTGTATGTATTTAGGGCCGAAGCCAAATCGTGTAAGGACTGCAAATAGATACGTCCATTCGATAGAATCGAATGCCATCGTGGCATCGAGGGAAAGGATTGCGGCATCCTCTTGGATATAGGGCACCCTACCCAATACATTATTGACCCTTCGGAGATTCAAGGCCATGTTGCGGTCTGGGAGGAATCCCGGTTGATCGGCGTGGATCAGTGATGGAAGGACCGTCAGGAGCCTTGTCGCCAGGAGCTTGGCCAGCACCTTGGCCTCCGAGCTAATTAGCGAGATCGGCCTGTATGAGCTACATTCCGTGGGCGGCTTGTTCGGTTTAGGAAGTACCACTATGGAAGCCAGTCTCTGATCGAGCGGTAGAGTACCTCTATCCCGACTCTCTTCGAACATATTCTTCATGTGAAGAGTTATACCTAAAGCCATGGCCTTCAGTAAGTCAATCGGGACTCCGTTAGGACCCATGGCCTTGCCGGATTTAATCGCAAAAACGGCATTGTTGACCTCTTCCAATGTGAGGTCTGCTTCCAATGTATCTCTCTCAGCTTCGGAGATGGTGGGCAGGTGCATTTCCTCCAAGAGTTGCTGAGATTCGTCGGCGGTATAATGTGCTCTGGCTGAATAGACCTGTTCAAGGTGGTCGGCGAAGGCTTCAGCCACTTCCTGAGGGTCCGTAACACGGGAATTATTAGAACGGATAAGCAAGGGAACCCATCTCGATCCCTGTTCACGACGTTCTAACCATGCCAGCATTCTACCCGCACGGTCTCCTAATTCGTAAATTCTGGGGCGGGTGAGGAGGAGCCGAGTCCGCGCCATCTCCGAAGCCAATGTCTTATACTCTAACTGCTTCTTTTGGAGCCGACGGGCCATATCACCAGAGGGATGAGCAGGTCAGCCTCGGCCTGGAGTATTTGTTCATTGTGTTTGTGCACATACCCAACTTTGAGGGCCAGCGCCCTACCTTTGATAACAGCCTTGTAAGCCTCCCAAATCATAACCGCCGACTGCACAGAGCCAACATTTTCAGACAATTAGAAGTCTGTCTGTTCGATCAAGTCCCCTTTAATGTCGGGGATCTTCAGGATCCACAGGCTGATAATGATCGGCGCACGAGTATATTGTTGATGATAGGTGAGTTCAACGCTTAGAGGGGAATGGTCGGAGATACCCCTAGGGAGTCCCCGCATATTTTGGAGATAGCCCACATCAGCCAGGGGACAGAAAATATAATCAATACGGGACATCCTATTGTGAGCATTAGAGTAATGTGTATAATGGGGAGTGTCAGGATGATGCGAGCGCAAGATATCTTCGAGACCCATTGCCTGTGTAAAGTCTGCAAGGTCAGACCCTGGCCTGTGGGAACGTCTTTGGGGGTGTGTGACCAGGTGGCGGTGGGCACCGCCTCTTTTCCTTCTCCCCCTAGATGCCTTTCCCCCTCTTTGTCATCCTTACAGCAGCCTGACTTCGGGGACGGGACACCGCCATGGCAGGCATACTACTCCAGGGACGAGGGAGAGAGCTGTTACTTTAATTGGGCGGAGTTGGAGTCCGGCCGCGCCCCCTGGTCAGCGGAGACACCGGAAACAAAAGCCGACTCTACAGGAAGGACGGGGTGTTCATCACCCGGAGGAGTCGGAGAGTCGAGGAGAGAGGAAGAAGGACGGTGCAGAGAAAGCAGAGACGGGGACGAGAACAAGTGGAAGGAAGGAGAAACGGAGGAGGCGAGCCCAGCTGTTACAGAGCCAGGAGGCCAACGACAAGGCGCTTCGCCCAGCCGCACTTCAAGGGAAGTGTGGCTATCCCAGGTACGGGACCGTACCGTGGGCTGGGCGGGTAGGAGAGGTCTTAAACCTCCGTAGTGCACCCGCCACCGTATCCCTTCACGAAACCCTCCCTTCATCACTTTCGCCACGTCGCTGAAACCTGTGTGCACGAGTGTATCTTCCTACACACCCTTCCCTTAAGCACTAACAGAACGCAGAACACTTCGCTGAGTCCGTTTTTCTTTTGTTACATGCACCCTAGGACCGGCTGACAACACGGACGCGCCTACATCTCCCAGAAGCCCACGGGAGGGAGGGAAACCGGGAGGAGAGCAGCGGAAGGAGAGGAGCTCGCCTGCACGACGAGGATCCGAACCGCCTCTTCCCTACTACAGAAATCAACCCCATCGCAAACGTGTTTTGAGAAAAACAATAAAACCTGCTTTGCCTAGACCGCCTGAGTTTGCGTTTCCATCGATCCCGCCACAAGTGGTGGAGAATGCGGGTATTCCAGTAACCATCTGTTACCCTAAGATGGAAGAACTGTTGCAGATGCTGGTAAAAGGGCAAGAGCAGCTAGGATGGGCTGTAGAGCAACAACTCACGGCTGCACAGGCCGACCGAGAGACCTTCCGCAATACAGTGGCCACGCAGATGGAGGGGCTACAAAAGGTCATAGGAGACACTAGCACCCCTTCATACAGGGAACCCAGAGCCACCCACCCGACCCCTTCCGGGATTTCCCTACAAAAATACGTCCCTGGAGACGAACCGGATGCGTTTTTGACAAACTTTGAGAGAGTGGCCTTGGCTTGTGGGTGGCCGGTCGAGAAATGGCCGTTCTTTCTTGCCCCACTGCTAACGCATGAAGCCCAGGCAGCGTATCAGGTGGCTAACGTCGCGGGGCAGACCCCCTATAACCAAATCAAAGCAATTATCCTTGACCATCTGGGAATGGACAGCGAAGCGTATCGAGTGCGTTTCCGGAAGGAAAGGGGAGCCCCGGGTGACAATCCCAAGACGCTATTCTTTAGAATGAAGATGGCCGCCGACAAGTGGCTGACGCCGTTAACTAGCACCAAAGAAGAAATCATGGACAAAGTATATCTCGAACAGTATTTAGAGGCGCTCCCTTATGCGACCCAGAAATGGTTAAGACAACATTCAAACCTGACAACCATACAGGCGATGGAGATGGCAACCACTTTTTCCAGAGCCCAACCTAAACCACAGCCATTCGAACCAGAGAAACCGATCAGGCCAACCCCGCGGTTTGAAAAGAAAAACATCAGACCCCCTCCTGTGTTCCAACCTATGCGACCCGTAAGACCTGACGTTCCTGTATTTCGGGGACCCCAATGTTTTGAGTGTGGGCTGTGGGGCCACATAGCCCGCCTATGTCCGCAGAAGAGAGCACCGGAAGAACCGATGGAAGTCGGCTACATACCTAAACCAATCATGTACTCAGCGGAACTAGGGGGAGCCTTTTATGTAAGTGTGAGGGTGAATGGGGTGAGTGCGAAAGCTCTCCTGGACTCGGGCTGTAAACAGTCGGTGGTGCAGGGGTCCCTGGTGAGGGAGGGTCAGGTAATACCCGAAACCGAAGTGCACATCAAGTGCGTCCATGGGGATGTGAAAAGGTACCCGATAGCGTACATTCCTCTAGAGATAACGGAAGGGAGGACCTTAGTGGTTAAAGTGGGAGTACTAGAGACCCTACCAGAGGAAATCATCATAGGGACGGACAATCCCCAGTTCTTAGACACCTGCAGAAAAACCCTGAAACGAGAGAACCCTGACAACCCCAAACAGGCTATGGTGACCGCCGATCCCTGGATCACGGACCGTAGTTTCAAGTTCGCCCAGGCCAACGACGCCAGCTTGTTCAATGCGTGGGAGCAGGCCCATCAGTCTCAGGACGACCCCAGTCCCCGCTATCCCCGCTTCCTGATCCAGAACGACCTGCTATATCGACAGGGAAACTCCTCAGCGGTGCCGCAGTTACTTGTTCCTCAAGACTTTCGGGAACAGATAATGTACTATTCACACACACACTTACTGGCAGGGCATTCCGGGACGGAGAAAACAATGCAGAACATGCTCCGTTATTTCTATTGGCCAGGAATATACGGAGATCTCAAGAACCACTGCCAGGCCTGTGCCATCTGTCAGAAAAAGAACACCACACGTCCACCGGCCGTGCCCTTGCAACCCTTACCCATAATCGGGGTTCCCTTCGAGAGGGTGGCCATGGATTTGATCGGACCACTGCCGAAAACCAAGAGGGGCAACATGTATGCCTTAGTAGTCGTGGACTATGCGACTCGCTTCCCAGAGGCTTTTCCACTCAGAGCCCCAACCACCAAAGCCATAGCCGAACACTTTCTTGAGTTGTTTTCACGGGTCGGTATCCCGAAAGAAGTGATCACAGATCAAGGTACGCCCTTCATGTCTAAACTAATGAGGGAGGTGTGTGGCCTTCTGAATCTCCACCAGATCCGGACCTCGGTGTATCACCCCCAGACGGACGGGCTGGTGGAGCGGTATAACGGCACCCTCAAGGCAACAATGAAAAAAATGCTCGCAGTCAATGGAAGTGAATGGGACCGGATCCTTCCATTAGCGCTGTATGTGATAAGGGGGCAAAGACAAAGCAGTCTTGGCTGCTCCTCTTTCGAAATGCTCTACGGAAGACAACCAAGAAGTCTACTGGAAATGACAAAAGAAGTATGGGAGACAGAACGAGAAGGTGACACGAGGAGTCTTCTAGAATACAGCCAGACATTAAAGAACTCGTTGGGAAAAATAAGGGACCTGGCCTACTCGCAATTGGAGAAACATCAAGGAAAACAGAAAACCTGCTATGATAAGGGGAAAAGATGGAGAAGGTTAGCCGTGGACGATTGGGCCCTAGTTTTACTGCCATCAGCAACAAGAAAATTCCAGAACGAGTGGCAGGGTCCTTTCCGCGTGATGGAAACGATCGGGAAGACAACCTACAAGTTGAGGATATCATCCAGGAAAACACAAATTTACCACATTAACATGTTGAAGAAATGGATCGGACCCCCCCCTCTCGCCCATAACCTCACCCTGCCCACGGGAGCAGGCATGACGTCTACGATGGATGCTCTGGTTGTGAACGAGGAGCTCCGAGAACAGTACCACAAGGAGCTACGGAAGACACTGCAGCCTTTTTCTCGGTTGTTTTCAGACCTACCAGGGAAGACGGCCTGCATCGAACACAGGATTGAAACACCAGAGGGGGTAGTCATTAAACAGAGACCGTATCGCATCCCAGCGGCACGCAGACCAGCCATCCAGAAAGAGATACAAGAAATGCTACAGATGGGAGTGATCAGACCCTCAAGAAGCGATTGGTCATCGCCGATAGTTATGGTCCCCAAACCGGATGGCAGCATTCGTTTTTGTATGGATTTTCGCGCCCTGAATGCGGTGTCATCGTTTGACTCGTATCCCATTCCACGCATAGACGAGTTGATAGAAAAATTGGGCCAAGCAAAATATATCAGCACCATCGACCTGACCAAAGGGTATTGGCAGGTGCCCCTCAAAGAAGAGGACAGAAAGAAGACCGCGTTCGCTACCCCCGACGGGTTGTTCGAGTTCAACGTTCTACCCTTTAGCCTACACGGGGCACCAGCGACATTCCAAAGGTTGATGAACGAGCTGCTACGAGAGCACCAGGAGTTTAGCTCGGCTTATCTCGATGACATCATCGTGTTCAGTCCATCCTGGGAAGAACACCAGGTACATCTGACCACCATACTGACCCAACTACAGAGCGCCGGATTGCACATTAATGCCAAGAAGTCCCGGATGGGCTTCCAAAAAGTGAAATATCTGGGTTACCTCCTGGGCCATGGCTTGATAGAACCACAGATAGAGAAAATCAGAGCCATATCCGAGACAAAGTTCCCTCAAAACAAAAAGGAGATGAGGGCCTTCCTTGGATTAATAGGGTACTATCGCAGATTTATACCCTCTTTTTCCAACATCGCCAGCCCCCTCACGGACACACTGAAAAACGAATACAAACCCTCGGGGTTCAGGGAACCCACGACGGCAATGTGGAACGCCTTTAACACTCTAAAGAGGTCTATCACCACTAGTCCCGTGCTGCGTTCCCCTGACTTTACACTCCCTTTCATCCTACATACTGACGCCTCTGACTATGGGGTGGGGGCGGTGTTGTCTCAGCTGTCGAAGGAGGGCACGGAACATCCAATCCTCTATATCAGTCGGAAACTGTTCCCCCGCGAGGTCAAGTATCCCACTATTGAGAAGGAGTGTCTGGCCATCAAATGGGCCGTAGAGAAGCTCAGATATTATCTAGAGGGCCATCCCTTTACCCTCTACACGGATCATGCTCCTTTGACATGGATGAGTCGGAACATGTCCAACAACCCAAGGGTGCTTCGCTGGTTTCTCGCGCTCCAGCCCTTTACCTTCAAGGTCTGTCACCGTAGGGGCCGTGACAATGGCAGTGCTGACTACCTCTCTAGGTACCCTCTCCCCGATCGGGAGAATCCTGGGGGGGAGGTGTGTGACCAGGTGGCGGCGGGCACCGCCTCTTTTCCTTCTCCCCCTAGATGCCTGTCCCCCTCTTTGTCATCCTTACAGCAGCCTGACTTCGGGGACGGGACACCGCCATGGCAGGCATACTACTCCAGGGACGAGGGAGAGAGCTGTTACTTTAATTGGGCGGAGTTGGAGTCCGGCCGCGCCCCCTGGTCAGCGGAGACACCGGAAACAAAAGCCGACTCTACAGGAAGGACGGGGTGTTCATCACCCAGAGGAGTCAGAGAGTCGAGGAGAGAGGAAGAAGGACGGTGCAGAGAAAGCAGAGACGGGGACGAGAACGAGTGGAAGGAAGGAGAAACGGAGGAGGCGAGCCCAGCTGTTACAGAGCCAGGAGGCCAACGACAAGGCGCTTCGCGCAGCCGCACTTCAAGGGAATTGTGGCTATCCCAGGTACGGGACCGTATCGTGGGCTGGGCGGGTAGGAGAGGTCTTAAACCTCCGTAGTGCACCCGCCACCGCATCCCTTCACGAAATCCTCCCTTCATCACTTTCACCACGTCGCTGAAACCTGTGTGCACGAGTGTATCTTCCCACACACCCTTCCCTTAAGCACTAACAGAACGCAGAACACTTCGCTGAGTCCGTTTTTCTTTCGTTACATGCACCCTGGGACCGGCTGACAACACGGACGCGCCTACATCTCCCAGAAGCCCACGGGAGGGAGGAAAACCGGGAGGAGAGCAGCGGAAGGAGAGGAGCTCGCCTGCACGACGAGGATCCGAACCGCCTCTTCCCTACTACAGAAATCAACCCCATCGCAAACGTGTTTTGAGAAAAACAATAAAACCTGCTTTGCCTAGACCGCCTGAGTTTGCGTTTCCATCGATCCCGCCACAGGGTGTCTATCCAATTGGTCGTTCATTGTCAGGTTGAAGTCCCCTCCTATTATCAGTGTACCCTGAGGGAGGTCCAGCATTATCTTACCAAGAGCACGTAGTGCCTCACTACCCAATGCCGGCGGAAGGTAGGCAGAAATCACAATCAAGCGTCGGCCCTCCCAAGTTGCCTCCAGGACTGCAAACCTCCCCTGTGGGTCCACCAATGTGTTCGTGGGTGTCAACGCCAGGGTCTTTCTAACGAGGATTCCCGTTCCTCGAGAACCAGAAGTGAAACCAGCATGGATCAGCAGTTTGTACCCCCCACGTTGAAGCGCGCGACAGCAGTTACCTAGTAGGTGCGTCTCCTGCAGAAAGACTAAATCAGGAGCATGGCGTCTAATAAATTGGAGGACCACCCCTCTCTTTATTTTGTTACCCAACCCGTTAACATTCCACGTCATGAATGTAAGCTTTCTGTCAAGGAGGTCTGTCATGGTGCTGATGGAGGTAAAAGCAAGATGGATGAGCGGGGCCGATGTCCCACCCACCCCTGGATGATGTCCGGATAAAAACATGATAAGATCCCCGGGAGACCCACAACTCCGAACCCTGTAGCCAATACATTTCAAAACAATAATATGCTCTGTATACAAAAATAAAAATTACTATCAAACCAAACCACACCCCAGCTCCCCACCCCACATCCCCTCCCCCCCACCCTGCTTCCCTGCCCGCGGACTTAGAACTATCAACACCCCAAATAGGCAGAGTGCCTGTCGCCCTCCCCACCATACACGGGGTACCTGACAAGCCACCGTGCCATTCGCCATTACTTAGCTAAACAGTGTGAATCAATAACAATTCTAGCAAAACATACCAGTCCAGGTGCTTTGATACCCACAGGATTAATGGACTAATGGAGACCATGTACCACACCACGGGTCCAAAGGGAACAGGGGTGGAGATCCAGTACAAGAGTGGCGGTCCCCGCTATTGACAACAAATGAAGAATCGGGCAAATCATTTAGGTGAAGGGGTGGTATCCAGATATGTCCAGGCCCTGAGGAAAAGAGTCTCTGTGGTTACCCCATTAGTCTCCGCGATCTGCTCCGGCGTTCCGGGCGGCACGCTCCGGTGGATGATCACTGCGTGTCTCCGCTCCAGGCGATCCATGGTCGTTTAAGGTCCTCCTCTCCGTGCGCCATCCTTCCAGCCACTCCCATGCCTCCTCCGGGGAGAGGAAGAACCAAGTTTTGCCGTCCGACTCCACCCGCAACTTGGCTGGGAACAGCATCGAATATTTGAGGCCCTGGTCACGCAACGCCTTTTCCACCTCGAGGAAGGCCGGTCGACGAGCCTGCACTTTCACGGTAAAGTCCGGGAAAAACGTGATGATGGCATTTTCGAGTTTCAGCAGTGCATTTGCCCTGGCTGTCTGAAGTATGACGTCCCTATCCCGAAAGTTGAACACCCGGGCCAGGATCGGGCGTGGAGGGGCCCCCGGTTTCGGTCTACCCCCCGGGACTCTATGGGCCTGCTCAATTGAAAAGTAATTGAAGAGACCTTTTGGCTGGAGGTGTTGCAAAACAAGATTTTCCACAAAGAGGTCGGCCGCCTGTCCCTCCATTCGCTCCGGAAACCCCAGGATACGGACGTTATTGCGCCTCGCCCTCCCTTCGTAATCATCAAGCAGTTCGCCCATCTGCTGCTGTTGTTTCTGGAGGTGGGCCACTTGCTGCTGGAGAGTCGAGGTGTCGTCTATGAAGGCTGCCGTTTTAACCTCGACGTCTTTAACCTTAGAGTCCATCTTGCAGGGATCTGCGCGTAGTAGGGTAACCTCAATATTAACAGAGTCTATATGCGTCTCAAGAGAAGTGCGCACACCTGCTATGGCTTCCATGACATCTTCTAGAGTCAGAGTTTTCGTGGCAGGCGACGCAGGTGGTGCCTTCGGGTCTCCCTCGGGTGCCGGCTCCTTGGTGTCTCCCTTGGTATTCCAGGAGAATTTAATAACTGATTTCTGTTGCATCGACCTATTTCCTCTGTTGGACGCCATTAGGGCCACCGGTGAGTCGTCGCGTCGCAAGAGAGGCAGATCTAGTGGCCTCCCGTCTTGAAGGCGAGCAAACCGCGGGAAGCGGCCAATCCCCAGGGTAATCCCAACGGGCCAGAAGGAAGAGGGCCCTGTGCAGTTCCGGCAACTATTAGTCAATGGAGAAATATGCTCACACTAGCAGTGAGAATTAGGTAAGGCTTCACTTTGCCCGCACCCCCTCCACAGAATCACAGTATCACGGGGGCAGGACCGGACCGGAGGGCACAGCAGGCGGTTTCTAAAGGTGGCCGGAGGCAGAGCCTTTCAAGATGGAGGCCCGGGGCCGCAGGAACAAAGGGACCAGTGTACATCCAGCAATTCAACTGAGCGGGGGTCACATCGGAGAGCGGAGGGTGTATACCTTTAGCGATTTCAAGGCAGGAGGGCCATCTGTCATACAGGCCGCATACGGGGCTTCAGTCACTAGTATAGGGCAGGCTACTTCACCACATATGTAGAGCACAGTGCACCCCCCCTGGCCCCCCCACGCAGGGGGACACAAGAGTATCAAAGGGAGGGGGGGAGCGCGGTCTTAGAGGCAGGGCTCGGTGTGGTGCGGTGGCACCAGGAAGCGTGCGGATTACCCACCAGTTGCGGCCTTCTGCCGTGGTAGGCCCCGGAGCCGGGGGACTTGTGTAGGGGCGTCCCCGGCCTGGGGAACCTTACCGGTCGCTCGCTTCTGACGGCTCCACCAACCAGGAGGGCGAAGCGCTCTCCTCGAAACGAACGCCCAGTCTTCCCCGGCACTCAGGGAGATCTGCGGTTGCTCCTCAATACCTCCGGGCGGCCCAGGAGACTCAGCCATTCCAGTGCGCCGGAGCAGTCAGAGAAGTTCCGACGCCGTTCGCCATCTTTGGAGCGGGGCGGCCCCTGCTGCGGATGGAGTCTGCAGCCACGTACTCGTCCGGGGCTCCCCAGAGCTGATCTAGCGCACCCGGACTGGTCACTGTGATCCCCCGATGCAGCCGGGGATCAAATACGGCAGAAAACAGATGTTTTAAATGGATGTGTGTGGCGATGGCTGGGGAGCCGCTCTAGGTAGCGACCATCCCGTTCGGCTGCTAGCCACGCCCCCCCGGAATAAATTTTTTGACACTGTGGTGCCAAATGATTTATGAGTTGAAGGTACAATGGCCTTGTGAAGAGACAACGACAGATGTCCGCACTAATGTACCATCCCCTGAGGTTATGAAAAAGTACACAGCAGTGATTACATTTCTGAAAGGAAAAGTTCCTACAGAGGATCTAGATTTGGGTAAAGATTAAAAGGACCTCTCAAGAGCAAAAAGCATCAGTTCATGATTATCACGAGCGGTTGCTTCAGGTGTTTTAACGGCACAGTAGAAGGAAGTATCCTGACCCTAATGATGTGGAATTTTTCAAGTCTCAGTTTGTCATTGGGTCAAGTCCAAGATTATTACTCACATACAAGAGTGTGATTTGCTGGCAATCAATGTTGTTGGATGAAATCCTGAGACACGCAAAGTATTGCAGAGATGAACAAAGAATGAAGCAGAAAATGATTAAAGAGAAATTTATGTTGGCCCAGACAAAGTTTGCTTAGAAAGGTTTCCAGAATCAAAAACAAAATCAGACTTTTACAGGCAATGTTAGTGGTATGCAACATTTTGGTTTACAGGCTGAAATGCAAGGTATGCAAGGATGTTTTGTTCCACAGGGTAGAGCTAGAGGTATTCTGCTTGAACAGAATTCCGGTGTAGACATTGAAATGTTGAAGAAAATTACCCCTTGTCATCTTTGTAATGAAATGGAGCATTGGATGAGTGAGTTCATTCAGATAGACTAAATAGAAATGTTCACATGAAGGGAGGAAATCAAATGCAGATGCAGAATTGATCAATTCAGCAGATCCAAATGGTAGTGCCAAAATAGATACCAATGATGCAGGTTCCACAAGCTCAGATGGTCTCACAGAACCAGATGCCTAAGGCAAATCTAAATCCATTTTAGAACCAGAACACATTTCAGCAATTCCCGATGTTAGACGACAACAGTTTTGGCTCTGAAAATTCACAATGACAGTGCCTGAGGGGGGGAGGAAGATTGCATGTTTGGTCCAGTATTGAGCTAGGCCAGAGTGGACCATTCGTGGAAGGAGAGGTGAATGGTCACTGAGTGTCATTTCTGATTGACACAGGAGCTACCATATCCACTGGATGTTCCAGACCTACCCCTCTCGGGGAAAAAGGATCCAAATTGTAGGAGACTCAAATGAACAAATAACAAATCCTATTTTAGAAAAGGCCACAGTAAAAATAGGTTCATTTGAATAAAGTCATCAGTTTGAAGTCTGTTACTCTAGTCCTGCAAATCTGTTAGGCAGAGACCTATTGTGCAAATTAAACTGCACTATTTACTGTGCTTAAAATGGTGTCGAGTTTCAGACCCATGATGAGGACATGGAGTTTAAGATGGCCCAACAAGGGACTGCAGTAGGAATTTTCCCAGTGAGGACAGTGGAAGAACTGCCTCCCAAATTACAAGAAACAGTAAACCCAGAAGGAGTTCACAGGGAAAGATATTGGATTGATTAACAGCATTGACCCTGTCAGAATTACAGTGAGGCTAAATGTTGTGTAGCCAAGGACACCACCTTATAATCTGACCCAGAAGCAATTGCAGGAATTACTCCTGTGAGCGATGATATGTTGAGAAAAGGGATCCTGATTGAAATCATGGGAAGTCCTTGTAACTCTTTGATCATGGGTTTACAGAATCATAATGATCAATATCAAATTATGCAGGACCTCCGAGAGAATAATATTATTGTTGTTCTATGTTGTCCCGTTTTACCGAATCCTACCGCCATACTTGTCCAAATTCTTTGTACTACAGAGTGGTTCACGGTTGTGAATCTGTATAAGGCTTGCAATCTGGTACATTGCATGAGGACAGTCAGTACTTGTTCTCATTTGTGTTCAGAGAGAGAGTTTTGGCATGGTACCGAGTTCCATAGGGGTATACATAGAGGCCATCCATTTTTAATCAGACCTTGAAAAAGAATCTGAAATCCCTGCAAACGCCTTACAGATCAGTTTTTATACAGTACATTCATGGACTACTTATGAAATAATAAACACTAGAAGCATTCAATCAGGACATCATTGCCCTTCTGAACCATTTGGCTGAAACCAGACATAAAGTGTCACCTGATAACTGCAGTATTGCCAAAAAGAGGTCCAGTACCTAGGACATATTATTGAGAAAGGAGCAAGGAAGGAGTCGCCAAAGAGAGTGGGTGCCATTTTTACAAATGAGACCACCCAGAACATAGAGGGAAGCCAGAATGTTTTTGGAAATGGTTAGCTACAGTAAACAGTGGATACTAAATGTTTCCCTAATAGCTGAGCCTTTAATGAGGCTGGCACACAAAGATGTACCTGATCTGCTTCCATGGGACAACCAGTGCTTAGGAGATTTCCTGGAGCTGAGAGAAAGTTACTGTCGAGCCCCAGCACTAGGAATGCCTGATTACAGTAAGATGTTTACGTTATTTTGCGCTCTCTCAGTCCTTACACTGATTCATGGGGATTTCCAGAGACTGTTGGCTTATTTTTCAACCTCACTTGACCCGTTAGCCGCAGGACTGCCCAGCTGCCTTAAAGTGATTGCGGAGGTGGGAACTAGCCTGGAGAGATGTGATAGCATAGTGATGGGACATCCTTTAAATGTTATGGTCCCTCACTCTGTTGAAATCTTGCTAACAAAATCAAGGACCCAATGCATGACAAATACTCGGCTCACTAGATATGAGCAACAATTGTTGTCAAAAGAGAATGTTGTGTTAAATCATTGTCAGATGCTTAATCCTTCAACACTAATGTCAATAAGTAAAAATATTGATGATGATATTGAACATGATTGTTTAGATGTCATGGTTTTGTGCACCAAGCCAAAACCCGACATAAAAGAATAACACCTAATTGAGACAAAATATGTAATATTTGCCAATGGATCATGTTTGAGAAACTATGATGGTATCCTGAGAGCAGCATACGCTGTCTGTACAATTCAAGAAATAGTTTAAGCTTCATGGCTTCAAAATGACACTTCTGCTCAAGTTGCAGAAGTGATTGCCCTTACAAGAGCCTGCAGTGTAATGGCCCAATTGAGAGTGACTATATTTTCAGATAGTCAGTATGGTTTTGGTGTCATCCATGACTTTGGACAATTATGGTCCCAGAGAGGTTTTTTGACCTCTACTGTAACTCTGATCAGAAACGGGGCATATATACAAGACCTGTTATATGCAATTCCGCTACCAGCAGAACTGCAGCACATAGGAGTGGCAGTGGATATGTCACATTCAGAACCAGGTATGCAGACGAAGTTGCACGATAGTGTGCACTTATGGTTTCACATTTAATGGGACATGCACAAATGAGTCGGAAGAAGACACTGCTTTGGCAATGTTGTTGTCAGTAGCTGATACTTGGGAAGAGTTAAAAGAATTGCAAAAAAATGTTTCAGGGGTAGAGCAGTGAAGCTGGATCCGAGCAGCATGTGAGAAAAATACATTTAACATATGGATATCCGCAGATGGGAGATCAGTGTGACACAACACTACCATGGTGCAACATACATAAGGAAGGATGCAATGCTAAGGGTGTTCAAAAAGAGTTAGTTTAATCCAAAGTTCAGGATGCTTGCAGAAGAATTGTTCCAAAGATGTGTGAACTGTCAACAAATTAATGTGGGGGAAAAGGTGGTCCCTTTAACAGGATCCAAATGGACTTTATTGAGATGCCTCTTTGTAATGGGTTGAGATACGGCCTAGTTTTAGTGTGCATTTTCTATTGATGGGTGAAAGCCTACCCAACAAGGAGAAATTACAGCCTCAGCGTAGCCAAACTGTTGTTGCGTGAATTGATACCTAGGTATAGCCTACCGGTTTCTCTGGAGTCAGATTGAGGGACTCATTTCAATAATGAGATCCTGAGAATGATTTACACAGCGTTACAGATGGAGCAGAGATTTCACTGTAGCTATCGATCAGAAGCTTCTGGAATAGTGGAACAGCTAAGTGGGACTATAAAATCTCGATTAGCAAAAGTCTGTGCATCTACTTCAATTAAATGGCAATATGCTTTGCCTTTGGTGTTGATGAGTCTCCCAAACATCACTCTCAGGAAGACAGGGTTATTCCCACATGAAATTATCACGGGGCGTGCGATAAGACCGCCTGCTGTGGCTGCAAATACACTTTTGAGCATTACAGATGACATGATACTCGACTACTGCAATGAATTGGCTGATGTGGGGCATTCCGTCTTACACCCGGTTGAAGCTTCCACTTTAATTCTGCATCAGGGACAGTGCCACAACCTCAGCCCAAGTGACTGGGTAGTGGCGAAGAAACATGTACAGAAATCTTGTCTGGAACGGAACCGAGATGGAGAGGCCCCTACAAGATCATCTTAACGATGAATACTGCTGTTAAGTGTGGTTACCAAATTGGGTGCATGCATCGCACACCAGGAAAGTGAGAGAGCCTTTTAAAGAAGTGGTGTTCTATGAGCCAGAAAGAAGAACAACAGTGACAGAACCATCACAAGCTGTAACCACACAAGAAGCGAGACAGAAAAGAGAGGAGAGGGGTGAAGAACGACAACCCGTCACACCAAACCAGGTTCCTGCAATCACACGGAGTGGCATTCAAGTTCCTGAAGACAAAAGTCCAAACTCAAGAAGCAGCTGAGCCAGCACCAGAACATCAAAGAGATTTGGGGAAGGAACTAGTGCTGAAACTAGAAAAGAGACTTGAAATGCTGAATAGCCAAGAACCAACATTCACAGAAGATTGAAATCAAGTGTGTCAGTTGACCACATACCGCAGACAATCACTAAAGAGCCAGTCAAGTGGTGTGAGCAACACCGGAGAAGAGCAACAACCACCAAGAAGATCAAAAAGAGCAAGAGTGCCTTGTTGAAGGTTTTTTGCCCTATTTGGATCTACTACATAAATTTGTTAATCACGCCCATATCAGATTCGGGAGACTTGAGTTCAGAAATGCCTGATCCCCCATGACATCTTAACTGAGAAAAGTTGGGGGGGGGCGTGGCCAACCAGCCACGATGGCGGACGGCTCTGACTAGTGCTCCGTGCCCGGCCGGGCTTACTCTGTCGATACACGGACACACAGGGGATCCCGAGCACCGAAATCACCGGCAACTGCTGCGGGACACTGCCCGGAGTCGGGGACCCTGAGCGGCGGCGAGAAAATCCGCCGTTGAGAGCGACCTCCGGACCGCGCCGAGACTCGGGGAGCAGGCCCGTGAGACCGGGAGGTAAAGTGCGCTGCCGGCCCGCCGGCGGCCCTGGGAGCACTGGGATCGGACGAGGGACGGTGCGGGAGCACCCTGCGAGTGACGGAGACGCCCGGCGGGCCACCCGTGGATACCATCACCTTGCAGAGGAGTGGCCACAGGGGAGCGAGGAGGACCTGAGCGGGAGCACCGAGACCCGCGGGTCCGCCGAGGACCGCTGGACGGAGCGGATCCGCCATTTTGTGCCGCCCGACGGGGGCTGGGAGCGAGGTGAGCCCTACACACTACTGGGGGCCCTGAGACACCCTGTGCACATTACTCCGGCCCTGAAGGCACTGGAGGCGGCGAGCTGCCTATACCCGGGGACTGAGAGGGGCCAAGACTGAACACGGTACTCTGTGTGGGACCGAGGCCGCCTTTGATGACGACCCAGACCCAGACCCTACGGGGGCCCCGGCCTCGGGAGGAGACCACACCTGAGGGACCCTCTCTGCAGGGGCCCAGTCGCGGTCCCGGGCCCCCCCCGGGGGGGACTGCTTCTGCCTGATCCTGTACCACACGGCGCAACGGCCCATCCCCCCACCTGAGGACTGAAGCGGGAACGCCTGAGGCACCGCCGTAGGGGACGGGGACGCGCCCCGTGACCGGAGGGGTCCGGAGGGCTGACACCTGCAACGAGGCTGCTGCGCGCTTTCCACACGAACAGGAGGCCACAGTATATGCAGAGTGGGACCCACGCAGAGAACGGCTGCTTTGAACCTACGACCTCTGGACAGTAGAGCCACAGCCGGAACACGTGCGGCTGCCTCCAGGACCCCCTGCTCGACCACCTGGTACTGAGAAGGCCACCGTGTGCGAACTACCCACCGAGAGACACCTGACGGACGCGGCGAAGACCGCCTGGTTTGGGACACCATGGGTCGGAAGGGGCTGAGGACAGTGGAGGGTCCGGGCGAGCTGACGGGATCCGACCCGCTGAATGGAGCTGGGGGGGACGGAACGAGGCGTGGAGGGGCTGGCCAGGCAGAGCAGAGTGGAGTACAGCCGGACAAGCTAGAACTTATTATCCAAGAGATCCGACACTCCCGACATGCGCTGGAGCACCAACTGGGGACCCTCACCAGTGACCTGTCCCTACTAAAAGCAGATCATGGCAAGTTAGCAGACAGGGTCAGGGACCAGGGAAAGACGCTCACGGACATCACACCCAAGGTGGCGGACCACGGTAAATCAATCCAGGCTATACAGGGGCAGATGGCCGTACTGGTGGACCGGGTCGAGGATGCGGAAGGCCGCAACCGAAGGAATAACATACGGGTGATTGGCCTTCCGGAAAGTTGTGAGGAACCGCGGGCTGCGGAGTTCATGGAACAATGGTTCAGAGAACATGTGGCGACGGATGGACTCTCTCCGTATTTCTGTGTGGAACGAGCGCATAGGATCCCGACGGGACAGCCCCAGCCGGGGCGTCCGCCTCGCCCTCTCATTGTCCGGATTCTTAATTACCGAGACAGGGACACCCTTGTGGAAAAGTAAATTTTGCCATGTTCTGTGTCCCTACGCCTCATCCATCATGTGTTATGTGTGCATGATCAATATGCATATGTTATTCCCCATTTCTGATTAAAGACGCAATTACAGTTGTGTCCACCTCTAGTATGCTATTTTCCAGTCCTCGTGAATACTACGAATATCAGGCCTATGTAAGTAATGTTGCCACGTTTCTCAGTGTGCACGTTATTCCATTATAAAGTCCCCGTTTCCAGGCCTTAAAAAGGGCCCGGACCACAGATTCAGCTCCTGTCTCCTGAAAGCCTCGCTGAGGAGCGATACAGCCCCCACCTGTATCCTCGACCCTTCGCTTACTTCCTGCCTTGCAGTGCCCGGTGCACCCCGGCTCTGCCTCTGAGTCTGCCAAAGTATGTTATAGTTCCTGCTATCAGTTCAGTCCTCCTCCTCTGCATTCCTAAGCTACTGAACTGCATCAATAGTTTCCGTCATTGTCTAGCCTTCTCGTCTCCATGTTAGAGAAATACTGTATTTAATGGTCATTTAGTATTCTTCATCACGCACTACATGTAGAATAATGCATGGTCCAGTCTTAGAATCAAGTTAGCTTTTCCCCTCATGACTTCTAGTTTATATCAACATGTTCCCTAAACATTAGATACCAGATAGGGTTTAGGTACATGTCGCTCCGACCCTCCAGACTTTAGTCTCTGCTCCTAGCACAGAGTTCGTAGCCCCCAGCTTCTCCTAGTAACACGTCATTGCCAGTTTTCGCGCACCATTAGGTTAGAGGTCCCGGCTCCTTAGGTAGCCCCCTCCAAAGTTTCCGCCCATTCATGACATATTCTGTTACGTTTTGCATCACATGTCTAAGTAAACTCCTAGTTACACCTCTTATTTCTCTTATCTCTCGCGACTGCTGCGCGTCACGCCTTCTACTCCACCTACTGTTACGCCTACTGCAATGTAATGCTATGTGTTTGCGCTATGTATATAAGTCAATGTTTTGTTATTAAATGTTAGCGCGCTCATCCCAGACCTAGCCCCAGCAGCTGCTGGGCCTCTTTTCCCCTGCTGGGCCCCAGTTGTCCTGCTGGGCCCTGTCATTCCGTTCCTATGCAGGTTGTCCTGATCCTGTCCTTATGCTGTAATAAACCTGCAGAAACTCCTACTACCTCGAATCTTGACTCTTATTTGACTCTTATTTATTGAGCTATCTGTTATGCTATAAGTCTAGTCAAAAATAGGGTATTATTTATTTATTTACCACATAATGGCGCCCGAACAGGGACCTGCCCTTTCCCCACGCGTCGGTGAAGCAACGCCGACCCCCTGACCCTCTGCAGTCGTGACGGACCCATACTGGCCAAGTGCAGATATTTCTGCTTCAAGTATCCCTCAGGCCCACGGAGGAGACGGAGGAGGCGGTCCAGCATCCGAACGAGACGGTGGAGGAACGCGGCGAGTCCCGACCAGAGCCCAAGCCGAGAGTCCAAGGTCCGAGGTATCCGGAGGCCCACCCGTAACTGATGTCCGAAGTCCGAAGTTCGTCGTCATAGTCCAGTCCCGTCCGAGGCCTTCCGTTCCGTGCTGCCCGGTGAGTACCATTGCTGGGGTAGTGTCTAGACAGGGTCAGTCTAAATTGACTCCTGGTCCGTGGGTTGGTGGTACCCAAGCCCACAAACGAAGTGTTCACCTAGGTGGATACGGGTCTTGATGCGTTCCTTTATGGGACCGGTATGTTCCGTACTGTTACAGCAGTGCATCCAGTAACTCTAGTCTGTTCCGTTCTCGAGAATTCTGTTCTGTTTTCAGTATTTTCAGGTAGTATTCTGTTCGAACTGTTATTTATAATGTTGTTTAATGTATTTCCAATGTCGTGGTATGCCTGAATTGTTTTCCCAATTGTTATTGTCTTTCGTGTATTGTATTGTGTTCCGATTCAAGTTTAGAATGCCGCTCTTTTCCAAGTTACGTCAGTTAAAAACTAGAAAGGGTCTGCTGGAAGCAGCAGTTCCTGTTCCGCCTAGGGACAGTCCAGGTCACTTTATGTATCAGAAACATGGCATAAGCGCCATATTGTATCTAGATTTATGGGTAGAGTATACCAAACAGTTAGAAGAAAAGTATAGATGGCCCGTATCGGGTACATGGGATGCCGAATGTATCATGCGAGTAGAAGAAGCATTATGGAAAAAGAAAGCCAGACAGTCACAGAAAGATGCCATCGAGTTATGGCGTAAGGAAGCGCATAGAAGAACGGAAAAGGAAGTCAGAAAGTCAGAGTTAAGTAGAGAATCCCAAGAACGAGCTCAAGAAAGAGAATTAATCGAGATAGGTGAACAAGTCAAAGCCGAACAGTCAGACAGACAGAGGCATGCCCTCATTAAGGGTATGTATCCTCTTCTTGCCGAAGGCTTGCCAAAAGCGACCCCAGAGGCACCCAGTAATTTCCCACCACCATTAGTTCCGACCAAGCTACGTCACAAACCGACCGCAGCTGATATTTTTATTTCGTCCTATTTGGATGATACAGTTCCAGAATATGCAAATCCAGTTCGCGCTCCACCTGTCCCTGTAAATCAGGCACTTCCTGTTCCTCCAGACACCGGAGTACCTGTTACGGTACCCCCGGGTCAGCCTGCCATACAAGTTCAGCCCACGTTACAATTACCGACCCTGCAAGCACGAAGAATGTCAGTCGACGATTCTAGTCTAGGGGCCGTAGGAGGAGGTCCTCCTCAAACCCCGCCGCCACACAAGCGTTTATCAGCACTCGAATTACATGCTCAAGCATCACAGCGTACTCCTAAAAGTAATAAGTCTGTTACAGAAATCAGACAAGCCCTTGCCGAATGTGTCTATGACACAGTCCCAGGCGAGTATAATATGGTTTTATATTCCGTACGCGTAAGAAGGGTGACCGAGTATCTAGTCACCTTACCAAATATGAAAGAAGATCTAGACAGAATATATCGTTTCATCCGTACAGGGGATGATCCAGAAAGTATTGGCGAGATTATGTCTCAAAGGAAAGCCGAGATTCAGCTCATGATATTAAAGTTCCTGATCAATTGTTTAATAAGAGAACAAGATTACCCGTCTAAAGATCCCGCCGAAATGAGAATTCTAACAAGGTGGAGTGATAATATAGCCGAGGGTAAGCACAAGACCATTAGTGCCATGGAAAGTATGTACAAGAAAATTCGTAAAGAAATAATAAGGTTACACGAACAGCGTAAAGCAGCACAAGTAAGCGAGAAAGAAAGTATCTCTGATCCTGAAGAGGAAGACGAGAATCCCGCCAGAATAGCGTATGTAGGAAAATCCAGATTTCCAGATCGCCATTTACGTCCAGAACCTAAGTCTATTTTTCATCATCCAGCACCAGAACAAAGCTCTTTAGAACAAGTATTTCAAGCTACCGATCACATTCTGAAATCACGAGTCGGATATAGCGAATTAAGTACCATGCACGAACAAGAACTAGCCCGATCAGCAGTCCGATGGATTACTGATTCTACCACTTTTCCAGACGAAATAGTGGCACAAATGTTTCTGAAACTGCCCCCAGCCGAGCAACGACTGGTGGGTATGTATATGATCCAGCACCTCATTACCCTGTATGAGGGTCAACATTCTGATCCAGGCCCGTTGCACGATATCCTGAACGAGTTACTCCAGTACAGATGGAGAGGTCTAGGTACCGATTTAATTAGTGTCATTCTAGAACAGCGCCACAAGTATAGAACGTTCCTGAACCCGCATTTTGTTCATGTCTCACCCCCAGAAAGTAAACCATTTTACATAGACAGACAGAATCCGTTACGAGAAGTCCACCCAGTCCAAGGGGCGGGTGGCGTAATGCAACGAGTGTTTGTATACACTCCGATATCAAAGATGGAACTTCTTGAAATGAAGAAATTAATCCCCTGTCATGACAAAGATCCAGCAGGGTTCCATAGAGAATTAAAAGACATGCTCCGTATGGGAGAATACACGTACCCAGATATAATTAAAATGTTAAAGGTCCTGTTACCCGCAGGGGTGTATGAAAAGTTAAAGGAAAAAGAATGGGAGGTGGGAGAGAAAAAGATCGATTGGACAGCTCTAGAAGCTGAAGACAAGGCACGAGTACCAGGTACCGGTCTTGGAGATAAATGTAAAGATTTACCAGAATTATTGATTCAAGTTTTACCCAGATTATTGACAACTAGGAAAGAAGACTGGGATGCAATCTCAGCCTGTAAACAGAAACAAGATGAGGATATTAGTGATTTTTATTCTAGATTTGAGAAATGTTTTAGTATTAACAGTGGTCTCAAGACAAGTAGTGAGTCATACCCTCATCTTTTCGTTACCAAATTAGTCGAGAATTCAAGTCCACAAATTAAAAACCGAGTTTTGAAAGTCGAAAGCACCTGGCAAGCAAATACTCCGTCCCAGATGCTCCAGATGCTTCAGTATCACCAGAATAGAATTAGAGAAGAGCAAGAACACGAAAGAAAACGTATGAAAGACACGAAAATGAAAGTGCTAGTTGCACAATCTATTCCTCAAGACAGTCAGAAGAGAGGTCCGAATCAAGCCAGTCATCCTGCGGCTCCCGTTAAAGGGAACTGCAATTATTGTAAACAGCCAGGTCATTTTATAAACGAGTGTGCAGTTCTGAAACACAACATAGCTACTGGTAAGACTAAAGAAAGACCACGTCCGCCGAGACAAGAACAAGTTTCACAGACTCCTCAGTCACAGAATGCACCACAGACAGTTACAGTACCGCAGCCTATTGCTGCAACACAGCACGTTACATCGCAGATGTACCAGTATGCACAGTCCGAGTATCCAGAGTACCAGTCATATTCATGAAACAGCCTAGAGAGGGAGGTAGGCTTGCCTCTCATCGAGATACCTGTAGACCAAGAAGGTCCCTATGTTCATAGTCAAGTATTAGGGAAAGACAGAAAGTTTCTGATCGATACAGGGGCAAGTAGGACCACAATTAGTCATGCCGAAGTTCCAGGGGCTCCGCTCTCAGGCTCAAGAAATGTTTCCCTTGGATTTTCAGGAAAACCCATAGTTAATGAAATATCTAAGCCAGTTACTCTAGAAGTAGGTCCATTGTCCCGTACTACTGATCTGTTACTTACTAAGTCATGTCCAGAAAATCTATTAGGTATTAAGACACTGAAAGAGTTAGGTGCAGTTATTTGCTGTTCCCCAGAGGGAATACGTCTGTTCCTACGTGACTTCAAGGGTCACTATGTATTACGAGATTTCGATTCAAGATTGTCTAATGTTCCGCAGCATTTATGGGCGCAAGGTCCAACTGATGTAGGTTACATGCAAATCACACCCTATCGTGTGACTCTCAAACCAGGTGTAGTGTTACCACGAATCAGGCAGTACAGATTGCCACCTGAGGCTGTAGCAGCCTTATCCAAAATTATTGACGAGCTCATGGCTCAAGGAGTAGTTGTAGAAACTGACTCCAATGTATGCAATTCTCCGATCATTCCAGTCATGAAACGTACTGATCCGAATGCACCCCCAGTATATCGATTAGTGATTGATTTACGAGAGCTTAATAAATGTATTATTCCTCAGTACCCAGTTGTCCCAGATATTTCTTCCCTGTTAACAGCCATTGATTCCGAAGCCATGTTTTTCACTGTTATTGACCTCAAGAATGCATTTTTTAGTGTTCCAATTCATCCAGACAGCCAGTTTCTTTTCGGATTTTGTTTAAATGGAAGGAGCTATATGTTTACACGCGCTCCTCAAGGTTTCACAGAAAGCCCTAGTATCTACAGTCAAGCACTCAAGAGACAACTAGACAACATTCACATGCCAACTGACACTGCCCTGCTCCAGTATGTCGATGATCTACTGATCACAGCCCGTTCTGAACGTGACTGCGAGTGTGCATCACTTACGGTTCTGTATTTTCTAGCCGAGATGGGGCACAAGGTGTCACCTTCGAAGCTTCAATTCTGTGTCCAGCAAGTGGTATACTTAGGACACTTGCTGTTTAAGAGGGGTAGGCAGTTGACACCCGACCGTATCCAGTTAATAGCGAGTCTTCCCCAGCCAAGAACCCAGAAGGAGGTACGTGCCTTTATCGGCCTTACTTCTTATTGTAGACAATGGATTCCCCAGTATGCATTCCTAGCCAAGCCACTGATACAGTTAACGACACAGGAGGCAGCCGTATCGACTGTCCTCCCTTGGACATCTGACCATACACTTAGTTTCAACGAGTTAAAGAAAGCCCTATGTCAAGCTCCAGTTCTAGCTACACCGAACTACAGTAAGCCTTTTACACTTTTCGTTACAGAACGCGAAGGTACAGCATTATCTGTCCTCACACAAGATCAAGCAGGTCAATACAAGCCCTGTGCTTATTTTTCGAGCACATTAGATCCAGTCGCCCAGGCGTTGCCTGCGTGCCTCAAGTCAGTTGCAGCCACAGCACTAGCTATCAGACAAAGTGATTCTATAGTTTTAGGACATTCCCTGACAGTACAAGTTCCACATTCAGTAGAAGTTCTTTTAAACCGAACACAAACTCAGCACTTGACAATTGCACGTTTAACAGGTTATGAATTGACACTGTTCCAGCCGCACATAGAAATTAGACGCTGCAACGTCCTGAATCCTGCTACACTGTTACCATCAGTTAGTTCAAATCCAGACACACATGATTGTGTGGAAGTAGTTAACATTACGACAAAGCCAAGACAAGACCTGACAGACATTCCGTTACCAGATCCTGACCTGACACTTTATGTGGATGGTTCATGTATGAGAACTAGTACAGGAGAACTAGTCGCCGCGTATGCAGTGACTACTGACACTGAAGTTATTGAAACACACCGTATTGATACTCTGTCCGCTCAAGCAGCAGAGCTAGTTGCTCTGACACAAGCCTGTATACATGCCAAGAACCTGAAGGTTAATGTTTACACAGATTCACGTTACGCATTCGGAGTTGTACACGACTTCGGAGTGCTCTGGCAGGAGAGAGGTTTTATGACTTCTCATGGAACCAAGATTCAGCATGGTCTCCTTATTCAAGCCCTGTTAGATGCCATATATTTACCGACATCTATTGCTATCATGAAGTGCAAAGCACATACGAAAGTTACTGACATTATTTCCCAAGGTAATGATTTAGCAGACCGCACAGCCAAGCTTACAGCACAGACTCCAGACATCCCAGTTAATATGACACATACTCCAGATCCGATTACATGCATGACAGTTAAGGACCCTACTCAAGATGTCATAGATATCCAGTCACATGCTACTCCTGATGAAATCAAGAAATGGTCTGTACAAGGAGGGGTCCAGACAGATCAAGGATGGTTAACGAAGGGTAGAGCCACATGGTTTCTCCCCGATTCTATGGTTCAAGTTATTATCAATACCGCACATAGTCCAGCACATTTAGGAGAAAAAGCTATGTTAGACAGTATCCAGAACATTTGGTTCAACAAGCATTTACGAGCTGCAGCCAAGCAGAAAGTCCGTACCTGTATGATATGTTGTCAGTTTAATCCAGGTAAAAGTGTCCCGGTGGAACAAGGTGGTTTCCAGCCCCCTGACCACCCTTTTGAGGTTCTCCAGATGGATTATATTCAAATGGAGCGATGTCGAGGTTTCAAGTATGTCCTTGTAGTTGTATGCGCCTTGTCCAGATGGACAGAAGCATATCCAGTCCCAGATTACACAGCCGCGACCACTGCCAAGCAGTTGGTTCGTGAATTCTTCCCTAGATATGGACTCCCTAGAGTCGTATATTCTGATAACGGCCAGCCATTCTCATCTGAACTCATGAGACACGTTTCCCTGTTGTTAGGGTACCAGTGGAAGTTCCATTGTGTACGCCATCCAGAAGCAGCTGGACTAGTCGAAAGGCATAATCAGACTCTGAAAATCCGTATAGCAAAAGTCTGTAAAGACAAGGGTGTGGACTGGTTAGTAGCTTTGCCAGTCGCTCTGTTTTATATGCGCATGGTCGCACATTCCAGATCAGGTCTGTCCCCGTATGAGGTCGTTTTCGGCCGCCCCCCTAATATGTGGGGTACTCCTAGACCCCGAAGTATTACCGATGTTTCATGTAATATGCTGACAGATTACCTAGCTTCCTTGATGTCTGCCCTCAACTCATGTCGTTCACAGGTTGCCGCCGCATTTCCAGACAATACCGAGGTGGCACCGCACGAGATCGTTCCAGGCTCCCTAGTGATGATCAGAAATTTCGACAGATCAAGTCCGCTGGAACCACGTTGGAAGGAGCCACGTCAGGTCCTCTTGACCACCCGAACTGCCGTCAAGTTGGAAGGCAGGAAGGGGTGGGTCCACCTTTCTCATGTAAAACTTTTCAAAGGATCGAAACCAGTCTTCAAAAACATTTCCAAGAACATTTCCCAGGATTCGAAGGATTGCCGGAACATTGTTTTAAAGGACTGTCCCGCACAAGACATTATTACAACCCCTCCCTTGTTAGAGAAAACTCCGCAACAGGAGTATAAGTTAAAGCTCAGGTCTAATAAGTCAGCCAGTTTGATTGTATAAGTCCTCCCCTAGGTGAAACGGTTAGACTGTTTCTGACATGTATAAAATAGACCCCCATAGTGAGAGAGTCAGTCAAAGCTCAATCAAATGTATCGTTTTTCTGAGTTTCGTATTATTCATCAGCATAATGATTTCCTGCACCAGCTATGCTTTCTATCTGTGTTTTTCAGTTCCTCATGTAAATATGTCTGCTCATGCTACAGTAGAGCACACGTTTAGTGATCTGCCTCCTCACGAATATGCATACCGCCTCGCTATGCGTAATAACACATTTATCCGTATGTTACATTATTCACACCAGACCAGCAATGCCACTAATTGTTGGGTGTGTGGTCGACTCCCCCCTTTCCAGACACCGAAGGGAGTTCTGCCACTCTTTCCTTATCCATTCTCACACAATGGTTCGTGTGGAGCATGGTCCACGTTAACGTCATCCTCAACAGATATGTCTTTTCTTAACAGTACATGTTTCCCAGACAAGCAAGGTTTCCCCCACAGAACAGGTTTAGATTTAGAAAATGAAGTATATAATTTAGGAAATTATTCGTCGAATTTCATGGTTCTGAATGTTCAGTCTGATACTACTCCAGACTCACCCGCTATTTCAGTACTACCAGTCAAAGGCGAATTATGTGTCCGTAGTTATGGTTCTGTACATATAGGTCATAGTGAATGTACTACTGTTATCCAGTATAGTGACAGTGGGAAATCTATTTTCAAAGCTTCACGTCATTCTTATTTTATTTGTGGTCAAACTGCATATGTCCGTCTGCCCCTCGATTGGGAGGGAACCTGTTACATTGCCTTCCTACTGCCACCTGTTTTTCTAGCCCCACCTGACTATCATAGGAATTCTTTCTTAGTACACACTAGACACAAGAGAAATCTCCCGATTGTCGATTATACTGAAACCGCCGCAGAGCAATTCATTGATATAGATAAAGGTGTTTTCCCTTATTTAGGTACAGTTGTAAATAGTAAGCTTATTCGTAGGTTAACAAGAACCCTTGAAGCAGTAGTAGATGAGACTGCCTCCGTTCTAGGTAACTTAACTGAAGAGCAATCCTTTATGAGAATTGTCGTTTTACAGAATCGTCTCGTCCTTGACGTCATACTGGCCGATAGGGGCGGGGCCTGTAGAATTCTCGGATCCAGTTGTTGCATTTTCATTCCTAATAACGCGCCGTCTGTTTATTCAGCTATAACCAGACTCCATAAAATTGCCCATCTGTTACACCAAGATCTAGGCACCTGGACATGGTCCGGTTGGTTCTGGAATATAATTTCCGCATGGGGTTGGAAAGTCCTGTCCTTTTTAGGTATTGCAGTAGCGATCATATTTAGCTGCTGCCTCTGTATACAATGTGGCCCTGCGATTTGCAGCATGTGTGCTACCTCTTGTATTCCCAGTCCCAAGCCCCGTTCTAAATCTCGTTCCAAGACAATTCGAGACGAGCAAATGGTACTGTATGAAATGATAGATGGTATCATGAATATTGATGTTTCCTGATGGAAACGTAGTGACAAGGAGGGAATGTGGAAAAGTAAATTTTGCCATGTTCTGTGTCCCTACGCCTCATCCATCATGTGTTATGTGTGCATGATCAATATGCATATGTTATTCCCCATTTCTGATTAAAGACGCAATTACAGTTGTGTCCACCTCTAGTATGCTATTTTCCAGTCCTCGTGAATACTACGAATATCAGGCCTATGTAAGTAATGTTGCCACGTTTCTCAGTGTGCACGTTATTCCATTATAAAGTCCCCGTTTCCAGGCCTTAAAAAGGGCCCGGACCACAGATTCAGCTCCTGTCTCCTGAAAGCCTCGCTGAGGAGCGATACAGCCCCCACCTGTATCCTCGACCCTTCGCTTACTTCCTGCCTTGCAGTGCCCGGTGCACCCCGGCTCTGCCTCTGAGTCTGCCAAAGTATGTTATAGTTCCTGCTATCAGTTCAGTCCTCCTCCTCTGCATTCCTAAGCTACTGAACTGCATCAATAGTTTCCGTCATTGTCTAGCCTTCTCGTCTCCATGTTAGAGAAATACTGTATTTAATGGTCATTTAGTATTCTTCATCACGCACTACATGTAGAATAATGCATGGTCCAGTCTTAGAATCAAGTTAGCTTTTCCCCTCATGACTTCTAGTTTATATCAACATGTTCCCTAAACATTAGATACCAGATAGGGTTTAGGTACATGTCGCTCCGACCCTCCAGACTTTAGTCTCTGCTCCTAGCACAGAGTTCGTAGCCCCCAGCTTCTCCTAGTAACACGTCATTGCCAGTTTTCGCGCACCATTAGGTTAGAGGTCCCGGCTCCTTAGGTAGCCCCCTCCAAAGTTTCCGCCCATTCATGACATATTCTGTTACGTTTTGCATCACATGTCTAAGTAAACTCCTAGTTACACCTCTTATTTCTCTTATCTCTCGCGACTGCTGCGCGTCACGCCTTCTACTCCACCTACTGTTACGCCTACTGCAATGTAATGCTATGTGTTTGCGCTATGTATATAAGTCAATGTTTTGTTATTAAATGTTAGCGCGCTCATCCCAGACCTAGCCCCAGCAGCTGCTGGGCCTCTTTTCCCCTGCTGGGCCCCAGTTGTCCTGCTGGGCCCTGTCATTCCGTTCCTATGCAGGTTGTCCTGATCCTGTCCTTATGCTGTAATAAACCTGCAGAAACTCCTACTACCTCGAATCTTGACTCTTATTTGACTCTTATTTATTGAGCTATCTGTTATGCTATAAGTCTAGTCAAAAATAGGGTATTATTTATTTATTTACCACACCCTCCTGAGGAAAGCTCGAGAGAAATCCACCATCCACTTCGAAAACCGGAGGATATCGCTCTACCCTGACTATACGAATATGGTGCAGAAGCAAAGGGCCTCCTATCTGGAGGTGAAGAAGAAACTGAGAAGCGCGCACCTGAAATATGCTTTACTCTTCCCCGCCCGCCTGAAAATCATCCACGGGAAGAAGTCCCACTTCTTTGAAAGCCCAACGGACGCTGAGGAATGGCTAGAGGTGACGGGCATAGACGGCAGTCAAGAGGCATCCCGAGATGCGGAGGCGAGAGCACCGGAGGAGGGGCCGGGAGGTAGCCGCAGATCCCCAACTGGATCCAGAAAAGGGAACACTGAACGCGGCCCGTCAAGGAACCACCAGAGGGACGGACAACGGGAGGCCATCTCGCTGGCCGGCACCTTCAGAGAAGACCCAGCGGAAATAACCTCGGATTCCGAGGACACCACCGGTCACTCGGACTCAGACAACAGCGTGCTGCTCTTTCCCACCATCACGCCTAGAGCTGCAGATGATCTCATAGACAGCTGACCTGCCGGAAGATCCCCGTGTAGAATCCTCTACGACGGCTGCAGCGAATTTCGTACAATGTACTAGAGTATCCTTTTTTGATATGCCTAGCCCCCGGGGGTTGAACACTGAGGGAGCGGAGGTGGAGGCGGGAGGGGAGGTAGGGGTGGAATGGACACATAGGAACTCGTGTTTCTCCCCCCCCCGCCAAAACGGCTCGAACAGGTACTGCATGGTGGAGCCCCTGGGTGCGGCTTCTGACCGATACTGGTCTATCATGAAACCCTGTCCGTGAACACAAGCTGCTTACATTGAGTGCCCGGCCGGGCCACAGTTGAGCCGGTGGAGACCGAACTTGATAGCGAAATGACTGCATATGTGCTGGACCCACCCCCCCAAGGCGAATGCACACACATTTGGTTCTATAAGTTGTTACTGTTAACGTTGGGCTCAGCTAGGTTGTATGGCTGCGCCAGGTTTAGTTTAGAATTGTTACAATTTTTTACAGGTGCACACTTCTGTCTTCAGCTCCCCGATGTTCCCGAAATAGACCCAGCCCCGAGACTGACTTCCCCACATATCGACCATGGCTGACCGGACAGGCACATACAAGATAGTCACCTGGAACGTGCGTGGGTTGGGGGCAGTGCCAAAACGACACCGGGTCCATGCCTATCTCCTTAGACAGCACACACAAATCGCCTTCTTACAGGAGACACACCTTACGGTATCCGAGGCTCAGAAGCTACGGAAAAAGTGGAGAGGGACTATATACACAACATCCTACTCCGCATTCTCCAGAGGGGCCACCATCTGGGTGCGACATGGAACACCGTTCAATGCCATTGAACAGAAAGTAGACGATCAGGGCAGATACATCCTGGTGAGAGGGGCCTTAGATGGCAAGTTGATAGTCCTAGACAGTATATATGCTCCGAACTACGATCAGGATTCGTTCCTACAGAGGGTCGGGAGGGCCCTCTCCCCATGGGCGGACATTCCCTGGGTGCTCGGCGGGGACTGGAATGCTGTACTGGACCTGGCCCTAGATAGGTCGCACCCGCCCCTACAGGCGGCCGGCGCGACTAGGCTCACTGACGCATTCAAAACATGGGTGGACGGCTGGAGACTCAGGGACGTATGGAGGGAGGCACACCCCACACATAAGGAATACTCCTTTTACTCCCCTGTACACGACCTGCATACACGCATAGACCGCTTCCTGTGTTCCCGGGCGCTGTTCTCACAGATGAACGCCCCGGAATATCTGGCAAAGACCTTCTTGGACCACAGACCCCTCAAATGCGTTCTCTCCTGGGGCAGGATACCGACTCCCGTCCCTACGTGGCGACTCAACCCCCGACACTTAGAGGACGGCCCGTTTAAAGCTGCTCTTTCGGAGACCCTGTCACGATACTGGGAGATCAACTGGGACACAGCCTCCTCTAACCTCATAGTCTGGGACGCGATGAAGGTGGTGGTGAGGGGAGTGGCGATCGGGAAGTTAGTGGGCGTCAGACAAGAGATCCACCAGACGCTGTGTGCGGTGGAGGACCGCCTGGCGGAACTGGAGCGGGGAGCAGTGGGAGACCCGGGGAGGAAGCTGGCATTGCAGACACAACATATCCTACACGCTGAAACATTAGAGACGCTGCGTAATATAGACTACAAGACCTACTTGCAACGGCAACATACAGAGGCTGACCGCTCAGGGGCGTTGCTTGCCCGCATCATACGAGACAAGCCGGACACCCCGGTTATCACTCGGATACGTGACCCAAGGGGCGCCTTGGTGGACACACAATGCGGCATAAACCGGGCGTTTTATGACCACTTACGGGCCCTGTATGCCCGACCCGGACCGGACGACCCTGCCCCTCTGACTGAATTCATGCGGGACCTCCCCTTCCCCCAACTGACGGTAGAGATACGAGAATCCATGGCAGGCCCCATCACCCAACACGAAATTCGCGCCGCGATCAAACACCTGAATAGAAACAAAACCCCGGGCATGGATGGACTCCCAGTGGAGTTCTACTCCACTTATGCCGACACGCTAGTGCCGGTCCTGGAACAAATTTACAAGGAGGCCTTCGAGAACGGTCACTTGCCACACTCGACCATGCAGACTATGGTGATATCTATCCCTAAGCCGGATAGGGACGCCCTAGAGCTCGCGAACTACAGACCATTGTCCATGTTGGCTACAGAATACAAAATCCTGAGTAAGGCCATTGCCCTCCGGATTCAGCCCCACCTGACCACACTTATCCACTGCGACCAATGCGGGTTTCTCCCGGGACGCAGTACTTCCCTCAACACGAGGCGCCTGCACGCTGTCATGGCGGCGACGCCGGCTATGCTGGCGCGCGCGGGTTGTATCGCATTGGACCTAAAGCAGGCATTCGACTCGCTCTCTTGGCCCTTTATGTTCGAGGCCCTGCGTCGATTCGGGTTCCCGGACCCACTGATACGATGGATCACGCTGCTGTATACCGGCCCCACTGCTAGGGCGAGCACGGGACGCCATGTGTCGGACGAATACCTGGTTCACCGGGGCACCAGGCAGGGCTGTCCCCTGTCCCCACTGTTATTCGTGCTGGCGCTGGAACCATTAGCAATTGCCCTACGCCACCACGCGGAGGTGAGAGGGACACTAGTGGCGGGTTCGTACCATCTTCTCTCAATATACGCAGACGATATGCTGCTGTATCTGCGGGACCTGGAAGCTGACCATACACCATTATACGACACCTTCCGTCGATTCGAAACGGCCTCGGGGCTGGCTATCAACCCGGACAAATCAACGGGGTTTTACTTCCATGGGGGGCCCCGCCCGCCGTCTCTGCCATTTGGCGGTTATACAATCCAGGTGGCCCAAAGGACCTTTAAATACCTGGGAATACACGTATACCGAGAGCCGGAGGAGCAACTAGAGGGCAACATTTCTAGGGCTATAACCGGCCTCCGGGGTAGTATCGGCTTCTGGACCTCGCTCCCCTTGTCGGTCATGGGCCGTGTCGCGATAGCAAAGATGGTCATGCTACCACGCCTGCTATATTACTTTGTGAATCTACCCATATGCGTTCCGCGTCGTACCTTCGAGTCCCTGAAATCCCTACTGATTACCCTGATATGGGGGCCGGGTAGACGACGGGTTGACCTGCGGAAACTGCAACTCAGTACCTCACAAGGGGGACTGGGGGCTCCTGATTTCCAAGGCTACTTTTATGCAAGCCAACTTCAATGGTTGTCTTACTGGCTGGCGGGGAGGAACCTCCAGGAGATAGGTTGGACAGCGGGCCGTTTAGACCGAGGGGAATTACATGCCTTACTGCTACCCAAAAGCAGGATTCCGCGTGAGTGCCACCCGCTGCTCCGCGTTGCCCTCCTATGCTGGAGGAAGGCTCTGGCCTATACGTCCGCTGCCCTGCCGTACGCGGACAACATACCACTGCTCGGCATCCCGACACCACAGGGACGACTCACTAGACATGCCCTTAGGGACTGGACGGCGAGTGGAATTGAAGCGGTGGGCAGCTTCTTTGGGGACGACCTCCTACTAGACCACAATACTTTTGTGCGGGTGACTGGGGAGTCGGACAGACACTACTTGCTACACGCCTCGATCTCTCACTACATTAGGACGACATGGGCGCCCCTACGCACCCACCCACAGCAACACGAACTAGTACACCTAATGCACCACATGGGGACTGGGGGACACCTGGTCCGATGGCTGTATACCGGGATCAGGGCCCAGGCCGCGATCTCCCTTGACACCCTAAGAGAGCTCTGGTCCCGGGATACTGGAGAGGAATTCACGGACACGACCTGGCAGGTGGCTCTGGAACACCCGAGGAGGGTCTCCAGAAATGCTAGATTTAAATACATCCAAGCCATGATCCTTCATAGGGCGTACCTTACTCCGAAGAGGTTACATAAAATGTTCCCCAATGCCTCCCATCAATGCCCGAGATGTAACGCAGACGAGGCAGACCTCCTCCATATGCTCTGGTCATGCCCGAGACTGCGGGGATACTGGAGTGAGGTGTGCCAGGCGCTACGGGAGGTGACCCAGATTCAGGTACAGAATAGTGCATTGTATTGCCTGATAGGAGCTAGGCCTCGCCCTAAGAAGTTGAAGCCCAAGCTGCGATTTATAGACTTGGCCCTGCTCATAGCAGTTCGAAAAATTACAATGCAGTGGAAATCCCTGGGAGCGCCTAGGGTGGAGCAATGGCGGACGGAAGTGGTGAAATGGGGTAGAGCGGAGGGTGCTGCCCTTAGAAAGGAGGAAGAAGGGGGAAGGAGGAAAGTCCCAGTGGCATTGGACTGGGAGACTGTGCTCCTAGAATTGGAAGACATTGATCAACCTCAGTCCCAGGCCACTTAAGCGTACTAGACCCCGGAGGAACTCTGATAGCATGAGAATGGCATTGGGATATGTGGGGGTTGGGTGATGACTGCATCACTGCAAATCCTGTGAAGACGGAAACAGCAATGGGGAGCGTGGAACGCAGGGGCAGAATGTCTAAGCACCAAAGTTAGATGGGTAGGGGGAGGGTTAGTTGGGGAGGGTAAGGGGAGGTGGGGGGCATCACGGGGAGAGCACGGAATTTATAATGGTTGGAAATGACGTTAACCTTGGAAACAAATTATTAAAGCTCTGAATTTGTTGGTAGGTTGGGGATGAAAAATGAAAACCGTGATGTATGTCAGGCTACTGTCGATTCTTTAACATACTGAACATGTACAATCACGAATAAAGTTCTTAAAAAAAAAAAACAGAGAAAAGTTGGGAAAAGTTATTTGAAATGATTTGTTAAAAAAACAAGAAACATTGAAAGACATTGTTTTAGTAAAAGTTCTACTAAAGAATGAAATAAAAAAAAAAAATATTTAAGAAGACTTCCCTAGGCCCGATGCTTCAGAAGAAGATTAGGGATAACTTTTAGAAGAAGATGGAGTAGGGCTAAGGATGCCTATACAAAGATTGCTGTAAATACAGAACTAACAAAACTAATTGTCAAAGACTGTTTGAAATTAGGTACAAAAGGAAATTGCTTGAAAATCCCTGGACCACTCTACTATACAAATGCACGCTCTACACGACTGCACTCTACAACACTCTACTTTGTAACACTGCGCTCTAGGCAAATGAACTCTATGCCTCTATACTCTGCACTGCTGCCTTCTATGCCACTGCACTCCATGCCACTCTACTCTGCATCACTTCACTCTATGCCACTGCAATCTGCAGCACTCCACTCTACGCCACTGCACTCTCCGGCACTATACTCTACTCTGGAACACTCTACGCCACTGCACTCTATGCCACTCTACTCTATTCTACACCACTTTACTCTAAGCCATCTAATCTACAACACCACTCTACAATGCAGCACTCTAATCTACACCACTGCATTGTACACTGTTGAAGTGTACGCCAGCGCCAACACAAGGACACTGCAATATCGCCATTCAACGGTCTTGGGAGACCGCAACGTTTACCTCTCCTTTCCTGTCTCTCCCGCTGCTCACTAACCTCCAGCGCGGACCGGGGGACTACAAGTCCCGGCATCCCCCTTGTGGTGCCGGTCATTGACGCCATCAGCAAGCGCCAGGAGGCGCTTGAAAAGCGGAGTGGGGGTTCTGCTTCTTGGGCTCTGCCAACACAAGGACACTACAATATGGTCTTGGGAGACCGCAACGTTTACCTCTGCTTTCTTGTCCCTCCGCTGCTCGTCAACCTACAGCGCGGACGGGCCAAGGGCGGGCCCGTGTGTGCCCATCAGGGGCAGGAAGAGGCAGGGCAGGGCCACCCCCCTTGGCAGCTGGCAACTAAGTCGCTGAAGTGCAAGTGCGTAAGACACTTTTGATACACCTTTAATGACTAGCCGTTCCGCACCACGACGTTGTGTCTGTGCTGATACCTGTTATGGTATTGAACTGGGACTTACAAGACCTAAGGATTTAAGGATTATTGGACTGTGGATCGTATTGTATTGTCACTTGCTATTTGTATAAACAGACATTGGGGGTATATTTCAAGGTGGGAGACACTGTAGGCTTGCGAGAATCAGGCCCTAGTTCAAGTATTACTGGATCTCTTAGTAGCAGGCACCAACAGACAGGGCCAACGACACTACACTACGTGGATGGTCGGCTAGGTTACTTATCTTTGAGTGGTGCTGCCCATGCTAATATCTCAAGTTCTGTGGAATCATAGAGAGCTAATAGATTGGGAGAATGGATAAATGCAAAGGCGCAGCAGGCACCTTAGATGCTCTTCTCATTAGAGTAGGGTCACTGCTGACCCATGAGATCCAATTGACAGAAAGACGACTATCACTTGATCCCACACTGTTTTCATTGCATAGAGACACAAATATACCATTAACACCGAGAATAATAATTCAAAGAAACACCTGCCCCGTCAAATCTAACTTAGACATCCCCAAACCAAGAAACAGATGATGACACTAGTTTAAACACAGGAACTAGACCCCGATCCCTAAAACAAACAGATAAGGCTAAGGGAAAGGCTCCTGGAACGAGGCAGAAGCACGCTTTGGGGGTCCAGGATTTAAGAAAAAAAGAGGTTTAAGGTCCAATTCGCAGAAAAACCAACAAATAGAGGAACATCATGGGGAAATGACAAAAACATGTGGCACACAGACAGAAACGGATCTTACATCGACCGTTGAAGTAGAAAATGAAAAGGCTGAGGGTCTCAACCGTGTACTTAGCGGGATATTAGAAACAGCATTAAGAACTATGCCCACCCAGATAAGTGCCTTAATAGACAGAAGATTTGATTGCATGGAGCAAAAAAATTCATCAGTTAACTACACTTGTAGGTGATAAGAGAGAGAAAATAGAAAGAACCAAACCTTGTATTGTGGAAAGAGGTGGAAGCCCAAGGCATTTAGATGAGCCCCGCTCCTTGAGTTTTATTGGATTGAGCAGTAGGCCAATGGAAATCTCTGCACCTAAATTGACAACAGGAAGTGGCAGTAGGGAAATGGGCTCACGGGAACAAGCACAGAACAGGGAGGTCACTATGAGGGGAATAGATATCTTGAATGGAAAGAATGAAACTTTAAACCAATCTATAAAAAGGGTAGGGCTAGATAGAACTAAAAACCCACAAGATAGTTCCCTGACTTCAAGCTCTGATATCATAGGCCTACCACATGCCGCATGCCCATATGTTCTAAATCTAGCAGGGGTCCCAGAGTTGAAAATAGGGCACAATGAATCATGGACGACTCTATGAAATAAAACAGCAGATTGGCTGACAAAACATAAAAAACTTAGTACACGAAACATCTATGAAATTCTGATGGTCCGAAGAGTAGGGTGGGTCGGTGATTCCCCCAAAAATATAGAAGGAGACTGTATAATAGTAAATTTCCGTCGCCCGCAGCTGGTTCGATCACTCCTGAATACCAGAGAGGAAACCTTTAAACAAAACACCAGCATAAGTGCTCTCCCTCTGGGGTATTTTTATAAACCTAATCCCAGGCTATAAGTCTCTGATGACGCCCCAATACTATCCTAGGTTTCAAGCATTATGCACACTGGATGCAGTGGAATGACAACCAATCGTGGTGGTTTGTGAAAACTCCCATCTAGCAAAAAAAGCAAATAATTGAAGCAAGACAGAAATACCCACCATTAATACACAGCATCAAGAGGAGGGACAGGGGGAACAAGTAGACCGTAACGCAAATAAGTCACACATAACTCTTAGGGAGGAGGAGCAACAACGGACACTACCAATGCCCGTAAATGCTTCTCCTGATCCAAACATTAGTGTCGAAAGGTCAAACATTATAAACTTGGGAGGAAATCATGGGGAAGTCCTAAGATTAACATCTGGAATGTAGCAGGATTAGATAGGAACCTCACAGAGACGTAGAATGGATGGAATACACAGAAAATAGCGACATCTTACTTTTACAAGAGACTTGGGCCTTGGATACCCCGTATAGGGTAGGGTATAAGACCTTTAATGTAAAAGCCACTCCTTCATCGAGAGGTAGGGCCTTGGAGGGCCTTACTATATGGATTAGGATAACCCTCAAAATAGAATCATACACATGCCATCTGAGGATTTGGCAGTTGTAAAAATAAAAACAGAGGGAAAAAAATATTATATCTAATTAATGTCTATAACAGGCCAAGCACAACTACAAAGGAATCTGTAGTAAAAAATCAATTGGATTCTTTTTTTAACTCAACAGAGGCAGGTGCAATGATAATTGTTGGAGGTGATCTCAATTGTAAGTTCGAACCGGTTGTGGGGTTTGACAACCTATTCGAAGATGAGGACACCACCCATAATATCCCTTCTCTGCAAAGTAGTCCGATAGTGCCCTGGTCTATAGCAGTTGCAAAGATTATGAAATTAACAACAGGGCAAGGGCTTAGAGCCTGTAACGGCTGCTTATCTTCAGATAAACCAAATACCCCTACTTTTTGTAGAGGCACTTATAGGAGTTGTATTGATTACATATTAGCATCTGTTGATTTCTGGCCAAATATATTAGATATGAAAGTAGACGACAGCTCTGACAGTGATCATCGACCCTTGCACTTGCTAATAAAATCAGACCTCTTTATTGGTAAAGCTCGGTATAATGAGGAAATGATATCCTCACCTGACGGTAACATAGTGAGTAATAACCGTCATGCTTTAAAATGGCCAAATATAGTAGGAAAGGTGGAATCTATGACACAAATATATAATACTTTCGCCGATATTATTCAATTACACTTAGATGCCCCAGAAGTGGAATTCCTGATAATGGCTGCACGCCATCAATTGCAGGAGGCACTGGTACTAATACTAAGTAAATTACCAGGGGAACAAAGTAGAGCAGGAACTGGAGCAAAACCAGGTGCTAATCTGTGGTATAACAAGGAGAGCCGAGAGGCAAAGGCTGACCTCCTATTGTCAGTAAAAGAGAATAATGTAATAGTAACAAGGGAGAAAATAACTAAATATAAGCACATTTTAGACTACGCAAAGAAAGAATGGGAGGACAATACTTGGACAGATTTAATTGAAGCAGCAAAATCCAAAGATCAAGAAGGCTTCTGGAGTATAATAGTGAGAGAGCACAAATCTGAAATTGTAGAAGTGCACCATATTTACAAGCACGTAATATTAGTTTAGTGTGGAATATACAAGAGTGTCAACTTATATAGAGAAAATATATACATGAGTGTTTAATTAGAATAGAGATGCATATGTAAGTGTGAAAACTAATGTAGAGGTTGTAGAAATGTTAAAATGATGTTGGAGTCACACGTTAGATGGCTGAGAGAAACGAAACGTAATTCTGCAAACCATGAAAATGTGTAGGCCACATGGCATTTCACAAGAAACGAAAGATGCTGCTACACTTTTAAGTGACTTGGATTCTAATGTCATTTTACTGCAAAGTATTATTAACCATAGAATTGAAGTATATGTTTTATATAGATGTGTTATATTTTAGTAATGTGTGTTAGTTAAAATACTGTTTAAACAAAGAAATTTAATGTGCATATTGCAGAGGCCCGTTTCATGTAAGTCTAGTAGGCCTGAATAGATAAAGTCGCTACTTTGATCTGCATGAGCTCGTTAAGGAGAGGTCGCACAGAGCACGGACGATAGGTCTGTTCAAAGATGTTTTATGACTTCTAGATATGGCAGATGCTGGAATTTGGGGCCTACCGAGAGAGTGTCTGTTTGCAGGTGCAAGGGGGACTTAAATCAGAAATAATGAATAGGCCCTTGTTCAGAGGCGCCAGGCACAGGCCTGTAGGAGTCTTCAGGAATTTTAGGGGGTACCGCCTGGTCGGAGAGAAGCCTGGGAAACAAGGTCAACTTTAATGAAGAGTCCCGAGGAGCACCAGCACGGAATTTGCCGCTCGAAACTGCACCACGTGAGAGGCGTCTCAAGGGGCGTTCCTATTGGAAATGTGATTTTGTATTAGGGAAAGCACCCCGGGGTGGAGCTAGAGCAGATGATCTGAGGAGCCTAAGAGAGCGGATGGGTAGGCAGATAGAGAACTGAAAGACTTCGACTTTGAGACAAAGACTAAGGGAAGTGTGTGATCTTCTTTGGAAGTCACCACTGCTGACACCTTTTTAGGTAAAGATCTTGTTAAGTAGGGATGTCACTTAGTCTAGTGTAGGGACAGACTAACCTGTATTTTTTCCTTTCTGTAAATGACTCTCAAGTTGCAACTCACAGCGATTCTTGCAACTCTCATGGTATTTGAGATATTTTTGATAATTTCCTTTTGCCGATTGAGAGCATTCAGAGAGTACCTTTTTATATTGATACCTTTATATCTTTTGAATCTTATTTTGAGATGTTTGTATCTCCAGATACTTTTGGCTTTACAATAAACTTTTTAACCTTTTCCAGTGGTAAGTGGTTCTTTAGAGTGGTGTAAGTTCTTTCTTGACTAACCTAGTAGTGGATTGCCTTTTACTCAATGACAGGTACCAACGATTCAGTCGACCTGAGCTGGGATCTGGTAAGATAACAATAGACCAGAAATCCCGCGTTATCAGTTGGTAGCAGAGGATGGTTATCTTCTTGAGGAAGGTAATCTAGATTAGGTTAGTTTACCCCAAGGTCCCTAGAGTTCGAGAGGTGGCCTGCCGAAGAAGGCGCTGACGGAGAGAGAAAAGCAGCAGTATCGGACGAGAGTGAGTATAACAAGGGTCATGCGTGGACAGATTGCGGTGTTTTGTGTTGTATTTGTATTGTAATGTCTTGCGGAGTTGAATGCCTGTAGCGTGATTGTGAGAAGGTTGTGAGCACGTGCAACCTGGTAAAATCTTAAGTTCGGGGGAGAGCTTAAGTGGTTCGGGTGTATCGAACATCCAGAGTAATTGTCGACCAGAGTAAGGGGGTCATGAGGTACCATTGACCGCCGCAGGACCGAGATAGGGGGAGTGTAAGAGTGAGTGTGTGAGTAACGGACGCTGGTCGAAAGTTACTGTGTGTAAGTAACCCATCAGAGAAGGCGATTGTCTGGACGTAAACGGAAAGACATTTCGTCAGTTGCGGTGACAATTACAGATAGACTGGGCGTACAGTCAAAGGAAAAGTGATCGCTTGGACGGAAGTAATCATTTTTCAGAGTATGAATGGGATGAATGCATAACCGCGGAGACGAGCTGAGAAAGGAGGGGTACCGCTGCGAAGGGGGACGAGTGACGTCAGCGAGAGTCGCGCAGAGATAGGCCGGTTAGTGAGAAGCCGCGACGTGATAGGACGGTTGGTGTGACGTCGGCGAGAGCCGCGACGGGATTGGGCGGCTGGTGTGACGTCAGTGAGAAGTCGCGTTCTGATAGGCCAGTTAGCGAGAACTGAGCTGAGATTGGTGGATTGTCATCGGGAAGTAAACAAACGCGGAGAAAATAGAAATATTGTAGGTTTTGAACATGAAGTGTTTTAAATGTTTGAGAGAGATTTTTAAGAGAAAAAGAAGGAACTCTTATTACGGGGAAGAGGCGCCGCCGGAGGGTACACCAGCTTACTATATGGCAGCGAATGTTGGCTTGCATACGATACTATGGATTAGTGAATGGAATAAGATTTCAGAAGGGAATGAAGAACTGACGTTTCCTAAGTATGGAACGTTCAAGTTAGAGGCGTTACATCGGTTGAAATCAATTATGTCCTCATTGAATCCTCCGCCTAGACCAACCCAGTTTGAGGCCCTTAATGCGTGGCTTAGGGCGGCACACGACAGAAATATGAACAGGCGCCAAGACAGGTTGAAGCGATCAGTAAGGGCAGTGCGAGATGCCAAATGGGATGCGGACACCAAGAGATGGAGGGTACAGGCTATTGAGGTGGATAAGTTATACCCAGTGAGAGAGGTGACAGGAGAACAGAGGCTCATGGAAGAGGATGAGGAGAGCGAGTCGGAGGACAACTTGATAAACAGGTTGCTAATAGATAGACCGCCTCCGAACGTTGGGAGAATGGAGGATAGGGGACTCGCAAGGGATGATTGGCCTGCCGTAGAGGGATATGTACCACTCCCTATATCAGAGTGGACCCGCCCAAAAGAGAGGAGACACCTCAGCCTAGTACAGTACCGACAGTAGTCGGAAGGTTTGTGGTGCAGAAGGTACCGGAAACAGAGAGAGTTGAGTCCTATGGGTTGCCAGACGCTCTACAAGTACCCGTTACCATAGGTCCTATACTATCGATTTACAACCCCGAGAGAGACAGAGAGGAAGAACAGATGAGGTTAGATAGAGAGAGAGCAGAAATGGAAAGGAGAAATAACACGACAAATGCCTGGAGACAATTGCCAGGACCAGTGACGTGGAGCACCCCATTTGATCCAGCAGTGGGTCCCGCAGCAGAACAGGGGGGTCAGAGAGGACCGATGGACCTGAGGGGACCACGGCCGAAATCCTTTAAGGAGTTGAGGGCCGATTTGAGAGAATGGGAGGGGTCCACAGAAGCACCAACCAGCAGGCCAAGAACAGAAGCAGAATGGGGAAGCCGAGGCAACGGAACATTGTCTCACTGCGGGGATAGTGCAAGTAGTCAGGAGTGGGATGGTAACAGGCCGGAGAACAGAGAAGTAATACGTCCTAATGATGGGAGGGACCAGCAGGAGCGAGATGGTAGAAGCATGGAGTGTGAAGAGATGTCTCGGCTCTTTGAAAAGGGTGGAGACCAAATGGTACTAGCATACAGAGATAGGTTTAGGTGCACTCATCACGCGCCAGGGGAGAATGTGCAACACTGGAATAGGGGGAACAATGAAAGATCTTGCCACACATCGGGTGATCAGAGGTCACAGACCAATTGTGAAGAAAGGGGGAGTAATGGAATGTCATACCATGCATCTAGGGAAACCATGCAGGATGGGACTGGTGGGATTACGAGAAATGGGAAAGTGTTTCACCATACACCCAGAGAGGATGGAACTGCATGGGACCTGGAGAGGTGGGAACAAGGGAGGACTCCCCATAACTCGCCTGAGCCTAGACGTAGGACTCAGAGCTGGGATGGGAGAGATGTGAATGGACCCCCTAGAACTAGCACACTGAGAGCTGCAGTAAAGGCCAAAAGACTCGATGTCACTAGCTTAAAATCTGACCTGGATGAGATAATAGATGGGACATTGCCTTTAGAAAGGATTGACCTGTATGAACAAGATGAGTTACTGTTTATAGCAAAAGATATTACCCGAAAGGCAAGAGCAACTCATGAGAAACTGTCTGGACTGGCAGACAAGTATATGGTAGACTTGTCCAGAACGAGGACATTACAGAGTAACCATAGGTTGCAGTATTCAGATCAAGACTTAGATGAGAAGAGAACTACAGGGTTAAAGACACACATAAGGGAACTGATAGCAGGAATAAGAGTGTGGAGAGATCTGGACAAGTGGGAAGAGAGGTGGTCCAAACGGGGTACTGTCAGGAGGAGCACGAGTGTGATGTCTCCGGAAGGAAGGGTAATGCAGATGGAGGCATTTCCTTTGAGGGAAATATCGAATGGGAACTATGTACATGTGCCCTGGAGTAGAGGAGATTTGGCTGCATTTACCAACTCATTTCCGAAGTTAAGGGACAATCCTGTTGAGTGGTATAAGCAGGTAGAAAGGTTCGTGAAAATATCGAAGGTATTGTGGATTGATTTAAAGACCTTGTTTGACATTGTGGTGCCAGGAGATTTGTGGACAGCATGCAAGACTAGCGTCGAGTGGCCAACGGTAGAACCCGAAAGGGATGCTGCCACAAATGGACCGTCTGAAACTGTAATGTTGAAATATGAAAGGGTAATAACTTGGCTGAAGGAAAAGGTCCCACCCCAGGACATAGATTGGGTCAAAATAGACCGAACAAGACAGGAACCCAAGGAGACAGTTCATGAGTTTTATGAGAGATTGCTGAAAACATTCAAACAATACAGTGGACTCGATGTAATGGACCCCAAGGATATTGGACAGTTTGTGTCAAAGTTTGTATTGGGGTTGAGACCTGATATTTGTTTGATGATTCAGCAACATTTGATTTGTTGGCAAAACAGACCATTAGATGAGATTTTAAGGTATGCCAGGTACTGCAGCGATGAAATAGATTCCAAAGCAAAGAAGCTAAAAGAGAAGCTGATGGTAGTGCAGATGCAGTCAGCTGGGAAGGGTGGACAGCAGCAGCAGGGTACAGGGACAATGAGACGGAAATCAAGCAATCAAAATAAAGACAGTGAGGAAAAAGTGGGACCTAGAATTGACATTGCTACATTGAAAAGAACGACATAGTGCCACCAGTGTCATCAGGTGGGGCATTGGAGACGCGAGTGTCCCTATAACCCTGAGAATGGAGAATTAGAGGTAGAGGAGGAGGTTCCAGAGGTTCCAGTTCAAGGGGTATCAGTGCCGAGAATCAAGGTGGCCAAAGGGGGGACTTCGGCTCCACGAGCTCAGTTTCTGCAGCCACCAAAGATTTCGACCGGGGGAAAGGTTTTTAGACAAATGCCTCTTTTCATAGATGAGGAAAAAGGTTATTACATTGATCCATTGACTGGCCAACGTGTAAGCAAAGAAGAGGACTGTACCCTCGGGGCAGTTCTGGAAGTGGATCAAAGAGGACCGTTTGTTGAGGCTGAAGTGGCAGGGTGTCCTACGACATTCTTGGTGGATACTGGAACTACTCGATCAACTTTGAGATCAGCAGTGGTTCCGGACCTACCAATGTCGGGGGAAACAATTCAGGTGGTAGGAGTCGCAAACAAGAGAATGACTAGCCCTTTGACGGAACCAGTGTCAGTAAAAATCGGAAATTACATGAATGAACATCAGTTTGTAGTATGTGATTCAAGTCCTGTGTGTTTGTTAGGAAGGGACTTATTGTGCAAACTAAATTGTACCATATACTGCACGCCTCAGGGAGTAGAGGTAGAAACGACAGATGATGATGCTACCTTCAAAATTGTGAACTCCAGAACATGCATAGAACTGTATCCTACTCTAACTGTGGAGGATCTCCCTTGGGACTTACGCGAGGCAGTATCATCAGAAGTATGGGATTTTACAGGAGAAGAGATAGGATTGGTCAAAGGGGTAGAGCCAGTGAAGATCATAGTGAAACCAAATGTCGATTATCCAAGAACGCCACAATACAAGCTGTCTCAAGAGACGATTGCAGGAATAAAACCCGTGATCGACTCTATGATTAAACAGGGAATACTGAAAGAAATCGTGGGAAGTCCATGCAACTCCCCGATTATGGGTTTGCAGAAACCTAGTGGGAAATTTAGAATAGTACAGGACCTACGAAAAATTAATAACATTGTTGTTTCATGTTGTCCAGTGGTACCGAATCCATCAGTGATATTGTTTCAGATACCATTCCAAGCTGAGTGGTTCACAGTGATAGATCTTTGTCAGGCTTTCTTTTCAATCCCATTAGACGAAGAGAGCCAGTACCTTTTCGCGTTTAAAATGGAGAATCGCGTCTTAACATGGTGTAGAATCCCACAAGGGTTCACAGATAGCCCATCAATCTTTAATCAGTTACTGAAAAAGAATCTTGAAAGTCTGGTACTGCCCCAGAATTCGGTTCATGGTCCAGTACATAGACGACCTACTTGTTGCGTTAGGAACAGAAGAGGCTTGCAAGGAAGACACCATCGCCTTGCTGAACCATTTAGCTGAAAATGGACACAAGGTATCTCCGAGTAAATAGCAGTACTGTCTGACAGAAGTACAGTACTTGGGTCATCGGATAGAAAAGGGAAAGCGTAAGGTGTCACCAGATAGAATAGAGGCAATCATGAAGATGAACTCGCCTACAACACAGAGAGAAGTTAGGATGTTTCTAGGAATGGTTGGTTATTGCCGACAGTGGATAGCTAACTTTTCACTGAAAGCAAAACCCTTACAGAAACTGACGCACAAGGAGGTGAGTGATCCGGTACCATGGGACAATGAGTGCTTGATGGCGTTCCTGCAGCTGAGAGATGACTTGTGTCGTGCTCCGGCTCTGGGAATGCCGGACTACGAGAAGCCATTTTCCCTCTATTGCTGCGAAAGGGAGGGCTGTGCTTTGTCAGTTCTAGTGCAAGTCCATGGAAATGCCCGTAGACCAGTTGCATACTTTTCGGCTACCTTAGATCCAGTAGCCGCAGCGTTGCCCGGATGTCTCAAATCCGTTGCTGCAACAGGTGTCAGCATTGAGCGTTGTGAAAGCATTGTGATGGGACACCAGTTAGTGGTGTATGTACCTCATTCTGTGGAACTGTTAATGACCAGGACCAAGACCCAGCACTTGACCAACAGTAGGCTCACGCGCTATGAGCAAGTTATCCTTGCTGCAGAGAACGTGACCCTTAAGAGGTGCTCTGTCTTGAATCCTGCTACACTGATGCCACTCCCTAATGACATTGAGAGCGAAGACTGTGAAGATCACGATTGCCTTGATGTGACTGAACTATGCACGAAGCCCAGGCCAGATATTGTAGATGAACCATTGATCGACCCCGATGAAATTTACTTTGTCGATGGTTCATGTTTAAGAGACGATACTGGTCGGTTGAGAGCAGCTTATGCTGTTTGCACCATTACTGGAGTTGTGGAAGCCGCTTGCCTGGAAGGAGTACACTCCGCTCAGGTAGCAGAAATTGTTGCATTGACACGTGCCTGTATAGCAGGTAGCAAAATTAGAGTCACCATCTATACTGATAGCCAATATGGTTTCGGTGTAGTTCATGATTTCGGGCAATTGTGGTCTCAGAGGGGTTACATGACCTCCTCTGGTTCGCCAATCAGAAATGGAGAATTTGTGCGGCTGCTGTTAGAAGCATTACCGGGTCCAGCTGCAATAGCAGTTGTAAAGTGTGTAGCTCATACGAAAAATTCGGATTTTGTGTCACAGGGAAACAGATATGCAGATGAAGTTGCCCGCTATTGTGCGGAGCATGATTATTCTTTCACGGAGGTGGAAGTAAGTGGGGCTCAGGAAAGGACAGAATTGAGCATGATGTTAGAGACAGTTGATACTTGGGAAGATTTGAAACAAATGCAAGAAAATGCACCTGAATCTGAGAAGCAGGCGTGGGAGACAGCAGGGTGTGTGAGAAGCGAAATGGATTTTTGGATTTCAGCAGATGGAAGGGCTGTGTTACCTGAGGAGTTAGCGAGTCCAATGGCACGACAGATACATGGTCCAGTGCATTTGGGAAGGGATGCCATGCTGAGGGTGTTCAGGCAGACTTGGTATTGCCCAAAGTTTAGGATTGCAGCAGAAGCAGTGTGTAAGCGATGTGTTACTTGTCAGCAGTTGAACATAGGGAAAAGAACACCAGTTACACTGAGTCACATTGGGAGGTCTGGGGGGCCTTTCAACAGAATGCAATTAGATTTTATTGAGATGCCAAGGGTCAACCGCCTTAGGTATGTTCTGGTGGTAGTATGCATATTTTCCAGATGGGTTGAAGCGTACCCTACACGCAGGTGCGATACACTCACAGTAGCAAAATTGTTGCTTAGAGAGTTGATACCGCGCTTCGGGGTGCCTGCCTCTCTGGAATCGGACAGAGGGACACATTTTAACAGCGAAGTTGTGAAGATTCTTTGCTCTGCATTGAACATTGATCAGAAGTTGCATTGTAGCTATCGACCAGAGGCCTCAGGTATCGTGGAACAGATAAATGGGACGTTGAAATGTCGAATTGCTAAAGTGTGTTCATCAACTTCCCTAAGTTGGCCTGATGCTCTTCCTTTGGTCCTTATGAGCATGCGTAGCACACCCGACAGGAGGACAGGTCTCTCTCCACATGAGGTGTTGATGGGGAGGGCAATGAGACTTCCAACTATCCCCACAGCTGCATTATTGAACATTACAGATGACCTGATCCTGGATTACTGCAAGGGGTTATCTGACGCCATTCATTCTGTGTCTCTTCAGGTACAGGCCGCAGAAGTTCCAGCTTCAAGAAATCAGTGCCACGACTTGTGCCCAGGGGACTGGGTGCTGGTGAAGAAGCACGTCCGGAAGAACTGTTTGGACGTGCGCTGGAAGGGGCCTTTCCAGATGGTCCTAATCACGAACACCGCCGTGAAGTGCGGAGGACTGCCAAATTGGCTCCACGCTTCCCATACTCGAAGAATTCCAGCACCCCTGGAAGAAACAGCTCCTCTCACAGACGAAAATCCAGTGGTGGAGGAAGAATCACAAGAGGGGATCAGTCAAGCTGTGGGGGTGTCTGAAGAAGTTGGGAGTGTCACAGATCCAGAAGAGGAAGGAAAACAGGACGGCAGTGAAACTGAAGTTGCCACTGAGGGAGAAAGCTGTTGTGAAACCAACTCAGAGACAGAGCAAGTTCAGAGTGATCAAGAACTGAGTGACCGGACAAGAAATAGGAGAACAAGGCGTGGAGCGGCTACCTGGCCTGAAAGAAAAATGAGGCCAAGCTTGAAGACAGCTCGTGAGGAAACTCTTGCTCCTATATCCGAAGACTCAGATCCAGAAGAAAGTGCACAAGGGCAAGAGCAGGAAGGTCCGAGAAGATCAAGGAGGGTGCGAGTGCCTTGCAGAAGATACGCTACTCCTGAGTGGACCTACCTCTCTACAGATGTCCTCAGCGGGACGCAGAACTGGGAGGGTGAGGGAAGTGACCCTGACCAGAACTGATCCAATCATCACAGTGGAAGTAAAGTTCCTGTTACCAGGATTGGAGGTCGAAAGACTGCTGACACTCAACATCGTCTATCCTCCTCTCCTGAGCGGAATAAGAAAATTGATCTTTGAGACTGTTGAATTTCCTTGTTGCTGTTCAAGGTGTCCAATACTGGAGGGAGTCCTTCTTCGTATGGAAATATTTGAGCTAGTGGTGGAAGCTCTGGGAACACGCATAGTTTCGGACTATTAAAGACTTTGTAAAGAACTTTGTAAATATTGATTGAAAGATAACCTAGCGCCGAGTGGAAGAAGAAAGAATTAGGGACTTCCCTTTTAGTGGATGGAGAAGGGCTAGGGTTGCCTATTGCTACAGAACTCAGAGACTGTTTCTGCGGAGGGGATTTTTCAGTTTCCAGGAGGTGTGGTTCGAAAGATTGGAGAAGCAAAGAAAAGAGACTTGTGCCGTGAAAGAAAACCAGAACTACACTGTTTTGAGACCATGGAGGCTGGCAACCCGAACCGCAGGGCAAAATGCATAATAGGCACACTTTTAGGGGTAGTGATTTCTCTTATAGTTTTAGTAGTTACTGTATCATATATAGTGGGACATGAAAATGATGTGAAAGCAGAAAAAGAAGCAAAAAGTGTACCAACACAGAAGCCTCCTACGATTGGTAAACAGTGGGAAAGTACAGCGAAAGAAAACGCTTTATTAGATGCTGAAATAAAAAGATTACATGCAGATGAGTCACAGGGGAATTTTAAAACGAATGCTTATGCCAAATTGCTTTATGAATATATTGATGTCATGGAGGCGAAGAACTGCTACGCCTGTATGCAGTTGTCAGCTTCTGTAGATGAAGGCATCAGATATCATCATCTTCCATTGACCTATGGAATCTCATGTAGTTTGTTGCTGAGCATATTTTATGAACGAGAGGGGTTTGAGTATTACTTTTCGAACTTCGATTCAGTATTGCCAGAGGTGCCAAATTATAAACACCTAAATAAGTGGGATTATTATAAGTGTGAAGACAGGTTACAGAAATTTTTCATTCCATGGAAAACATTAGATACTTCGCATGCTCAAAGAAATAATTTGACTTGTAAAGTGTCAGAAGTTGAGAAAAAGTTTATAGGGCAGGTGGATGATCGATATAGGAGACAAAAGATCCTAAAAGCTTCAGGACAATGGAAAACAGATTGGACCCGGGAAGAAAGAGAACACCAAAGAAAGGGTAGCAGTGGTCCAATAGCTTTAGATCGGGAGAAAAGGGGAGAGCTATGTATACACAGAAGTCAAACATATTATGAGAATGTGTTTGTAGGAGAAGTTCATTGTGAACATGCTTTCCAATTAGAGTACTATTCTAAGGATTTCCTGAAGGAAAGGCAGGTGATCCCAAATGTGTATTTTGTCTGTGGAAGAAATGCATATGTGAAACTACCAGATAATTGGTATGGATCATGTTATTTAGCAATTGTCTTCCCCAAAATATACCATGCTGAGAACTTAGAAACCAAAAAGAGAGAAACATCAGCTAGAGGAAGAAGGGATGTAAGCGCTGAGGAGGTAGTTGGAGATGTGTTTGGTGCTATGTTTCCTATTTTAGGGATAGCACTGAATGATGTTAAGATAAGAAGATTGGCAACAGTTGTAGATAGGTTGTCCGCCAGTACTGCTAGATCTTTAATGCTGGTGGAGGGAGAGATGCAATCGATAAGGGCAATGGTTCTTCAAAACCGACTTGCTCTTGACGTTCTGTTAGCCAAAGAGGGCGGAGTCTGTAAGGCTTTGAAGGTCCAGGAATGTTGCACTTACATTCCAGACAATTCAAAACCTCTCGAAAAGTACATTCGAAACATTACTGAAATACATAATGAGATAGAAGATTTGACGAAGGTAACAGTGTGGGAAAAGGTAGGTCAAGGAATGGGTAAAGTTGGAGGTTGGTTTGCCAATCTGGGAAAGAATATCATTTGGTACATATTGAAACCTATCATCATAATAGTGATTTGTATAATCACTTTGTGGGGATTGGTGAAACTGTACAGATGGTATAGAGCAAACAGGTTGCAAAGATCTATGCGAGAGCAGGGGAGGAGATTAGCTGCGATGCAGGAGAATCAGTACCGGAGTCTGAGGGCTCTAGAGGAGATGAAACGAGGGAAGATTGCAACGACTTCAGTTTGATACTCTGTACCTTAGCGAGGGTGTTGTGATGATGATGACTACTGTAAGTCATCAAAGGGGGGATTGAGAGAGCACAAATCTGAAATTGTAGAAGTGCACCATATTTACAAGCACGTAATATTAGTTTAGTGTGGAATATACAAGAGTGTCAACTTATATAGAGAAAATATATACATGAGTGTTTAATTAGAATAGAGATGCATATGTAAGTGTGAAAACTAATGTAGAGGTTGTAGAAATGTTAAAATGATGTTGGAGTCACACGTTAGATGGTTGAGAGAAACGAAACGTAATTCTGCAAACCATGAAAATGTGTAGGCCACATGGCATTTCACCAGAAACGAAAGATGCTGCTACACTTTTAAGTGACTTGGATTCTAATGTCATTTTACTGCAAAGTATTATTAACCATAGAATTGAAGTATATGTTTTATATAGATGTGTTATATTTTAGTAATGTGTGTTAGTTAAAATACTGTTTAAACAAAGAAATTTAATGTGCATATTGCAGAGGCCCGTTTCATGTAAGTCTAGTAGGCCTGAATAGATAAAGTCACTACTTTGATCTGCATGAGCTCGTTAAGGAGAGGTCGCACAGAGCACGGACGATAGGTCTGTTCAAAGATGTTTTATGACTTCTAGATATGGCAGATGCTGGAATTTGGGGCCTACCGACAGAGTGTCTGTTTGCAGGTGCAAGGGAGACTTAAATCAGAAATAATGAATAGGCCCTTGTTCAGAGGCGCCAGGCACAGGCCTGTAGGAGTCTTCAGGAATTTTAGGGGGTACCGCCTGGTCGGAGAGAAGCCTGGGAAGCAAGGTCAACTTTAATGAAGAGTCCCGAGGAGCACCAGCACGGAATTTGCCGCTCGAAACTGCACCACGTGAGAGGCGTCTCAAGGGGCGTTCCTATTGGAAATGTGATTTTGTATTAGGGAAAGCACCCCGGGGTGGAGCTAGAGCAGATGATATGAGGAGCCTAAGAGAGCGGATGGGTAGGCAGATAGAGAACTGAAAGACTTCGACTTTGAGACAAAGACTAAGGGAAGTGTGTGATCTTCTTTGGAAGTCACCACTGCTGACACCTTTTTAGGTAAAGATCTTGTTAAGTAGGGATGTCACTTAGTCTAGTGTAGGGACAGACTAACCTGTATTTTTTTTCCTTTCTGTAAATGACTCTCAAGTTGCAACTCACAGCGATTCTTGCAACTCTCATGGTATTTGAGATATTTTTGATAATTTCCTTTTGCCGATTGAGAGCATTCAGAGAGTACCTTTTTATATTGATACCTGTATATCTTTTGAATCTTATTTTGAGATGTTTGTATCTCCAGATACTTTTGGCTTTACAATAAACTTTTTAACCTTTTCCAGTGGTAAGTGGTTCTTTAGAGTGGTGTAAGTTCTTTCTTGACTAACCTAGTAGTGGATTGCCTTTTACTCAATGACAGGTACCAACGATTCAGTCGACCTGAGCTGGGATCTGGTAAGATAACAATAGACCAGAAATCCCGCGTTATCAATAGCCAAGGGTGGAAAGACAAGTGGGGATGTTAAGGACCTCTTCTTAGATGCAAAGACATGGGAGGAGCACTTTTCTAAACTTCATGCCGATGATCAAACAGTAGAGACACCTCGCTCTATACTAGTGGTTCCCAGCTCAAATACAAATAACTTGCAATTTAGCCTGGAAGAAACACTTTTAGCAATTAGAGCAGTTAAACCAGGCAAAGCCCCCGGGCCTGATAAAATACCGGGAGACTTATTGAAACCCGACATTAGTGTCTGGGGCCCTTATATTAACTATCTATGTAACGCAATTGCGGGGGGTTCGCCAATAACAGAAACATGGAAAGGGGCGGAAATCGTCACAATTTTTTAAAAAAGGTAATCGTGGTGACCCTGGAAATTATCGACCAATTCGTTTAATCGATATTTTACAAAAAACTTATTCTAGACATATTTTAACGAGACTAAACCACTGGCTTGATGAAAATAAGGTGATTTCAAAATTCCAGGCGGGATTTAGAATAAAAACGAGCACAATCGATCAGGTTTTTAGATTTCTATGTTTATGCTGGAAATACATAAATATAAAAAAGGGCCACTTGTATATAGCTTTTGTAGACCTTAAGGCCGCTTTCGACCTTGTACCTTGGAATTTATTTTGGGAAGCATTAAAAAACCAGGGCGTTCTTGCTGAGCTCCTGAAGTAAATAATAAGACTACACGAGGAGAATTTTGCCAAAGTAAGATGGGGCCCGAGGGGGGAATTAACAGAGGCAATTCCGGTTAGACTGGGAGTACGTTTAGGGGTGGGGGTTGGCACCGTGTTTTCACTTTATGTTAACGACATCCCGAGCTATCTACTGGGCTGTGCACACGATTCTCCCAAGCTGGGCGGGGATCCAATGCCAGCCCTTTTATTTGCTGACTATACCATTGTGATATCTCAAACCCCCAAGCGTCTACAATCTTTATTGAATTCTTTTAATATATATTGTAATGAAAAGGGCCCTGAAATAAATTCTGGCAAAACAAAGTACATGGCAATAAATCCACATAAGTCTTTTAAACAGAATCTAACTATCAGAGGCCAAAAGTTAGAGTATGTACACTGTTTTAACTATTTAAGGATAATGTCCTGGAAACAGCAGCTGGAAAAAAATAAGATTGTCCAACTTTAAAACTCGTTCACAATAATAAAGATGCATGGGAGTAGTACCTCCTAATAAGCATATACATACCTTTGTCACCAAGGCCCTTGACATCACTGCCCCAATTCGCACCACGACCAACGCCAGGAGAACAAAAAAAGCTGCTCCCTGGTTCAGTCAAGAACTTCAAACCATGAAGACGGCCTGTAAAAAGCTTGAAAGAGCATGGCGCCAAAAATTTTGCCCAGAAATTAAGGCCCAGTACAAAATAGCGCAAAGAGTATATAACAAAACTATACGCCTGGCTAAGGCAGCTCACTACCACACCCGCATTATGGAAGCAGGAAACTCCTCTAAGGAACTTTACCTAATATACAAAGAAATATCCATAGTGGACGCGAATCCCTCCCCCCAAAACGATTCTGTGGAAACTTGTAACAAAATTGCCCAGTATTTCTCAGGAAAGATCGCTAACATATATGCCAGCTTTTCCACTAATATAAAGCCGGCTACTGAATTTACTGAAAATGACAATCTCATAAGTACTTCAGAGTGCCTAGGATCATTCCACGTTCCTCCCCTCGAAGCATTGGCTAAAATGTGCAAGAACATCAAATCAGGATCTCCTCGAGACCCTGCACCCCCTAAAATCCTAGCTGAAGCCTTCCCTGCACTAGAACCCCATTTTAGACACTTGCTTCAAGTCTCCTTCTCCACGGCTCGCTTGCCTATGGAATGGAAACAGGCTGTAGTGCTACCGATTAAAAAAAAGCCGAACATGTGCCAAGACATATTGGAAAATCTTCGCCCAATATCTTTGCTACCTTATCTTGCAAAGTTAGCTGAGAAAATTGCTAATGCCCAACTCATGGGTCATCTAGAAACCCACCATATTTTTCATAGATCTCAATCGGGTTTCAGATCCAATTTTTCCACAGAGACAGCTCTCCTGAGGGCTACTGAAACCCTTCGGGAAGGAGCAGATGAGGGTAAGACCATGGCTCTCATCATGCTGGATCTCAGTGCCGCGTTTGACACTGTAGCGCATTCAAACCTGCTACAGTGTTTAAACAGAGCGGGAGTCATCAATAAGGCACTGGGATGGCTGAAGGCCTTTCTGATCAACAGGAGCTTTCAAGTCCAAAGAGGGACTTTTCTCTCAGACAGTGTGATGCTAGAACAGGGGGTACCTCAGGGCTCTGCCCTGAGTCCCACCCTGTTCAATTTGTACATGGCTCCCCTGGCAGAAGTGGTGCAATCGTTCGGCGTGGAGCTTGTCTCTTACGCCGACGACACGCAACTTCTTATATCCCTGTCACAAGCCCCTTCTCTGGAAGCAGATAACTTCAATGCTTGCATGAGTAAGCTTGCCACTTGGATGACAGAGCACTGTCTAAAACTCAATGGCACTAAAACGGAGGTTATTATAATCGGGGGCAATGAGGCAAAATGGACAAAAGAATGGTGGCCCAACTGTTTGGGTCCTCTGCCTACTCCTAACCGGGAAGCAAAAAATCTAGGTGTCTGGGTAGACAACAAGTTGTCTTTTGATAGCCACATCAAGAAAACAGTAGGCAAATGTTTTGGAGTAATGAAAACGCTCAACCGCACCCTTGACTTGCTGCCTCTGAACTCCAGACGCACCATGACGCAGGCACTGATCACATCCCGTATTGATTACGGGAATGTGCTGCTCGTGGGCACCTCTGCTAAAAACATCAAGAGATTACAGGTGCTACAAAACTCTGCAGCACGCCTGGTGTTAAGGCTGCCTCGCAGAGCCCCCTCGAGACCCTCTTTAGCATCCCTCCATTGGCTACCTATTAGCAAGAGGATTGTTTTCAAAGCTCTACTATGGTGCCATAGGATAATCAACCAAAAAGCGCCGGCCTATATGTCGGATCTGGCATCCCTGTATGAACCGAACAGATCCCTCAGATCTAAAGGAATGGGCTTGCTCAGAACATCTCGCCCCAAAAAGGCCAGAATGGGAGGCAGATCCTTCCGTTCCCTTGCAGCCAAGCACTGGAACCTCCTTCCTACGGACATCAGGCTAGAGACTAATGAGGCCTCTTTTAGAAAGCTGCTGAAGACCTTTCTATTCACTGCATAATGGTACTCCTTTTCTCTCCTCATAATATGCTCTCTCCACAGCGCGGGGACACGCCGGGAGGCGTCACCAGGCGCTTTATAAACCCCTTTAAACTAAACTAAACTAAACCTCAAAGGCAATGACTCCTGTTCAAGTACAAGCGGCTTTGTTATATGGCGCTGAAATTTGGGGACCACATTGTAAAAGGACCTTTGAATTGGGAGAAAATAAATTCATTAGGAGGGTGCTGGGGTTGCCAGTGAGAACACCATTAATGCCCTTCCTAATGGACTTAAATGTCAAACGCACGGATCACCACTCAGTACTAAGACCCCTATTATTCTGGGTGCAACTCTGGTCAACTCCTGAATTGACCAGTTATAAAGAGGGTCTCCAGGAGATTTTAGGAATTGACAAAAGTAGGGGTAGTCCTTTGGTAAAACATGTCTCCTTTTGGTTCGAGGAATTAGGTCTGAGACATTTTTGGGAAGCACCGACACAATTGACCAGGTGTAGCAAAAAATTGTTAAGAGCCACTTTCCGGACCTGTATTCAAAATTATGTGTTATATAGTGCAGGTAATGGCACACTGACATCGAAGTTTCTCCTATTCAAGGAATAGCCAAATTTGAAACTTTCATGGATGAGATACACCCTCCATTGGCTAAGGCCCTGTATATGAAGTTCAGGTACAATGTATTAAACATCAACGCAAATACATCAAATTGGGCAGTAAATAGGAATAGAAATAACAATGAATGGTGTGCATTATGCCAAAATGCCTCAAAGGAGAACGATTTGCATGTATTATTCTTCTGCTGTGCATATGGCAAAGCAAGGAACAAATGGATTAAACCAATTTGCCATAATCTGAACATCAGAATCTGCACTGAGGCAGAAAGAATATTGAAAACAAATACATCCCCAAAAATTGTTTTTAGCATTAGTAGGTTCTTATTCAATGTGAGTCTCATAAGAGCTAAAGGGGGATTGACATTTTAAATGAGTATTATAAGATCCCTAAGGCCCACACGCCAACAGTTACTGATGAAAAAGAGTAAGAAATACTGATTTTATAACAAAGTGTACTGTCCTATTTAAAAAAAAAAAGAAAATGTTGTTTATAAGCTTAAATCTATGGCCTAAATTATAAAAATGAATTAATGCAATTGTGGAGAGCTCTGGAAACAGTATGCCTTGTAGAAATAATGTTGTTGTTTTTTTTTTTAAAACCATGAACAAGTATGAATTAGATTAAGAAAATATGAATTATTAACCAAATGTACTGTTCTTTTAAAAACCTCATGTCTAGATTTTAATTATTTAAATATTTTAATAGGATTTTTTTTTTTTTGGTTGGTATGGAAAATGCATTGATGATCAGGATTACCTGTTTTCACCTTAATTTGACATTTTTTTCTCCCCTTCCGATGTTAGTATTGACATATGTATTGTTTGTGTATATTAATGTAACTTTTATGGTTTTATTTTGAACCGAAATAAAGAAATAAATTAAATTAAATTAATTCTGTTCCTCTGCAGTCTGCAACACTTCAGTGCCAATGAGCTTTACACCGGTACACTCTTCTCGACGCCATTCAAATGAACACCACTCTACGCAACCCAACTTTATACACAAAACTCTAGTTTATATGACACTCTGCTCCACTCTTCGCCATTCCACTCTACGACACTGCATGCCATTCTACTCTAGCCACTAACTTTTAGCCACGCTGGTGTACAACATGGCTAAAGCATATTGGCACAGCCAATAACTCTTGCAAAGGCACGACCTATTGACTTTGCCAATGCTTGTTGGAATAGGTTGCTGTTTTCCTCTCAACGCTGTTTCGCAACAGCAGTCAGTACAGTCTTTGTAAAGCTCGATCCTTAACCTATCACATGATCTTTAACAAACTAAATACAGAGAGAAATACTTTCTTCTTAATCTTCAAGGCATTACATTGCCATTAGAATTTAATGAATAGATTCACACTGTTTGACAATGTAAACTATGAAGGCGATCAAATACAAATAAAAATATATTTTTCCCCAAAGAGTCAATAATGCAATGTTATAATACATTTGCGTCTAAATACACTGGTGGAACTGCTAGTAGTATGTCTAATATCCTTATCCGTTTCAAGATGGCCGATCTATTCGTTCGAGACCTACAAGAACGTGAACCGTGGAGGCTTTGAAATTCAGTCCTTTGTCCGTTTCAATTGTGCTGTGGCTCAGTTCATTGCTACCTCCGCAAACTGCTCCCTATCTCCCAGCGACTGGTTGCTAGGCGGAATGTGATGCTTGCTGTTTAAAGAGGTGAAGTGGCGGTAAATGGTGTAGCATCGGCGGGGTAGACCAACGACATTTGCATCTTTAAATCCGCAAGAAGGACTCGCAACCCGGCAATACAGGGGAACCACGGCACCTAGGTGTCCAGTACAGGTTGGCAATCCTGGAGGACCCCATCACGCTCAAAAGCGATGGGTTCCAAAACCGACCCCTTACTGATCGTGGTCTCCATTCTGGAAGGTGGGTGTGTGACTGTCACGGCTTACCATATGGAGGTTCTGATTTCGCACTCGTATTTGTCTGTTTTGATTACTAGTTTGATGCTTGCACCATTTCAAAACTCTGCTAGTGGAATGAGTTTCAAAACAATACTTCAAGGTATTGCTATTCTAGTTACAGCCTTTGAAAGAGTGTAACCCCGTATATTATGCAACGATCAGCCTAGAACTCAGGCACAGCAACGTCTTAACTCTTAATTTGTTGTTTTTTAGAAAGGTTCCAAACTGATAAGATACCGTAGTTGCATTGCCGAGTGACAAATTAACAAAATAATCTTACTGGGAACCCTGTGCACGAAGCTGCAGTGTACAGGGCTTTGAACGTTGGCAGTGTGCCTTGTGAAGCCAGTTCTAGTATGCAAAAGAAATGTACATCCTTGTATTTATGGATTTTTTCATCACTGGGTACTTAAGCTAGCTAGTGTTTCTGTTGTTAAAACACTTTTCATTGAAGGATCCTTTTAGACATCGCAAAGAGCGTACATCAGGGTGAAACATTATTGCCCTAGGAGTTAACCTTGACCAGGATTGAAAATCGATTCACTAATTAAGAATTCTTTGCGTTGCTTATAATGCCTTTGAAATACATGTTTCCCTCCTCAAATTGTAAGCAAGGTGTATGTAGAGCTAAAGAACTGTCATTTAGTTGCCAAATAAGTGTCGTATTCCTAATATAACTGTAATAATTACCACCCGCAAAAGCGAGTAAAACAGCCAAACCAGTGTCTCAATGGATCGTATATCCTAGATCTTCGTGAGTTGGAGAATATCTCTATGAGAAGAGCTACACCCTCTACTAGTGTGTTATAGATGGTAAAGTCTTATACAGCTACCCAACAATCATTTGAATTGAAGAAATTCACATTTCTTTAGATTCATGTCAATTTAGTAATCACCTTAGCATGTACTGCGTTAGGTCTTTACATTAGGTTCATATCCTTGTCAAGTAAAGAGGACTCATGATTTATTTTTCCTCAAAAAGTGCAGGTTTTTGTTACTGTTGACTTCTAGGCAAATTTTAGCATTGGTTCTGGATCGTTGTTAGATCATCGTTAACACCACACTAAACTAGTCAAATACGATTTTTCATGAGCACATCTTCTAAAAAACAGAAACACACTGACGCACTTGAGGTGCAGGCTAATTCTACCGGAAACTTGCATATTACTTTTTTCACCACAAAAAATCGAGTTTTTTTTAGTCAATGGATGTAAAACTGCGGTGTTTCCTGGGTTTTTAACAGGTACTAGGATGGGTAGAAACCAGAAACGGATCCGAGTCAAAATTAATTGATTGCTCATGTTTTTTAAAAGAAGTTTCGATTATTACAACAGATCTAAACTGCTACTCAAACGTGTCTTGCAAAATACGTTTTTTAATATCATTGTTTGATATGTCAAATTGTGTGTGAACATACCCAAAACGTTTGCATACTCCTATCACGGTGATTGATAATATTGATCAGATTTATACCTTTTGAGAATATATTTTTGTCATGAAGCGTTGGTTTGAATTATGATAATTGAATTCAAATTAAGGTCTGAGCTGTTAAGTATTTAAAGTAATGATGATAGTCCATGATTTTGAAGAACTGAAATCCTGACTGGCGTTGTCATTTTATGTGGAAGTGTGGGTAAACGCTGGATTAATCACAATGCTGACAGTATCGTGGTTGGGAATATGTTCTGGACTTTCTGTTTCATGTTACTTTGCAAAGTTCTCTCTTTGTTCCTAGAACATGAAGCACTGTGTGTGCGCGATAGCCGGGTGCCATAGTGCCATTGTGGAAGCATTAGATGATATATCTCCTGTCAACTGGTAACTCTTGGAGGAAAGAATTCTCAGGGTGAATGGTTTCACAGCAGAATTTGGAGAAAAACAGAGCTGTAAATATTTGAAAGATGCTGGAGCCATCTAAACTACAGTTAGATAAAGGCAATGAGAAAAGCGCATTCAAATTACAGAAATCCAAGTAGAAAATGTTTAATTGAGAAGATTGACAATAGTACCCTGACTTCTAAAGAGCTCTTTAAAATAAGAGCTCGCACAACCTGAAGTGTGCCTCAGCCATTCCTGCTTGTATGAATTTATATGAGACAGTTTTCTCACTTGCAGTATAAGATTTTAAATATTTTTTAAGACCTTTGTAACCATAAGGAAACCCTGAGGAAAAGACTAGTGGACCAGACTCATTCAATGACATTACCATTCAGGAAGTGGAAAGTACTATATGCCACCTCTGTTAAAGGTCACTTGACTATACATGCCCTGTACTGTGGCCGAGTGAGGATATTACCGTGCTGCTGCACCGGAGTGTGTGCACATGGATCCCAACCACCTAAATTAAGGGGGACTGTTCAAAAAGAAACTGGATCGACCTTTACCACTCCCTCCCCACCCCCACTGATGAACGATGACGTTATGTGGAAGAAACTAGAAAATACGGTCTCCTCCCTGTTGAACCCTATTTTACACAAATTAACCCAGATGGAAGAGAGATTAACCCAAATGGAGTCCCGGACCGCAAATAACTTCCGCTCTCAGGAATCTTTGCGCTCTGGAAATGTCCCTGGTTCTGGTCCAGAATTGCACTCGCAGGTGGGGACCCATTAACTAGTATCTGAAGTTGAGTGCCCCCACCTAGATCAGATACAAATTAACTTGGGCCTCAACAAATATTCAAAAGCTAATACTCCTACTACTCCCCCCCCCCCTCCTTACACAAATTCCCTCAGTACAACCAAATGAATATTCGGAGAATCCACTGGAGGAGGTAACACAAAATCTACACAGTAAACAGTAACATTTTATTTGATCCAGACCTCAACTGAGATCAACAAATACAAAATTTAAATGATTTAAGAAACTCATAAAAATGCTTATCTAAAACACTTTTGCTTTTTAGAATCACTACAAGATGGTACAGTAGCAAAGTTCAACCACCTACTCAAACAGCATTAGATCGAATTTGATAAGATAAAATCTTCGGATTGTGCTTATAATTTAAAACCGCTTCAAAAAGCTTTTTAAGAACTTAAACAGAGTATGGCAACCATATTCATTAACCGGATAGTTACACAATGTAATTAAATCTTGAGCAGAGAAAGCGTTATACTTTAATTGGATTGGGATTATGTAACGTTGGCGGGCCATAACTATGCTCACACTAGGACAGATTAATAAAACGTGGAGCAAATCTTGTTGGCCACCTTTGCAAAGTTCACATAAACCTTTAGGGTTATTAGTACCATCCCAACTAGATAAAAAAGTGGCTAAATCTACACCTCAGCACCGTTCCGTCCAGTCTGGTGGCAACATCACCAGGGGGCAGGGAGGTGGAGGGAGGACCCACTGAGGCGGGAAAGACTCAACCCAGGAGCCATTGTTACTTTGTATTAGACCTTGCATCTCCCTCCGGCAGCATCCCGACTTGTATTGGTGTTGGCAAATGTACCGCATTTGAGGGAGGATCAACAAGAAACAATTGACCAATTTATGGACAAAGCCCTTCACTGGCTGATGTGTCACCTAATTCATGTGGGGGAAGGGTCAGTCTTTTGTCTACTCATATTTTTATGGCCAGAAGGATAGGGCGGCTGGGGATTTCGAGGAAAGTAATACTGGGTGAATGCGTGGTTATAAATTTCAACAACGAACCTGTAGTTGGATCTATTTTAGCGTAGCTATACAAAGTCCCACCCAAGGGCACCCAGATTATAGCCTTACCCCTGGAATACTTGTGTAGGCCCCACTCCCGATTGCGTTAGAACATAGAGGTCAATTGAGGGGCCCTCATTCATGGCTAAATCCGACAGGACACCCTGGAATCCCTGGTGCTACGGGCATTAGGTTGGAGAACAGATTTGCCCCCCTCATTGACCTAGAAGAATGTGACTGAATACGCCTAGTAGTAACTAAACCTCAAGAGGGCCGTGACTGTACAGGATTTCCCCCTCATCCATGGCAGTCCAGAGAGAGATAATACACAGATGGGGGCAAATAATACACTCTTAAATTAGCATCTTTGAATGTGGCGGGCATTAGCCAAAAACTAGGTTTGAACATTGGCAAAAACTTTGGTAAAACCATGATATCTCATGCTTACAGGCGATATGGTCAACGGATCCCATTTTCATAAATGGATACCGCTCTTATCAGACACTGGCTCTCCATCAGTAGCAGTTAGGGCCAAGGGAGGGTCTTTTAACACTAATACCAAACACCTTGCCAGTAACAGTGAAAAAACTTGAACCCACAAGCCCACATTTTCATCTGTTAACATAAGTGGTGGCAAATGAAGGTGCCTGGCTTTTAATACATTTCTATAACAATGCGTTTGGGGGCAATATGCATCTAGTGACAGCTGAGGTGAATAAGGCAGTAGAGAAACGTGCAACCCTTATAAAGAATGAGGCTCCCTATGTCATCTGTGTGGGTGACTTCAACTTATATCCCTGCAAGTATAACGACGAGCATGTTTGTGGCTTAGAATATGTGGGGAGAAATCCAACATACCATTTCACCCACACCAAATATGGAAACTGCCTTAATAGCATTCCATTTTCTAGTAACATGGACATAGCAAATAGATTGAATCAATCAATAGGCCACCCTGGGCAAACTTTTTGGCGTAATGGCTGTAAATCAATGATTGATTTCATTCTAGTCACTAACCCCCTTATTAACAAGGTCACTTTGGTAGAAAATCGATTCACGATCTTTAGTGATCATGCCATCCTACCTTTACAGCTAAGTGTGGCCAAAAGGATGTGACTCAGTACCTGAAAATAGGAATCCCAACCCTGGCAAGGAAAAATGTCTTCCAACTCAAGTGGGCCCAAATTGATAAGATTAAACTAAACTAGTCCCTGAAATTGTTTCGTTTAACCAGGACATTATCCTCACTTGTCCGGAATACGACTCGCCGCCACTAGCTGTAGTGTCCTCCTTTTGAGATCTCCTAGAAAAAATAAAATTGGCTTTTACACCTTTTAAACCAGATACTGTACCAAGGAAGGGCTGGTTCGACTCCCCTTGCACAAAATAAAGAAAAGCACAAATAGCAGCCCTGAAAGCCCAACCCTGAAACTCAGATCAAATAAGATCACTATGCATCGATTATAATCTAGCTAGAAGGAATAGGGAAAGGGTTATCAAGGAGGAAGTCTGGACGGAACTTGAAACAGTAGCAACCATAGGTAATAGCTGAGAATTCTGCAAGATAATCAATGCCCACTGCTTTAAAAATCCAAAGGACCCCACACTGGACAGCAATGTAGATGAAGAAGCTTGGGTGGCTCATTTTGTTAACATCTTTGCATCGAGTCCCCCCCCCCCCCCCCCTGCTCCCTCTGCCACACTCCCTATCAACACAGAGCCCACCTCACAGGACATACTGTTTTTCTCACCCATTGAAGTGAGAAGAGCCCTGATGCTGTGCAGCCCTGGAAAGGCCCCAGGTCCTGTTGGAGTCCCGATTGACTTTTTCCAGGAAAATCTGGACCTGTGGGTTCGCCTACTAATCAATGCTTTTAATAATATTGCCATAGCCCCCCCCCCCTCCCCCTCCCTTCATGGAAAACTAGTGTAATTGTCCCAATCTACAAAAAAGGGGAGAGGGGAAACTCAAAGAATTACACGACCATTTCCCTTTTGGATACCACAGCAAAGCGCATGGGTCGACTCCTTCTGTTCAGACTGGAGGGATGGGCTCAGGAGAAAAATATCTTAATTCAGGCGCAGTATGAGTTCCAGCGGGGAAAAGGCACTGTAGATCAGTGTTTAAACTTAGCATTAATAATAAATAAATTTACCAGAGCGAAGGAAGGGAAAATCTACGTGGCATTTATGGACCTCTCAGCAGCATTTGACTGCATTGTTCACCCCAAGCAGTTGTTACCTATACTGGCTTATGTGGACGCTGCAGTGTTGATTGCAAGAAAGGGGCAAGCCCTTCAACGCCTCATAACCACTTTCGTGGCTTATATGGATTCAATAGACCTGAAAGTCAAACAAACCGAAACCTTTACTATTATAGCAGGGGCTGGTAAACTAGCCAAATCCCTGTACCTCCATGCGGGTTCTGGAAGAATCAAAGAGGTAGACACCTTTCCCTCTCTGGGGGTTCTCTTTGATAAAAATCTAACATGGTGAAAGCTGGTGGAGGGAAGGACTCTTGAGAATGGAGAGAAGTCTGTCAGCCATAAAATCATTCTCTAAAAAGCTGGGCGCCAGACCACTACTCCCTATAAAGAATATTTGTCAGGCCAAGATAAAGGCTGCAGCAACATATGGGGCAGGTGTCTGGGGCATGGCTCCGATAAACTCACTTCAAACCATTGAAAACAGCTTTATTAAGTCCCGAGTGTCCCTGCCGCCTTCCTGTTCCAACTACATCTTACAATCGAATTGGGCTTGCCTTATATTTCAAAGGCTATTAGGTTAGCCCCAATCCTACTATGGCTTTCCATTTGGAAGCAGGACACTGTGACCCTAACACAAAAGATAATAAGAAACTGCCTTAAACTGGAAAACTACAGAAGGATCAGATGGCTCAACTATGTCGAATCAGAGTTGATCGATGTTGGGTTATCTGAACTATTTAGGGATCCAATAGCATGTAGAAAGGTTTCGAAATAAAAGCTAATCAATATCTTTATGCTGAGGGCAGAATATAGGGTATACAAGCAATATAAGCAGCGTGAAAAGAACCAAGAAAAACAGGCAGTCCTCACTTACCATTTAAACCCGCCTGTGATAGAGTGTGGTTATTTTTACCTAGGAAACGTTAGTAAAGCACAAAAATAAATTTATATTATTGATATTTCACATGAATTTGATATCTTTGATGCTAGACAATTCGAAAAGTATGTTTAGGCACTCCGATATGAGCCCCTGTTGTTGTGACAATATTTCTTTACAATCTGATTTGCATCTAGTTTTCTTCTGTGGGCTCTATAAGAAAGGATTGACTACATTGTCCCGATTTTAAAACTTTACTATTTTGAACAATGTCCGGCCTCACTCTACTTTTTAAGATCTTTGCCTGATCCTTTAGTCTGCTCTTCGGTAGTAACGTTTCTCTGGGCCTGCATAAAAAAGAGGAAGCAGTGGGATTGTAGAAAGCAGTGACCTTCAACCTTTTACCTATTTACTGTTTTGTTTTATTTCTTATAAAAGATCAAAATGAAATTTTAAATGTGTCATGTGCTTAAACCTGTACAATACACTCTGGTCTCTTTTTTAGAGTATCCCCTTTTGCAGGATTTTATAAAAAGCAATCTTAACGACATGTGATACGAAACATTAGATATGAATTTTCTGTAAGATGAATTGTGATTTTAATGTTGGTTTATGTAATTTTTATCCGTGCTTTTATGATCTTATTTAGTGGATCGAATAAAGAATTACTGACTGACTGACTATACATGCCCTTGGCATGTGATTGCTTCCTCCACCTTGCTGTTTTGTTCTTAGCAGAGATTTCAACCTTTCTTGGCAGACTGCAAGATTCCCGAAATTGTGGAAACACACTAAAGTGCTTCCCCTACTTTTAATTAAAAAGCCTTCAGCTCACCTGACAATTCAGCAAATATCTGCCCCATCTATTTTCTGCCTTTCCCAGCTAAGATTCTGGAGAGAATTATTAACAAACCACTATCCTGATATGTGGAGGATAACTACATCCTTTTTCCTTTCCAATCTTGTTGTAAGGCTGAACGTAGTACGGAGACTGCATTGCTGTCAGTTACTGACATGATCAGGTCCTTTCTGAATGCAGGTGGCTCTACTGCCCTCATCCTATTAGTCCTGTGAGCAGCATTTGATGGGGGCTCCTAATCTGTGTTAATCAAAAGATTGCAGGCGACAGTTATTCATTGAGGAGCACTGGCGTGGTTCACTGATTATTTGACTGATAAGTCTCAAACCATCTATTTGGCAACTTTCAGCTGTTAGATCACTTGTACAGAGTGAGAGATAACACAGGGTTCTTACCTTTGCCCCCCACACCTTGTTTATTATTTGCATGGTGCAGTTGTCTAAATAGTCACTGATCTTGGCTTTAAGAGACTGTCATATGCCGATGATACTCAGTTGGTGATTTTGAGCACAGACCACTATGATTCAGCTAGAAACGGATTCCGTGAGTGCCTGAAATCAGTGGCCAGCTGGATGAATCAGAATTGCCTGCAACCTAATGGGGCCAAAACAGAAATCATCCTGTTTGGAAAGGCCAGGAAGATCTGGTCAGATGATTGGTGCCTAGTGAGTTGGGTGCTCCTCCGCCACCCAATAGTGATACCCTTCACATGAAGTATCAAATGAATGCAGTCTCTGGGTCCTGCTTTGATATTCTGCGACACTTGAGCAATATATTTAGAATATTACCCTTGCACTGCAGGAAGACCCTCGTACAAACCCTCCTCACCAGTTGCCTGGACTATGGCAATGTACTTTATGTTGCCAATAGTGATTCCTTATTGTCACGGATGCAAATCATCCAAAACACTGCAGCAAGGTTCATTGCTAACCTCCCTACTAGAGCTTCCTGGGTCCACTTCTAACTCACCTGCATTGGTTGCCTATTCGTAATGGATCATCTTCAAGATGCTGTGCCATGATCATAGCAAAAGACACACAGATGATGGATGGAATGCAGAGCAAATCAAACATTCACCCCCAGTCAATAGATCTGAGTTCAATCCACTGTTCTTTTGCTCACCACACTACCCTAGTTAGACCCAGCCATATGCATATCAGTCTTGACCCTGTGCCTCATGGGAACAGTCCAGCCGGAACTGCCAAGCCAGGTCCTCCCTGGACCGGAAACTAGCATCCTGGGACCTGTTTCGGCGCATCAGCCCTCAGGAAGTAACTTAAGACTTGTCTATTTATTTATATGCTCTTGATTGTCTTCAATCTGAATACATTTCTCATAACTTCTCGTTCAGGATATTCCCTTACTGCTTCAGTGCATAGAGACATTAGGTTGTAAGCGCGCTTTACACATATGGTGCATAACATAGCCATGCTGTGCAGGAATTACCACGACAGGGGCATGCAAGGTGACTAATGTGCAGAGACCACCCCAGTTCAGTGGTAACTGCGCATACAGTAGTTCTCCACACTGTCAATAATAGTCCATGAGGCTGGTGGTTCTCTCTCCCCCCGCATGTTGGCATTATCTATTGTGGCACTACAGTTGGCATTGCGCACCACATTAGCAGTGCCATTTCCTCTGAAACATAGAGAAACCGGTGTGAGTCTTCTGACTGAGAATCCTGCACTATTGGAACATTGTAGTAATAAGACCGGAGTGGATTCAAAGGAGGTACACCAAGAGCGATAATAGAAAAAGACGAGTTACTGGCCGTGGTGTGGCACCATGTGAAATACAAGGAAGTAAACTTCGAAGAATGGGCTGTACTGGCCTCTCAATGAAGTGTTGACTATGCAGTAGCCCTTCTGACAGTGCAGCAGCGATAGTATGTGTCGTTGCAGGGTAACTTGAAAATGAAGAAAAGACAGACTCCTCTTGGCAATTTTAAGCTCTTTACTGTCCCGTCAGGGAGAGTGACTGTCGTCACACAAGTAAATTTACTTTATCATTAAAATGCCCCTTACTTTGGCCAGAGATGTGCATAATTCTGAGTGACTTTAAACCACACTAATCAGAAAAAAAAATCAAAAATATTGATCATTTGGAACAGTCTATTGCATGTGATCTCAGAAAGTCTCGAATTTCTAACAACTCTTACGCTTTAACTTTTTATCTGTCTGTTCAATATTGCTTTTTCTTTAAAAATGTCACACTAGTCTTAATAAACAAGAAAATATGTCAATGCGCACAAAATCATATATTAAAATTATGCATCACAATAACATTATGCAACTACGGCATCATTCTGGCCACATTCCTATTCACTCGCATGCATTCGTTATCAACATCTCAAAAACACTTCAGCCACTTCTAAATGGGAATCAACATTGTTCTACTCTTCACGGTAAATGCAGTCAGCAACCATTGACCTCTTCCCTCCACACTTAAAGAAGAAAACCCTCAAACCATCCGTCTCATAGACCATGGAATGACTTCTGGACATTTGGTCCAGGTGGCAATTGGAGTGTTCAGATCATACCTGAAGGTAAAGTTTAGTGACATCAGCCTTTCAGCTGTCCCTCTGTCAAATATTGAAACACATATTGGGAAGCCAACTTCAAATCACTCACATTGATAACTTCAATTTTATATTGGGATAAACATGTTAAGACCATGTAGCAGCCTCAACTTAATATTGTGCAGCTCATGTACGCAGCACATGTACACAATCGTGCACGTAATACCCTTCTCTCTTACATCCTTATATCTACAACTGTATTTACCATTGCCAAAGGAGACATGTCATACAGTATGTACGTATGTACAGATACATGGAATAAAGTCCATATTGTCCTCACCTTAAAGACGGCAATCCCCGGATCCTACCCATCCTCCGTGAATAGGCAGAACTTTAGAGAACACGGTGTTTGCTCACCTGATTAAAAGTGGCAAATGATCTATGCAGCAGAGGCACACAATGATCTGATGGTAGCAGTCAGTTGAGGGCAAAAGTGGCCCCTAGGCTGGCTCGCCAACTGTTGCATGGTAACTTGTAACTGTCTTTACACATGTAAACAGCCTGTCTCAATTTGTTGCTTAACAGGGAGCTATCCTTATACACAGTTAAACAATGCGAGTTACAAAAGTTCAAACAATGTATTACTAGACAGTTACACATTGCTATACATTAGTCATGGAAAAACATGCGGACACCTGTGACCCTAGACTTTAACCTAATTCTCCACACATCCTTTCTTGCAGCTCTAAAAATGCTTAACATTCTAAGTATTCTACTTTATAATGCATCTGTATTTGAGTTGCATGTATATCTATTTGTGTGTGTGCTGTATCATTGTGCTTCTAAGACCTCTTCTCAGATTCCGTGTGTTCTTGGCTATTTCAATCTCCTGCTACCTTTTGTCTCATCCTCTTTCAATCTATTGAAAACACAGAATACATGCCTGTGTGATAAGGCCATGAATTCAATTGTCAAACAGGAGTTTTCCTTTAACTATGACCTTACAGGTCATGCACTCTGTTCTCAGGTGAACTCTTTACCTGTTTTTCATCAGCACAAGTTTTTGGCCTTCACTGCTGTTTCACCATGTATAGCTGTGTTACACTCTCTGAAGGGGAGACTCAGGAATGCAATTCTGTGTTTTATCCAGGAACTCATAGTACTATACCTAATGATGAGTGAGTATAGATGCTGTATGAGCATCATGATACATGGGCTTGATGGACTGTGGGGAAAATAATTTAATCATAAGTTAACAATGATGTGTAGTTTTTGCCTATGCTTATTAGTTGTTTTGGGTCGAAAAACTTTGAGTCACGTTAGAGGATAATAAAGCTGTCGTAAAGACCCTGGTCCTAATTTATTTACATGTTTCCCATAATGGTTTTGCACAGACCCTTCATTATTAATCTTCTTTATTTAATTCTAAACATATTGACAGGCGTCCAGCCAGTGTTAAGATTTTTATGAATGATGTTGCTTTATTGCAATATTTATTTCTACTCTTGATTATGGGATAATCAACAATATTACTTTCATGCTTATTCAAGCATTTGCATATATGCTGGAAACTTTATAAGTAGCCTCAAATTGTTAAATATTGCTAACATGTTCCCGTGTTTTTTTTACTTGAATCTATGTAAGTGAAGCAAGCTCACTGCTGTTCCCCTCAGCGCGCACCATATTAAAGGTTTTGCAATATTGAACCATATAATAATTAGAGAGAGCCAACCCATTGATTCACACTAGGAGCTTCCAAAACCTCCTAAGAGGGATTTTTTTTCTTCTTTTTTTTATTTTTTATTTTATTGAGAGTTTCTGGTACAAAAATATAAATACACTTCATTGTTCATAATCACACCAACAGTATTAATCTAATTCAGCAAAGTACATGGGTTATAAAAAGTCCAAGTCTCGTTATCAAAAGATAAAGCTGGTATCACACCAATTCTTCACTTCACATATAATTAATATATTACCATTAGGTTAAATACAAGGATTATAAGGGTATAAAACCATACTAAAACTCGCACCAATCCATCTTATACGATTTTTATATTCTTAAATCTCTCCACCTTTTAATTGGTGCCGAGATATTCCTACCCATTTCTTGTTTTTTTTTTTACCCTTATACTCATACAAGCATGCTTCTATATTATGCATTCCCAGCAATCTGGCAAGCCACATTTGAAAAGATGGAGCATCAGTATCCTTCCACCCAGCAGAGATAAGAATCCCGAGTACCGCAACTGAGATAAAAACCTGAGCTTCAGCATCTTTTGTCAGCTCCAGCTTATTATCCATGCCTAATAACATCAAAGTAAGGGTAAAATTGATTTTACGGGCTAACACCCCTTCCCAGAATTTCATATTTTCCCTTCGTATTGGGACTAAATTATCACACAGATAAAACATGTGCGCCAAATCCGCAGGGCCCTGATTGCACCTGGGGCACTTATCATCTTCCCTTACATCCCAGGCATGCAGCTTTGCTGGGGTATAATATAGACTAAACAGAGTCTTATAGTGCTGTGCCCTCAAATTTGATGAGCGAAATAGCTTCTTGTTTAAAAGTAAAGCTTTATCCAGGTCGACATCTGGGTCACCTAATTTTACCAATGAGGCCTCAGTTTTCTCCATATCATCTTGTATTCCTGATAACAAAAAGCTATATAATGTTTTAATCCTTCTGCCCCTCTTTAAAAAATACTCAATCATTGTATTGTCACCCTCCAAAGAGATCCGAGGTCTAACGGCCGCCAAAGTTCTGGTTATCTGGGCATACAAAAACCAGTGATTGGAGGGTATACCATACTTCTGCTGAATACTTTCGAACTCCAGAATAGATTCCCCTATCATGATATCGCCCAAAGTCATTACTCCCTTCTCCTTCCAGATCAGGCTATTTCTCTCTGTATCCAGTTGAGTGAAAAGGCTAGAGTTCCATAGATGGAGATAAGAGTTTATCTTTGGAATATTCAGCAGCTTTCGAACCGCATTCCAAGCCGCCCAAGCCCCTTCAACCACCTTATACCTAGATCTTTTTATAATAACGGCGATCTACTTCAGACAACAATAAGCCTAGAGCCTTTCTCCCCAATAACAGCTCAAAGATTGAGGGAAGAGACAGATTGCCTTCGTTTACATTATCCGAGTTCACACCCAGTTGAAAAAGTAGGGTCATTTGGGTCAGGCGGCATGTCCAGTGGTAGAGCCTAAGATTCGGCATAGCCAGCCCACCTTTTTCCTGGGGCAGTGACAAAAATTTTATAGATCGCCTAATCTTACCATACCATACCAGCCTTTTCATCAGTGACTCTTCTATAAAAAGAGGTATTGCCCGAAACAGGTATAAAACAGGTATAATACCTTAGGGAACATTGTCATTTTTACCACATTTACCCTACCTATCAGGGATAAATGTAACACGTCAATTCTTTTTAAATCAGCCTCTATATTCCTCATAATAGGCTCCTAGTTATCTGCGATAACCTTATCGACAGAGGCATTTATTCTCACCCCAAGGTATACCGCCGAATCAACAAATCTAGCATCTGTCTTTATAATATCTTTGGTACAAATTATTTGCGTCTTTCCTTCGTTCTGTAGGTACCCAGACCGAGTGCCGAATTCCTTTGCCAGTTGAACCAATACCGGCATCGCCTGATCAGGATCAGGGGTTAAAACTGCCAAATCGTCGGCATACGCCAATAATTTGTTTTCATGGCCATTAAGCATTACTGGGCTAATCTGCACACAACCCAGAATCCTCTGAATCAAGGGATCAATATATAACGAGAACAGAATCGGGGAGCAGGGACACCCTTGGCGTGTCTCCCTCCTAATCCTGATTTTATCTGAACGTTCCCCCATTACTTGTATTCGAGCCGTCGGATCTTGATACATTGCCTTGACGGAACTCATAGCCTTTGGGCCAAAGCCTCTGCCAACCAGTACGTCCCAAAGATGTTTCCATACCACCCGGTCAAAGGCTTTTTCCGCGTCGAGGAGAATCATGGCCATCACCCCTCCCCCCCGAGACAGCATGGGCGTCAAATAGCGCTATACCTCGCCTGGTGTGATCGGTGGTACCTCGCCCCGGGACAAACCCATGCTGCCACGGAGAGACGAGACTTCCAATAATCCTCCCCAATCTTCTAGCCCACACCTTTGAGTAAAGCTTTGTATCTGCATTTATGAGCGAGATTAGGCGGTATGACCCCAGGTCTTCCTTTGGTTTCCCCTTCTTGTGAAACACGATTATATTTGTCTCTTTCCATGAGTCTGGTGTATTACCTGAGTGTAAAATCCAATTGAAAAGATCCAATATTAAAGGGGCAATCTCCATTTCGATACTCTTGTACATCTCCAAAGGAATACCATCGGGACCAACAGCCTTCCCTACCGCTAAATCCTGAAACGCCGCTCTTATCTCGCTCATTGACAGCTCCTTATCCAACTCAAATTCTTTCCTGTTCAGTCAGGGCGGGGCCTTTATCCCAGGGCTCCTCACCGGTACTGCTAGCATCCCTTCATTATAAAGCAATTGATAAAAAAAATTTAAATACGCATAAAATATCCTTCGGATCTGTATATTCCGCCCCCCCCCTTTTATACTAGATATCACATTCTTCATAATATCCTGCCTAATTTTAAGCGCCAGTACTCTACCCGCTTGCTCCCCTGTCTCTTACAATTTTGCTCTGGAGGTTTGATAATCGCTGATAATCGCTGATTGCTTTCTATGTTATTAACTTCTGCATTTCAGCTTTTATAATTGTCAACTTCTGTTGGCTCTCAACACAGTCCCCTCCACCAACAATATCTCGAACATAATGTTCTTCTGCTTCTACTAAAAGACCCATGAGTCTGTCACCCTCTCTCCTGTCATCTCTCCTTAATCTTGCAGAGCAGCTTATAGTCTCCCCTCTGAGAGCCGCTTTGAAAGCATCCCACACTCCATTCCTTGATGTACTATAGCGGTTAGCATCAAAAAACTCCACAGTCCACTTCCTAAGATGTTCTACAAATCTTACATCCGCTAATAGCCTTCTTTCAAAGGTCCTACTAGATCTTACCCTTTCTATAGTTTCCACCTCATAAGACAATATCAGCGGATTGTGATCCGATAATATTTTCGGTAGTTTCCTAATATTAACCTTTCCTATTTCTGAGGCGGATATGAAAAAATAATCCAATTTTGTATATTTTTGAAAGGGGTTTGAAAATACGTAAAACCAGGATTAGCTGGCTCCTTATCCCCCCAACGTCTTTCAGCCCGTGTGAGCACATGAGAGCAGTAAGTGCCCGGAATACTCTGGGTTTACGTCCTGAATATGACGTCTGATTATACCAGTCAGCAGAAATATTAAAATCCCCACAGACTACTATTGGGGTATGCCAGCCGGCTAGCTCCACTTCTAATGCATCAAAGAGTTTGGGGTCATCCTGATTGGACCCGTATATCACACATAATGTGTAACCCATACCTAACTCAGCTATTGCCCACCTCCCTAGGCCATCAGCTTTACACCGTTTAGCCCCCCCCAAGAATGACCTAGCCAATATTGCCACCCCCCTTACTGAGGAGGTTTGCGATGAACACGCTAATATATCAAAGCCTCTTAATTTTATCAGATTCCTTTTTGCCCAGGGTAAATGTGTCTCCTGGAGACATAGTACATCAATTCTATTTATTTTAACGAAGTGATCAAGTTTTTGGCGTTTCCTCCAGTCATTCAACCCTCTGATGTTAATCGTACAGATTCTAATGTTCACCATCCTGGTGCTTAAATTTACCAACTCCAATCCCTTGTGACATTTGTAACTGAGGCTCCACTAAACCTGTGACGAAACTAAACCCACAACCAAACACATCAAAATAGCGCCAGAATCTCTCTTTTTTGCTGTTTTCTCCCTTACACCCCCAAGCCCTTCCCATCCCGACCTACCCCTTCCTCCCCCCCACACCCTGCACCCCCCCAACGTGAAGCGCTCAGATCGCGTCTGAGCATGTGATGTCTTTGCAATGAAAGCAGCGAGGTCTATCTTATAAGAACAAAGAAAAACATAACAACCGAAATACCATTTAAACCACGCCTTTAATCTATAAACCAAACTGCCTTATTTTACCATCCTGTTTCTTTAAAACACAAAGTAAGACAGAAAAATTCAATCAATGCCTGCCCAGTAAGTCCAGATACTCTTGTGCCTTTATTTCTGAGGAGAAATATTGTGTCCGCCCTTCGTTGATAATTTTCAGCTGCGCTGAGTTTATCAGATATGCTTGTAGCTTCTTCTCTTGAAAGGGTTTGATCAATTGTCTTAATCTCCAGCGCCTTTCAACCATTGAATGGCAAAAGTCTGGGCGTACGAAAAAAGAGATCCCTTCGCTAGATCTCTTCGCTTCAGGTCTGGCTTTATCCGCTATGGCTTGCCTCAGAATAAAGTTACCTAGAAAAATTAAAATTGCCCTCGGTTTATCTCCCTCCTTTGCATTGCGTCTTACTTTGAAGGGTGTTCGATGCGCCCTCTGTATTTCCTCGGACCAGTTCCAGCTAGACAGTTCGGGAAAAGCAGACTGAAATAGTTAGAGGACATAGGCTCTCACGTCAACCCCTTCCACTCCCTCTGGGATTCCCAACATCCTGAGATTATTCCGTCTTAGCCGGTTCTCCATGTCCTCTAATTTCCATTGTATATCAATGACTAGGGCACCTTGGGAGCACCTTGGGATTCAACTTTGCTGGTGGCCGCCGCTACTTCTGCTTCGGTTGAAACTACCCTCTCCTCCAAGTTAGAGACTCTATCCCCTACATTGGCACATGCCTTCGAGAGTTTCCTTACCACGTTCTGCATTTTTCTCATTGCCGCCTGGGCTTTGCGGCTATCTTGACGTGCTTCCGCCCTGTGTGCTAAAATTGCCTTGTGAATTTCTTTTAATTTTTTTTATTTTTAAGTGTATTTTCTATAGCGCGCAGCTACCCCAACGGGGTGTTCCGGCGCTTCAGCCGCTGTGCATGAAATTAACAGAAGAGGAGAGTTTTTAGAGCTCTGCGAAGGGGTAGTTCTTCATTAATTATACGAATAGAAACAGGCAGTTTGTTCCATAGGGCAGAGGCACTGACCTGAAAAGTTTTGCCCCCTGAGCGAGCTCTTTTGTATCTAGTAGTAGACAGCAAATGTTGAGAACTGGAGCGGAGACACCTTGCATTGCTATAGGGTTGGAGGCAGGAGGCCAGATAGGCGCAACCTTTACCCCTAAGTGAACGATGTGCAAGGGTGAGAGCCTTAAATTCGACTCTTCTTTGGATCGGTAGCCAGTGCAATGCCCGTCGGTGGGGGGAAATATGCTCTCACAGAGAGATACCACACACTAACCGAACATCTGCGTTTTGGACGTTCTGAAGCCTGTTTAAAAGGCCAGAGGCCAACCCTAGGTAAAGACCATTCGCATAATCTAGATGCGAGGTGATAAGGGCCTGGACAATCGTTTTCCTGGTGTTAGGGGGAAGGAAATTAATGAATTTCTTGATCATCCTGATCTTTGAAAAACAAGAGGAGGACACTGTTTGGAACTGGTTCTTAAAGGAAAGAGTGGTATCCCATCTAACCCCAAGGTTCCTAACTGAATCCTTCGGGAGAGGGGCAGAGCTCAAGTCAAGTGGCCACCAAAGGTTAGAGTCCAGAGGTGATGGCTGATGAAAAAATAAGACCTCCGTTTTTCCGGCATTGAGTCGGAGGAAGTTGTCATCCATCCACTGAGCAACTTTACGGAGACCATTTCACCTCCAGGATAGGGGGATGAGATACTTTCAAAGTAGGACTGCCCTGTAACGGCATTGAGGAGGAGTGGTCCCAACTTAGATCACGATGTGGTAGCTCCTGTGTCTTTTGCGCTGCATTAGATTTAACTGCAGTTGCTGCAAGATCTTGTTCCGGGTCACTTTCTGACTCAAAATTACTGTCCTCCTAATACAAGCTATGTTCTTCATCCTCTTCTGACCACTCTGCGCCTTCAGATACAGAGAAGAAGCACTCGCTAGGATCCTTCTCTTTTTTCAAGTCCTGAATACTCTTGACACTACCGGTATCTGTAAGGTTTGCACGGTCTGGATTTCCGGAAATGTCCTTTATTACTATATTACCGGCGACCTTGTCCGTGTCTATCATAGACACACCTGGAGACTGTTGCGCCTGAAGATCCTTTGTGGTTGCCTGGGTGGACTGATGAGAGCTATCTCCGCCCCCTGTATTGCTTGTACCGGCTTGCTCTGCCCCCCGAGCGCCAACTAGATTTCCTTGAGTGATCTGCCCCAATAGAGTAACAGTTGGTTGATCTTTTTGTTTGCGAATCTTCTTGGGAATCTCCAATGCTGGATGGGGTTAAGGGCCCCCTTTGGCAGCCTTCCTTGTAGGGGGGGTTTGCAGAGCAGCAGTCTCCCTCTGTTTTACTCCTGCCGACCCCAGCGCTGTATTGAGCCCCCCCGCATCCACCACAATTTTGGTGCCCTTCTCCTTACCACTTTTTGCAAAGAGCTCTGCAATAGAAGCAGTGTTCTGGCGGGTCCTGGCAGTGTTCTGTTTGCTCTTTTTAGCCAGCTCCTCCGCAATTCCGTGTCCCCCGAGGCATCTCATCCTCATCTGGTATCTCCTTCAATTCGGGTTTCTTCCGTGCTGCCACTGCCGCTTTTGAGCCCGGTTTCCGCGGCATCTTTTCTGTCTGTTTTCGCGCACTCCGCGAACTTTGTGAGCTCCGCAAACTCCGCCGGCGCTCTCCGGTAGACTCTCTTCCAGGCCTCTCAGGGTGCTCCGCCTCCTCACTCGGATCCTTCTGCCGGAGATCAGCATCTCGAACACCACAACTGAGCTCACCGCCGATCTCACCGACCGAAACCAGAGCACCCACCAGGTACAGGCAGTCAGCATTTAGCAGTCAGCTTTTACCCTTTTCTATGCATGGGATTTCATGGCACTACGGGTAAACACCCGGTTTACTCATGCCCTCGCCGTCTCACTGCAAACGGCCACCACTACACGGCCGCCATCTTGCTTCCAAAAGTGCACTGCATCCAATGGGATTTATTTTTCTTTTGTGTAAAAGAACTCTCACCCACTGATCAATGTAGAGCTCTCCCTGATCCAAACAGTATTGGGGCATGCTTACGATCTTGACCCTTGAGGGAGCACTATGTATATTGGGAGGGATCTTGAGAAATAAAATGTCTACATGGTGCCATAGGTTTACATTTTAATGTGGATCGGTGTGGCAATCTTAAAAACAAAAGGTGATGCCTATGAGGTACTATTACTTAAGCATATACTACGGTCTACATGATTTAGCCACCTTTCTCGCCAACTCATGGTCATGTGGCTTTCCTCAGAACCATATCAGATACTTAAATTCCCCAAAATCCTTATGTTATCACTTGTTCTTAAAATCAAATTTTGCTATGTCACAATCCCTCCAAACATTCATACAAACCAATCTGGGAGGTCTTCTCCGTGTTCTGTAGGTAGAAAAAATAAATGAAGAAAGAATTATTTGAGTGATCTAAACATTCTCATATTTTCTTTACATGATTAATAGATTTTTGTTTCTAATTGTGATTTTTGTCAGTCACAATTTGCACAAACAATCCAGTGTTAGGGAATCATGCAGGTCCAGAGGACATAGTGTGCTCAAAACCTGCACCCCTCACTGTCTTTTTAATCATTCATACTTATCATGAGCCTGTAAATTATTTGTGAAAATATCGGTGCATAACTACGAAGTTCATTATTGACATTTGTAGTCGTATGAGTCGAGCAGCCCAATAATAATGACATTTTCCCAGTAATTTAATTAAACAGAGTGTGCCTACGCAATCTTTTTCTCTGGCGGAGAGAGGGGTTTGGGGATGAGGCACGCTTTGTAGTCTCACACTGTAAGGTAATCAGAGATCACATAATCCCATGAGTACATAATAGGCCCAAAAGGAGGAAATGCGGTATCTGCAATCAATGCAGGTTTGTTATTACGCACTTCGTCAAAGGATCGCTCCCTTCAGTTCACCTAGTTATCTCCATCCCATGAATGGAAAGCATGTTGCGGGATACTCGTGCCTTTTTAAGTGTCTGGGCGCTTCCGTATCACTTAGACCGCGTCAACGTTATGATGTCATATGTCACAACTGACCAGCAAATTTTCTTTGCCAAGTGCTCTCTCTTATTTTTTTTCCTTTCAGATACAGCATTTGGGCCATTATCAAAGCTCAGTACTTGTACTTGTATCTCATCATCAGTAGTCGGTGATTACCCTTTATAATACTGATGGAAGGCATGCATACAAAAGGGTCCATTCTTGTGTCGGGAGTCATTTCGATTTTATTCCTGTATTTCTCTTGATTGTTTGGTTGTTTAACACTGCTAAACAATAACGTGTGTATGCAAGTGTCTAATTTCAGTTTAAGGAGGGGGGAGTTATATCCACATTGTTGGAAGTGTGTTCCAAAGAAATAGTCATTTTTTATTTCGGAGTCCAGTTCTGTCCATGGCTAACGTATAAACCCATCGCTGTTCCTTTTTGGCAAAGGACATGTTCCATGTTCTTAGTCAAGTTGCCAGTCTTTTTACGAAATAACCAAATGTAGGTTGTTCACTCTGTGTCCCATTGTAATGTAATGATTTGACATTTGGATTATGCTCCTCCTGCATTGCAAATTAGTGTGATGCTCACATATACATGCTTTAACTTTTCTGCTGGTCATTTCAATGTATCTAAGCTCTCATGGGCAGATTAATCTATATATAACATGTGACAAATTGCATTTGGCATGCTTACGTACGGTCCAATGTTTTCCTAGCCTCCGGATCAATGTCTTAGGTTGTTCTGTGAGAGGACATTTACTGTAGTTGCCATAAGGTAAATGGCCCTCTTTACTCAGGTGGCCCCACAAATTGGTCATAGTTGGTTGTTTTGGTTGAGTCTTTTCAGGTCGTGTGTGCACCAGAATGTCTTTTACACTCCTGTCTCTTCTATGAGAGATCATGTTTTTTTCTAAATTAAGTTGTCCTGTATTCAGGATTCTCCTCTTTTTATTGATTATTTACTTAAGGTGGTTAGAAGCTGTATTGAATGTAGTCACACATATTAATCTTTCATCCTCTTTTTCTTTTAATGCTTTTTCCAGTAGAGCTTCCCAGTTGTTATTTCTTGCACTCTTCACAGCTATTTGCATGACTTTCTCAGGGTGCCTCCTATCTCGCAACATATCTACTAGAGAGAGTGCTTGTCTTTTAAAGTAATGTAAGTAAGTACAGTTCCTCCTAATTCATAGGAACTGGCCGTATGCAAGGTTTTTAGGTCTCGCCTGGCGTTGGAGCACGCATGCGCTCCTCGCCTGCGAGAGCTATAGTCATCAAGGCAGTTTCAAAAAGGGGACTCGAAGCCCCGCCCCTAATTTTTATTGGGTAGCGTCAGCGTTCATATTAAACGCTGGCTTCCCATGGAAAAAAAGGGTTTTTGGTTGCCGCCCTTTAGCCTTTTTGGACGAACCCCAAGGACTCGGGTCGCCTGCATTACGGCTGTCGTGACGAAGTTTCTTATCAGAAGCTCCATCACGCTGGCTTGCACGCGCCAGTCCGGCTCTCTCATTGGGCGCTCTGAGAACGCTCATCCTGTCTTAACACGCCCAGGCAGTCGGAAAAGTTGTCACATGATCGCTATAGAAATGTCTTTCTGGCTCCATCTTGGGCTTGAAACGAACGACGGTCACATTCACACGGTCTTGTATCTACTTTGCTAATTTACAACGTTGTCAAAATAATACAAACATTCCTTTGTGTGGTACTGGTTATAATAATAGGTTTGTAATGAAGTGAAATACTGAAATATTAAAATGTAAATATTGCGACAATCCTCACCTTTCTTACGATACTAAAATATATTAGTTTTTAAGGTATCCAATAATTATAACATCTTATAGGAAATGTTTTAAAATCATGATATCTTCATTAATCCGCTTGTAATTAACTACAAATGACACAGTTTAAAGATGGCCGCCAGCTCTCCCAGTGTCCAAAGGTGAAACATCCCGTTTCAATGATAACACCTGCGTCTGTCTCCCGGGAGACACGCAGAATGTCACCTCTGCCTTCCCTGGCCCCTCCTCTTGGATCAGCTGCTAAATGTTGCCTTGACGGGAAGTGTTGGGATACGGCGGGGGTAAGTAGAGCTGCACCGGGGGCTGAAGGCGGAGCTATAGAATACCCAGTCGGGGGGTGGTTCCTGTAGCCCCAGGGCTCTGACATAGATATCCTGAGCTCCCGTTGAGGGTGTTTCATTGCTGTGACATGCCACAGCCGTGAGCCCATAGCTGGGGTACTTCACACTGATGCCCCTGGGGTGGGAGAAGTGCCTCGAGCTCTGGGGTCCTGCTTGCTTCAGATCTGGGCCCCCACTGGAGGCTGCAGCAGCACTCAGACAAAGCTGCTGATCTTGGCCTTGGTTGGTGATTCTCTTGCCCCGGGTCTTTGCTGTGAGATGTCCAGGCCATGTCACCATGCTAGGGGTGGTCCAGCCTGGCTCCTTATGAGACATTATCCTGCTCTGACTCCGAGTCTAAAGCCCTGTCGTCCTACTGGAGGATTATTCTACCAAAACCCTTTTTTCTTACTGGAGGGTTATCCTACCCTACCTTCTTGTAGGTGAATTACCATGGCCTGCCTCCTTGTTTGGAGGGGTGTTATTTTTGCCACTCCTTGCTGACAATGGCTCCTTGTTGGGGGATGAGGGGTGTCGGTGGTGGCAACTATTCTGCCCCTGCTTCTTGCACATGAATTATCTTTCTCTAGCTCCTGGAATTGGCATTCTCTCAACCTGGCTTTCTTTAGCAGTGTTATCCTTCCCTCATCCCCTGCTGAAGGCACAATACAGTCCAGATCCGGAAAGGTACACTGTATTTATTGGTGCCAGCGTTTTCATGATTTGCCACATACCATGGGGTGTGGATGCTCCAGTTGTAAGTCGCTACTTGAGAGTGCTTTAGACTTAGGCCACTGATTGGTGATGCCCAGAGTCACTCCTTGAAGTTCCATTGGGCCATTACTTTGAGATGATCAGCTGTGGGCCCCTCTACCAGCTAGCACCCCACCCTCCACTCAAGGAGCGCCAGCTCTGGCCCTCTACTGGGAATGTGCAAGTCCTTGGTTCTGTCTAGAGGGATGATGGGCTTTGAAGGGGAGAGGATTCAGGAATGGTGGGGTGTACTGGACCAATGTCCCTGCTGGCAGTGTGTGTTAGCCGGATTGGTCTCCCTTCTTGGAGGTGCATTATCACATTTTAATTAAGGTCTCTGAACACACTTGGAGGAAGGGGGAGTCTGACCTGGGCTCCGTCTGACAGCAACTTTAGGCGCTTCTTGCAGAGAATTGAGCTTATGAAGGGCAGCTTTAAACAGCCCTGTACTGAAAGCTTTCAAATAGCCCTGTTTCTAAAGCCATTATTCTTCACATTTCGTGCAGCCCCACAGATTTGCACCATATTACTGTTGTGTTCCGCACCTCTCCAACGTCGGGTCGGGAATCATCACAAAGTTTAGCTCTGCATAGTTTCTCTGGTAACCAGTGCCAGCGGTGGAAAATCTCCAAAAAGCTATATTTCAGGCAATCTTCACTAAGCCCTTTGATGTAATTAATCGGCTAGTCTGGTTTCCCACCCTCCTTCACGCCATGTTTCCCCCCCATGTCCACGGTGTGTCGGATGGGCCGGGAAAGACACAGTGATTAATCAGTGTGGCAGATAACCTCCAGTATATAGACACAATCTGTCACCTCTCCCTTGGATTGTGTTAACCACGAAAGAAATAAGCATTTCAGTAAGTTAAAGCAATTTGCTTTGCTATGCATTACCATTAGCAAAGCAAATGGCTTTAACTTAATCAAAGGTGAGACCTATTGCATTTTCAATGCTTGTTTTCTTAGAGGCTTGGTAGCTGAGCCAACCCATGTGAAAAACTGCTTCTGTATCCCATCTTTTGATTTAGCCAACAATGAACCTTCTTCATAATTTGAAACAACATATACATATCTGTACAAAATGTGCCTTAGTGACTGACTGGTAAAAGTATTTCTGCTCCAGTGGACTGAAATGAATTGTTTAGTTGATTAACTCAACATGCAAACTTGTTGTCCTTGACCCCCAAAAATATGTTGTGGGCATCGGTCAATAGGAAAACCATACCCCTGCTACCCTGTTAGGAGGGGCAACAGATGGAAACTCATCACAGTGCATAGAAACCCTACTTAGGAGAACCTCCCTTCATCGCACTAGGTAAAACCCTTTCACTGTCCTTCCTGAGGAAGAGATGATCAGTGATGCTACTTTGTGTAGACGAGTCGGACTGAAAAATCATAGCGGCAGGTCTGTCTCTGCTAAATGTAGGCTGCAATACTTCCTCTGCTGAATGTATGCTGCAACACATCCCGTTGCTTCTGACTTAGCAGGGCTGCTGTATCATTGTAGTATGGATGGTGGGTTTATGGTCGACATTATTTATTTATTTTTATTTATTTTATTTAATCAACTTATAAAGCGCACTGTCACCTTGCAGGCATCCTGGCGCTGGTGGCTACATGAGATGCGAGAAAATGTGTCGGGCAAGCACAAGAGACTATGGTTAAACCAGGTAAAACCAGGGTTAATGTGTTTGTGCATCAACGCCTCACTTCTAGAGTCTGGGGTCCCATACCGAGTGCTCGTGGTTGCTTGCACAGTTCCCCTGGAAGTTCCTTGAGTGACCCTCAGACCCAAAAATATCCTCTTGCCTGTACTGGACCATAATGGTCCAAAGCAAAAGGCTCAAAATAGGATAAAAAAATAAATAAAAACACCCAGCAGAGAAGATTAAAGATATTTCAAAGTCCTATTGTGATGGTCAGCGAAAAAGAGGGAGACGCCCTCTCCTGACCTCTGTGTACAAATTCTGGTAAAATGGTGAAAAACTATTCCTCTTTAACCCCTTCGACGCTCATAACGAGCTCAGCTCGTCATGAGTTACGACGCTCGTGACGAGCTGAGCTCATCATGTAATGCAGGTTTTAAAAAAACGCAGCGCACAGCGGGAAAACCGCTAGCGCGCATGCGGTTAAAGAACCTCCTTTTCCAACCTGAATGGTCAAGAAACAGGCACTGTTTTTGGTACAGAAGTACATGAGTTTTGAACAAAGTACATCCACAGCCTACCCCTTACCCAGTTCACCAGACTCTCCCAAAAAATATGCTCTCCCTTTCCCCCGCATTCCAAGTCCTATTAGAGGATCTCCTCAGAGGTGACATTGCTAAGTTAGCATGAGCTTCACTGCCATTAGGCTGCTTTTGCGCATGACACTACATGCGTTTATTTTGCAAGACTTTGTGACCATTCGACATGAGAACTGTCTGCTTTTCGAGTTTTCTGCTGTGCTCTGAGGTTTAGTCTGCACACGATGTACAAGGTAGATAAACAATGCCCCTTGTTATTCTAATCTGGTTAGTCCCTCAAACCTAGACATAACATGACACACAGCTGCACTACTGAAAATCGTATGCTTTAATATTGCAAGCTAAGCATGTTGTTCACGCTCTTGGAGAGAGACCTTTCCAGAGAGAAGAGCTGTGCTTGTCCTGAGATGTAAACCTTTCATCTAGGCCTTGAGGGATGGGGTCTGCTGACAAAGCCTAGCGGTCTTCTTTTTTATAATAAACTATATCTTATCACGGGAAGGGTGGTTAGGCACTGTAGCCCTTTTCCACTGTCTTTATAATACGATATCCCCGTTTGTATTCTATGGAATTGTGACCTTGCTGACAATATTGTTTCTATGCATTTTGCTGCTAGTAATGACACGTGCACTGTACCATAGAGCGCGTTAGTTAAAATAAACATTTTAAACTATACCGTGACTCTGAATACTCTTATTGTGGACAAGTATGAGTGAGTGAGCGAAAGAGCTGTCTTGCTCCCATGATTCCTGAGAGAATCGGGAGTGTTGTGTTCTGGATTGTCTAATCATTGGTAGCTTCGCTGTTAGTCTGAGAACGAATGATACACTATTGCCAGTCGGTTTTTGGGGTTTTTGGGTACTAAGGTGATAGGTTGGTACTCCACTATCTACTGAGGTCCTGGATTCCTGCGCATAGTTCTGTACATGTGCAGAATCCCTGCAACGTCATTGTTTCTTATTTACTTGTGAGCTATACTGAGTTTATCTTTTTAATATGGGTTTAGTTTTTACTACAGTAGAGCTCATGCTGGGCATCTTGCTAGGCTTATGTTCAGGTAACAAAGTGTTTTCTGAGACACTGAAATCGACTTGAAATCGACTTGAAATTTAATATATTTCTACCAGAATCCTTCTTTGAAGCATTATGATAGATAGTCAAAATCATTATTTTTTTAACAATCTTCCTTTAATTCTTCAAACTTGTCTCACATTTAAACTGTCATATTTGATTGCATAAAAGCATGCTTTTATATGTTATTTTCCTGGAGACTTTGTATATACTTCTATATACTTGAAAATAAAGAATAGGGTAATTTGATAGGAAAGTTCTACTGTCCAGTCTGCTTATTCATATAGTGGATCTCAGACATGTCATAGAAAGTTTTAGTTTTATGCCATACATCTGCACCTTTTTTCTTTTTTGTAGTAGAATTGTATTTAAAGAAATAAATATTGATACGTTTATGATACTGTAAATTAAGCGCAATTCAGCTATTCACCTGGAATGAATTCATATCATGGGAAAATGTACTGACTATCGTATTAGGGACAAATCAGTGTATCAACATGGTAATCCTATAGAACTAAAAAGAAATCCTTCATAAGGTAAATCAATTACAGTAAAATTTTAGAATGAAAGAGTCTATAAGTACCTCATTGGTTATCTCAGTCAGTCTCTCTGTGTGGGAAGTGTGTTTCCAGGCGAGGTCCCCGAACTTTCTGTGTTGAGGGTCTCCAGGTGCACCTCACTGAAGAAATATTCCATAAGGTCTCTGTTGCTTGAAATGCCATGCAAAGAGAATGAAGGCTATTAATTCAGAATGCACTGCTCCTTTGGGATGTCAAGACAGTTTTATGCACGTTTTTAATTCCCTTTCAATGCACATATGTTAGTGTTGCCAAATGTAATATTCCACAGAGGATTTCCCAGTACTTTGGAAACGTGTGTTCATTTTACATTCATCAATTGTTAATAGTCTCTCTTAACTTTAAATTCTTTAATGACATCTGTCATGAGCTTTGAAATATGCACCAAGCTGACCGCCAAAGATACCGTGAAGATCTGGTTTAATATTTGGGCTTTTTGTAAAACCTCTTTCTTTCATCCTAAACTTTTGCTATGGGGCAATCCCGGACTCCCAGGGATTTTTAGTGATGGTATGGCAAGTATTTGGTCCGCACATGGTATAAAAATATTGGGGGACTTATATGGTACTTACGGCTTTTTGGACTTTGAGACACTTAAAAACTATATAAAGTAACAGAATCAATGAGATTTAAATATATTCAGGTTTCAGGTTTAATACGTCTTTATTTCGATTATTTACATCATAAAAGACATTCATCGTAAAAAAATCCATAAAAACACTATACACAACAAACTAACAGTTCTCTTTCCTCCCGATTAAAACATTCTATATATTAAAACATGATTAAATCGTATTTATGAGACTTATTAATATAAAATCATTTAAAACTAACAATTAATCATCTTACATGTGGGTATCTTGCTCTAATAATCCATGCCCACCCCAGGAATTTCGCCACACCTATGATCACAATCTCTGAAGTGTTAGATCTTAAAACCCAAAGTGCCTCAGTGCTCACCCGTGTGTTCAACATCCTACAAATGGGCTTTAGCCATTTACTCCGAGGGGCGGAGTAAGCAGGGCAGGCAAACAAGATGAGACCAATAGTCTCCTTGTGGACTCTACACCAGGGGCAATACTCAGATGGCTGGCCTCGCCATTTACTGGTAAAGGACTTTACAGGCAGTGACCCGACTCTAAACTGGTGATACAGCTTTCTATCCATACTCCTGGTGATAACATCCCGGTAATCCTCCAAATGGGGATTAAGTTTGTGAACCAGGAAATTCCCAGTCAAAGTAACAGTTTCTGACTGCAAAGCCAAATGACGTCTTACAGTTGCCCAGTACAACATTTTAAACTCTTTTTTAGATGGAAAAGTGTTTTCCCCCGGGGCTACCCACAGTGAGCTAAGTCCCATATTTTCCAGGATTAACTTCACCTCTCTAAATCAAGGGATATTACCTGATCCCATGATTGATCTTACATCTGAGATTTCGTTAGCAAAGCGGGCTAATTCCGGCGTTGTCCAAATTCGCCTCCACAAAGCTACCATCGGAAACTGCGCTAGCTCTTTAATCGTCTGACACCCCATATCAAGCTGTAACGGTCTGGTAGGGGTGGATTGCGGAAGGCCTACCAGATTACGCAGAAACTTATTTTGGATTCTAGCCAAAGGGGCCAGGTCCGTAAAGCTCCATAGGTCAGCACCATACAGAATAGCAGATCTAATTTTGGCATCATACATTTTTAGTGCAGGCATTACCCTTTTGGTTTGTGACTTTCTTTGTTCCTGGATTAGGCATCCCGTTAGGCGAGCAAATTTCAAACAACGTGCTTCAATCTGGGGTTTCCATCGCAGCCTATAATCCAGGACCACCCCAAGATAGGTCATAACCTCCACCTGCTCTAATTCCACGCCGTTCATACTAGCATTCCTCTTTTGTGGCCTATTTTTGGTTAGAACCATAAATTTGGTTTTGCTCACATTTACCTGCAAATCGTTCAATTTGCAGAAAGCCTCAAACCTATTAATCGCTGTCTGTAATCCCTTTTGTGTTTTTGAAAGAATTAAGGTGTCATCGGCAAAGATGAGCAATGGAAACTTAAAACCACCCAGAGTAGGCGCGTCAGTCGGTGTGTCTGCTAAGAACTGCACAACTTGATTAATAAACAATAAAAACAAAGTGGGTGCCAGAACACAACCCTGGCGAACACCGCGTGTAACGGGGAATCGCTCCGCCACCTGCCCCTGTCTACCCCACCTGACCCTGGCAAAGTTGTCCTCGTGTAGTCTTACCACTAATTCCAAGAGTTCAGGGGGCATACCCATATTGCCTAATGCAGCCCATAACTTTGCTGTGGGAACAAGATCGAATGCGCACTTTAGGTCCACGAACGCAGCGTAAATCGATCCTCCGCCCAGAAGCACAACCTTCCAGTATATCAGAATAAATCTGAACACTTGGTCGATTGTGCTGGTAAATGATCTAAAACCAGCTTGAATCGGGGAAAAAATATTCTCGTTGTCCATCCACCCCTGTATTTTAGCAAGCACCATCCTTGCTATGATTTTCTGTTGGGCATCGATCAGACTAATGGGGCGATAATTCCCTGGGGCCGAACGATCACCTTTTTTGAAAATGGGAAGGATTTCTGCCCCTTTCTATGAGTCAGGAATCCTAGCCGCATTCGCAATAGCATTTGCAAACAACGTGATATAGGGCACCCAATTCAAGGGGTCTGACTTAAATAAGTCAGCCGGGATGCAGTCCATGCCAGGAGCTTTACCGGCCTGCACAAGTCCCAGTGCAGTCACTGTATCATTAATATCAAACACTAGGGATTGTCGTATTGGAGGGGGCAAAGATGACTGTTTGTCCAGGGCATTGAGGGGTGCTGGCTCAAGACCTCTAAACTGGGTCGAATAATAGTCCACCCATACATCCGCTGAAACGTGATTTCCCGGAATTTGCATATCTGGATTCCTGCCCCATTTTACCACCTCCCAGAATTTGATTTGGTTCGAGGACAGGCTAGCCTCATATAAGTCCTGCCAATGGTTATCATCCCACTCTCTCCTCGCCTCCCATTGGGCCTTCTTGTACTGTAATCTGGCCGATTTGATGTCTGCAGTGACTCTAGATTTAATAGCTTTGATCAGACAACTATGCGCCTGCCGGCAGGTTTTGTTATACCATTTTTGGCACAATAAAGGAGTCAGGACTTTCCCATTGTTTCCAGTTTTAGTTAGTAAAGCTTTCAGATTATCAAAGAGCAGCTCATGATGGACACTAAACTGCTCAAGTGATCCCGGGTCAATAGGAGTCAGTCCCTGAACGACACCCAAAGTAGATGAAACGGTAAACAGCCTTTACAACGCAACTTTTACTTCGCAGAGCCTTTACAACGCAACCATTACAACGCAAACTATTACAACGCATTGCTCTGGGGGGCGCTATAGGATAGGGAATAGGTTAATTTACTATCCTATAACCTTCCCTAGTGTCCACGGGGACTGGAGTTGGAATAGTAAATTAAACTATTCACTATCCAGCACCCCAAAGCACTATGCGTTGTAATGGACTGCGTTGTAATACTTGCGTTGTAAAGGCATGCGATGTAAAAGCATGCGTTGCAATGTCATACATCCAGATGAAACTACATAGGAGATCCTGTCTAAGAGATCAGGATCCTCCAAAACCCTGCACCAACGCACCCTACGTCTGTCATTTGTTAAGATAGCCTCTGCTGTAAGGCTCTTGGCTATAAGAGCCCGGCCAGGGCCATCCTTTAGTTTAAAACTTAAGATCAACGGATTATGGTCGCTCTCGGGCCGTGTAGAAATTAACATATCATCCAAAAATGACCAATACTCTATTTTAATTAGGATGTAATCGATTCTACTATTGCTTACTCTGTTGTCGAAAGTTGACTGTCCAATTTTGTCGGAAGTTGAACGGCCGTTAGCAGCTCTTAGCCCCCACTCCAGACACAGGCCCAACCAATGCAAGGCTGCCTCCGTACCCTTCTTTATGGGATTCAATGCCAGGTTTGGGACATTCCATACAGCGTCTTCCTCAGCACGAATGTCCCCATCCTCACACGACCAAGGTTCGAAAGTGCAATTTAAATCCCCTGCGACAATTATAAATTTATCCCTCCCAATTGATTCCAAATAAGAATCTAACTCGTCAACAATTGCCGGACTCCGTCCTCCAGGTAATCCACGGGCATAAATATTAATAATAAAAATATCTTGATAATTTTCCATGCACAGCTTAATTCCCAGGATATCAGGGTTGTGGACTAGCACTTCTACTGGCCTATAGCTGATGGACTGCCTTACCCATATAGTTAATCCACCTGATGCTCTACCTTTGTTCCCCCAGGTTGCTGGTTTGAAAAAATTTAAATAACCTGCCCGATAAATCGGGGCAATAGCCCAACTTTCTTGAAAAATCAGGATATCAAACTCATCTATAAAATCTGCCCAGTCAGCTGATTCAAGTTTCCCTTTGAGCCGTGCAATGTTCCATGAGGCCAATTTGAGCATGGGATCTTGAGTGGTCAATTCACATTGGATTGTGGCTCCCAGCTTCTATCCTAACCCCCCACCTTCCTTCAGTACTGTTCTAGCTGGGTGGTCGCAGACTATGGTACACCTTGCAGACTCTTCCACTTCATAACCCTCTTCCTGGCCCTCTGAGGCCACTTCCGAGGGCCCAGTTTCGGGACTCCTACTACAATAAACATCCCCACATTCCTCCCTTTTACTGAGTCCTACACGATCACTAACATAGTTTGCAGTATGTATGTCCCCACCAGCCAAAGAAGGAAGTCAGTCAATACACTCCAAACCAGATGATGGTTCAAAGCGATTGTACAGGTGGGGGAAGGGTGGAATGTGTGGAATCAATACAGGAGGATATCTGCCAGAGGGTCTTCTATAGCTGGGATTAATCGGGTTATAAGGGGGTTCATTAATCCTTTTAGGATAGAAATACTGGAGGCCCAATGATTGGACATCACCCATCCTGCCAAAATCTCAGTTCTCTACGCACAAAGTCCACCACCCAGGGGTCCCTAAAGTTGATGATGACACAATCACCCTCTAGATCTTTAGGGTTGCGTCCCACCCAATTTACTCTTCTAACATTTAAGATCTCTGTGTTGGAGGAGGGGGGGAAGTGTTCTATTTTTATTCAACCAAAAGACAACTTTGTTTTTCAGGTCCCTAAATGATTCGATTTTATCCTCCCCAATAGGTGAAACACCCGTCAATATGATGGTATAAGGGGTGGCCTCCGGTGGAAGGTCAATACTGGGGGGGGCTCTGTTTAGGGACCTTCTTCCCCGATAGGGTAAGCTGACTAGCCCCCCCAGCCCTTGGTTGTGTACCTACAGATGACTGTGGGTTGGACCTACTGCCTTCCTTCTGGGGCCCTCCTCTAATAGTAGCCACCATGTTATTACTCGCGGGGCCTTTCTCCAACTGTATTCGACCTTGCTGTTTGTTCATTGGCTTGGCACTAATTTGGGGAACCGAATTATTAGTAATCACACCAGACCCCACTGCTTTAGCAGCGATGGTAGTAGCTTTGCGGTTATTCGGTGTGTTTACTAAATTATTAAGAGTGCTGGTGTTGGCAGTAACTAAATTCTCCAAGTTATCAATTTTTTGGGTTCGTTAGCCTAGCACGTTCCATTAGAGGTAACATGAGGGATTTAATTAGGAATTCCATCTTACCCAAAATATCATCCTCCTTACATTTACAGGTTAGGCATTGACCAGCAGTATCAGAAGATACCAATTTGGGAGGCGGGGGACTAATTAGAACCTGTGGGGGCTGCGATGTAAGATTTAGTTTGGGAATCTTAGAAGTGCCTCCTTTACCGGCACCATCCCTCCTTTTCCTTTTCCCACACTTGGAATCTCGAGTTCCACCCTTATTTGGATTATTTGGTTCGGGACTTGAAGGAATCAAACTTTCGCCACCACTAAGATTGATGGTGCTGTAAGGCGTGCCACCATCGGTAGTAATTATTATTGAACAGTCGACCTCCTGACTTAATTCTGCCAGCATAGAGTCTTGATGTAACTCCTGACTCATTATGGGGGCTTGGATAGCGGGGGATACCACTGAGCCCATATGTCCTAGGGACGATCGTTTTTCAGAAATAAGGTCCAGGGATAAACGCTTCTCAGCGAAGGCTATTTCCTTCTCCAAGATGCCTGTAGCCCGTTTGAAAAAAGCATCAAGGGTCCCAGAAACCATGCCACTAGGTGTCGACACTTGCACAGTTCTCTCTTTACCCGAACGTAAAGGCATGTTGGGAGTAACTCTGAACAAAATTAGTACTGACAAATTAGAAGAACCACAAATCGTTCAGAACAAAGTTTACACACCACCAACCGGAAGGAGGGCAGGTTAGAGGGATGGCCCGGGCCGGCCTTAAACGTCCTTTGACGGCCACAGACGGCCCGCCCTTTGCCCGGGCTTAGCCCGGCGCCCGCCCGCGCGCGTTCCGCGTGCGCGTAGAAGTTGATAGTTAAATAATAGAAGGTGGGGGCGGGAAGAGGACCAGCTGCGGCTAATAGGCGCCGCTGTGCACGCTGGTCCTCGCAGTCCCGCGGTTGGATCTTAGGGTCAGTCTCTCGGTTTGGGGCAGACTCCTTCCTCACGGGGGCCGCAAGAAGTTGGTATTTACTCCCAAGGAAGGTCCGCAATATCCGAAGGTCCCCAACAGCAACACCAGCTCTGCCTCCACAAGGCAAACGACAAGCAGCACCAGGTAGACACTCTCCAAAGCAGATTTTAACCAGAAAGGAGGTGGGGGCGGGAAGAGGACCAGCTGCGGCTAATCAGCGCCACTGTGCACGCTGGTCCTCGCAGTCCCGCGGGTGATCTTGGGGTCAGTCTCTCGGTTTGGGGCAGACTCCTTCCTCACGCTCCACTGTGCGAGCGGCTCCCTATCCGAAGGTCCCCAACAGCAACACCAGCTCTCCCTCCACAAGGCAAACCACAAGCAGCACCCTATGATTTTCTTATACGTAAGATGAAAGTTCGCGAAATCTCAGATTCCGACATCTGGGACTGTTTTTACTCACTCAAGAACAAATCTTTAATCGGTGTCGGTTATAAGTGTCTCAATGCTTATAAAATCAGCGATTGCTCGAAATTAGCTGAGAAATGGAGCACTAAGTTGGGGCTTAATATAACTCCTAATAAGATTGCTTCCTCCTTTTGTAATATCAACAATTTGGTCCAATCTTCAAGCTTAAGACTTCAGCAATTTAAAACCACTTGTATGTTATATCATACACCTGAAAGGATATCTAAATGGTCCACGAATATTCTATTCAGTGATCGAACTAAATGCCCCAAATGTGATCTTGCCGCGGCAGATTTGGAACATATGCTGTTTTCTTGTCCAGCTCTGTCCGAGTTTTGGTCAGCTCTGGACAAGATCATGAAATTAAAATTGGTCCGTTCGCCCCCTCTTACGGTATCTATAGTATTACTAGATATACATACCATCACTATCCCGCAGAAGGCCTTAGTAACTATTTTGTTGTCATGTGCCAAATTAGCCGTTGCTCGTGTCTGGATCTCCCCGAAACCCCCACACATTATGGAATGGTGGTCATTGGTCAATGAAATCTATTCCATGGAGCACGCTCTGGCTAAATTAAGGGGTACTCGTTCAATATTGAAATGTGATAGAATTTGGGGCACCTTCATTACTTAAATACTTGTTTTAATCTTGTACATATTTTGTGAAAGTTACCTGCAACGTTTCGTTTCTCTTAATGATATGACTTTGTTAAATTTTTTTATTGTAATGTAACCGCTTTAATTTTCATTCTGCTATTTTATTTTGTTTTCCCCCTCCCTAGCAGGGTTCGTTTTGTCAAATTGTATTCCTCTTTTCTTCTGTCTTGTGTTGTCAATAAAAAATATTTAAAAAAAAGAAATATGCACCAAGCTTCTTCAATCCAGGACCTGCTTTATTACACACACACATGTTTAAGTTTCTTTTCAAAAGGCACACTTAATCATATTTATGGGTTAAACTTGGGGAGTTGTCCAACAGTATCTTGAATCTATTTCACCACTTTAAATTTGTATGTATTGTTTTTCAGGTCGCCATTTTCCAAAGCGACCCAGGCACATGCTGGTGGTAGAGGCCAGGTTTGATGGTGAGCAGCTTGCTACAGATCCAGTCGGCCATGCGGAACAACCAGAATTTGCTACAGAACTGGCTTGGGAACTAGATAGGAAAGCACTTCATCAGCACAGGTTGAGTTGCACATCAGTGCTCATTTTATTTCTAGGTACTTCAAGTGTGTAAAACTGCATTTCTTGTTAAAAGTGTGCATTTAGCCTATTTTCATGACTTTGCAAAAGTGCACCCTGTTCCACGAGATTTGCTGAAACACCAGGGCACATGCATGCAGAGGAAAGTATTCCTGGACGGGGGGATGGGAGGACAAATACATTGGGAAAGCAGGATGTGTACAGGATTTATAGTGGGGCAGTGGGATAAGTACACTGGGACAGTGGGATTTGTTCACGGGGCGAGCACTGCACAAACAGTAGAGCATCACTAATTCACAGACATAATAGTAAGTTTGACAGGGCATTATGATTCTGCAACTGGGAAGGCATATCCATTGGGATTAGGTAGTGACTTAATTTGGACAAAGATTCCACATCCTCAGGGGCTGGGTTTATGCTGGATCTAGGTGTAGGTTGGTTGGTTGTCAGTGTTTCATTGCAGCTTGTTGCTTTGGTGGTTGCGGCTGACGCTGTTGTTGGTTATCGATCACATGCTGCAGCTTGGTGCCAGGAATATGTTGTGGCATGAAAATCACAGGAAGTGTATCGTAAAACATGCAGAGGTTGAGAATATACTGAGGTCCGAAGTGTGTTAACTCTTTGGGTGAGAATACACTCACAGTGGAAGCAGATCTTGGATACCCAGACTCCGACAGTGAGAGTGAAACGGGAAACACTGGCAAACAAATGTGTTCACTAGGCAAGGTGATGCTGACAACTTCATTAGGATGGACATAACACTGGCTGCGAACATTTGTAAGTATGGCAGAAGGCAAGAAATACCAGCTACTTCATAAGCTCCTGTCATAGTTAAAACCCACAACCACCAGAAAGTAGTCTGCAAACAGTCCGATGTAAATAGGAAACACTGAAGTATACAAATATTTGATAACCTACTTCTCTTATATTGGACACATTTGCAGTTTCCTTGATGATTTAGGATCTTTACATAAGTGTGTACAGACTTCCTGAACAGAATAACGGGATGGAGGATTGCCCGAGAAGTGTGTACTTGTCTCCTAGGTTTGATTCCCCAAGACCCTAAAGGTAAAACCAGCAGGAAGTTCCTGATATTGGGGCTTGTGACAGCTAGGCGGAGAATAGCGATCCACTGGCTGGCGCAACAAGGACCGCTGATAGCGAACTGGAAAGCGGACCTGAAGGAATGGACTAGGAGAGATGCCAAACTCCCGGTAGTATTGCAGGCGTGGGGGCTAATGGTCCAGGAGATAGGGAGGAGCACACCCAATTCCACACAGACATTGTCGAGTGGTGATAGTCAAGTGGGAACTGAATCCCCGGACAATGGGAAAGACAAGAGGATTACCCTGATTGAGCTGCTGTTAGACTGACCTCTAGATGGGTGGGCACGTGGGGGGGAAGTTTGGGGGGGTTCAGTTACAAGTTTATATGATTGATAATGAAAATGATCATACTAATTGTCGGTTCGGTAAACCCTTCAGAGGCAACCCACATTGGATACATGGCTGCTGAATGAGGATTGTAACGCTTATTGTTAAGAGTTGTCTATGAGATATAACTGTTTAAACATGGGGAGTGTACCTTGAAACCGCAATAAAGAAAACTTTAAATAAAATACAAAAAGTGTGTACAGACTTGATGGCTTTGCAATAATATATTGGATGTGTTAGAAGGTGGTTCTGACACTATGGGCCGCCCGGATTTTTCGCTTTTTGAGCACCTAATTGGTGAGCTTTTACTGTGGGGGAGCCTCATAATCTGGGACTCACCCACAGTGAACTCATAATGAAGCAGACTGCATGGAGATTTTACTGGTGTCCCCCTGGCTTGACCAGGCCGCTGCGCAGCAGCTGGAGTATGGGACACCGTGCTGGTTACATGCAGACACAGGTGTACATGCATGTGCACACGTGTAGGGGCTGCGCAGGGGAGATTCCTAGCGTGCGCAGTCCCGGAGCAGCTACAGAGTGAATGGCGTGGCCATCCTATGCAGAATTGGGCGGTGACATGGAATAGGCTTTATAACCTGGGAAGGAACATGCCAGGGAAAGTCAGTGCGTTTTACTGTGTTTTTACTTCATTATTTCCCTATGGGGATGTGGGACCCATGGCTAAAATTACTTCCACAAAGCCTACAGATTCCAGACATGCACAAATGTCCAGTGTAGCAGATGTGAAAATGAGTATTCTGCAACGTCCAAAGTCATATTTGTACTGCTTTTGGGTCGTCCAGAAATGTCATATTTCTCTGAGTCCCTGGCTGGGGTCTGGGCATGGCAGGTTAGATTAATGACCTTTCGTCCCAGAGCAAGATCTTCCCTCCAAGGAGAAAAGATAGGTGGAGTTAAAGCCAATCCATCAACTGCTGTCGCTGGGTGCCAGGCACCAGTTTGCACCCAGGAGAGAAGGCAGTGAAGGGGGAAGGAGTTGGGTTTCAGAGGCCATGTGGCCAGAGACACTGGACGACTCCATTTTGAACAACCCAGAGGCTGGACAAGGAGGAGGGAGGGGGCAGGGAAGTGATGTGTCGCTGTGTGATAGGACACCCAGAGACTTCCTGCCAGCCCCCTACCCAACTTTTAAAAAGTACTTGCACAAGAAGAGAAGCTCTCTCTGGGGTGTGGTCTGCGGAGGCGAAAGGTGCTGGAGCCTGGTGCAATGGGCAGTTGGAAGGAGGAAACCCCTGACTGCCCCCCAGGCCCCTAAAAGCGCCAGAAGAAGAGCCCAGGATCGTGGCGCAGAAGAGGCGGCCTCTGCGCAGGGAGAAGAGAGGCGCAGGGAGCACGTGAAAACCACTCCCTGCAGAATGCACCCTCTTGGAGACCCAGAGGACGAAGGAGAGTGCTCCCAGTGGCAGGGGGGCGCCACCAGGAGCGAGAAGACGCAAAAATGGGGCAGATCGGACCCCCAGGGGCTGAGATATGGCCCCCGGAAGGTGAGCGACCTTTGACCCCCAAGAAGACCGACGACGAAGCGTGTGGGGCTCCGCCGCCGGTCTCAGAGATGCCCCCGGGGTGGGTCAGGTCCCGGGGGCTGCCCCCCCAAAGAAGTAAAGCCGGGGTGCGCCGTCGCTCACCCCGTGAAGATGCCCCCGCGGGGTGCCAAGAGCCCACTCTGGCGCCCCGCCGAAACCTGCGCTGGGGAGCGCCGTTGCGCTCCCCCTGAAGCGGTGCGGGAGTGGAGGGGCCGGGAGCCCAACTCCGGGCCCCGTGTGAGGAGGCGGGGGCGGGAGGCGCCGTCGCGCCCCCCCCCCGCAAAGAAGATAGGAGGAGGGCCCCGGGACCCCATCCCCCATCCCCGGGCCCCGAAGTGCCTGAGTGAGGGGGAGCGCCGTCGCGCCCCCCCGAACGAGTCCGGGGGCCCGGGACCCCATCACCGGGCCCCGAAGTCAGGAGAAAGGTGGGGGGAGTGCCGCTGCACTCCCCCGAGGCCAGCGGGAGCCGCGCTGGTCTCCGTGTCTGCCTGCCGGCGCGGGCAGACGAGAACTGAAGGGCCGGCTCCCGCGGTCGCACACAAGGGTGCGGGCCGAGCGGGGAGCTGGCGGGGGCAGCCAGGGGTGGGCTCCCTGGACTGCCTTCCAGCATGGAAGGCCGCGGGGGTCCCGGGTGGGGCCGGGGCCCCCAAGAAGATGCGATGGAGGTGTCAGGGGCCCGGGTGGGACCGGGCCCCAGAAAATTGGCAGATCGGCCGGGGGTGGGCTCCCCGAGCCGAAGGACTTACCTGGGGGTCCGGGTGGGACCGGACCCCCCACCTAGGGCCCAGGAAGCGGCGAAGCGCCAGCGCGGCTCTCCCCGGCGCAGCGGGAGAGCCGCTCATCTATTATGCAGCCCAGCCCATAATGCCTTGCAGGCCCGGACCGGCCTGCAAGGGCAATACAGCGTTTTCTTGGCTCGTGGTGGCCCCAGAAGAAGGGGGTCACCACTATACAGGTGCAAAGGGGCTGGGGGAGCTGCAGGAGAAGCGCATTCTCCCCCCAGCACGAGCAAAGTCCCACCCCAAGTGTCTTGGGGATTTCAAGGAAGCAACCCCTCCAGGACTCGTCTGGCAGTTAACCCCCTCTGGGCTGGAACATTTGTTCTTCAGCTGAGGGTGTTGTGGATAATTGCATCAAGGAGTGAAGGGCTGAGGTGGGGATGTCTAGAAGGGCATCCCCTGGAGGTGAAGAGGTGTAATTGCACTGAACTGCGGTTATTAATGGTTATTTCTTGTAGAGGGACTGAATTTCACCTGGTTAATGTGAAGTGCTGGTGCAAGGTGATGCCATAAGAAAAATGGATTCAAGGGGCTAGACAATCCTGCTAGGGTGTCTGGCTGTAGATACTCAAACCTGTGATTTTATCTGTGGTGTCTTTAGGGGCTGTAATTGCAATGCATTCTAATGATATCCAAAGGTGCTGAGTACTGTCATTCTAAAGTGTGCGTAAACATGTATTCTTGCTGCTGCGCTTAGGTGAAGACCCCAGACTGTTAGCCCTTAAGATGAAGAGGTGAATACTGTATGGTCAGTAGGAGATGCTCAGTCAGGGTCATGTATCCCCAAGGCAGGTGTAGCCTGTTTAATGCTTGTTGAGGTAATGGGGGGGTCGCCACTGGGATGGTGCCAGTGCAGAGGGCCCTCGCTCCAGGTTAAGACCAATTCACCGCATTGGGGGCAAGATGATGTGCATACATGGGAGTGGTGGTACTAGACCCCACCCCCCCTGCGGGAGGGGGGAGATGTTATGCAATGTCACAAAGTAATTCCAACAGCTTATGTATATTTGTAAATTGGTGTATAGTATTGAGTGGTGTGTGTGTTTAATAAATGTACTCTTACTTTTATAAAGCAAAGTACAGACTGGACAATCCATTATTGAGTGTTATTCTTGTACACCTGCAAATGGCGATTACTAGCCCACACCACCTCCCTTGAGTAAGCCTCAGACTGCTCTGCAACGCTACCCTCTGAGAGTCAGGCGCTGCCCTAGGGTGTTTGGTTCCCAGTGAAGGACAAATGTGTCCTGTTATTTGTGCAGGCCTCACAGATGCTGCCTCGTTTTCCAACAGGATGTTAATCTGTTTTTGTGTTACAACGTATCTTACATTTTATAGATTAAATAAAATATTGTATGTGTGGACAAACCTTGCTTAAGGTGGAGAATATGTACTTCATTTTACATATGCTTATTATTTCAGTCTCAATTTTGTTCCCTTTTGATTTTACTGTAAGTTTCATAACAAAAGTCATGCTGGTTATTTGGTGCCCATATATTTTTTAGGGGCAAAATATTTTTATGCCAACTGCTATTGTTACTTTTTCACCAAAATGTTCCAACATTTGTGGAGCAAGTCTAACTCTTGTTTACAGCACTAGCTTGAGATATTGTATTAAAAGAGATCTTCAAAGTGTAAAGACACACTTTATATTTTATATCTCACTAAATGGATTTAAATGGATTTCAACTAGGGCTCCCGGTTTTATGGCATTTTTTTTATGTTGCCATTTCCGTCCGTATTTATCCATATTTATTTTTTGGCCGTTTTATCTGTACGTGTCCACATTTATTTTTGTCACAAGGAAAAGACGATGCTGCAGCTATTATTTTTTCACTTTTATCTTAATTGGACATTTTACCTAATATTAGGACACATACATAGAATGCTAGTTTTGGGATTGAAAGGGTCAAGGCTTCTTTGTAAAGGAAAGGAGTGAAAGGCAGAACACTGCTAAGAATAGCTGGATCCACAGAGAAAACGTACTTGCTATTTATCAGTTTCATTCAAAACTTACGTTGAAACCAGCTATTCTAAGCAGTGTTCTGTGTACTAATATTCGGTAAAGTGTCCTAATGAGAGTTCTACCTTTTCCAAATCCTGCACAGAATCAGTGCCTCTTGATACCACCAAGCAAGCCATGTTAGAAGACTGTAATGGTTACTTGTTGCGTGCATGACAGTTGGCCATGACCTTTTGACATTTATATTGTAAAGTAAGAATCTCTACCCTCACGTTCTAGGTGGCACAACCTATAAGAAGATTTTTGCAGATGTTGAACTAAAAAGCAGACTGTTGCCGATTTATGTAATTCTGTAAAGCGTCTATGCTGCAAATTGTGATTACACCCAACACAAGAATTCACAGTCTGCACACACAAAAGGTTTACTCATTCATTCAGTTTGCATGGCAAAGTGTGGACAGCAGATTAGCAATTCTGAGAATGGCATTAGTGCCAACGTTAAATGTAGCTACAATTGCTTGCCTGAACAGTCAATGACATCCCCCAGCAGCTTTGTGCCATAATATTGAATAACTGGTTTGTCTGTTCACAATAATGTCACAAGAACGGTCAAAATAGTATTACTTTAATGATTTTACAGATACTTTGGGATTGCCAGTGAGGAAGGAACTAGAGAAAAGAAAGTGGGCTAGCTCTTGCACTGGAGTGACCGCTCAACCTGCAGCCGTTCAGAAATGCGTCTTCACACAATTCAAAATATACGTTAACAAAAGGAGCTCCCTTTCAACCACCAATTTGGCTGCGGCACAGCCTGTCACCCAAAAAATCTTTGATGTGCTCTGCATTTTGGATGGATGGGATCCCAACTTCATAATTTATCCTGAGTGCTGCATACTACTGTTAAAATACTAAATCAGGGATAGCGTGTTTGACCGTTGGCTCCAGTTACATCTGAGACTCGAGCCAAACTTTAATGGTGCTTGAGTGTTCAACATTATGCTGTTCCTGGGATCCCACATTCATTTAGTTCGCATGGTCTCGGAAAAATACCGTAGAGGTTGAAAATCATGAACAAGATAGAGTAAAAGTTAGACTGTATGCAAAAAATAAATATGTTTTGTCACAGAGCTCTGCCCCTCCTGCTGCTCATAAAGTTAAAGTGCCCATTTCATTGCATTACTCGTGACTGCTCACTGCCATTAAGACCTACCCCAGCCCAAACTCTCTTGCTTCCATCCTTCCAAACAGCTGTAGTATAAATTATAAAAGTAGCGTGGATAAAGCAACAGCCATAAGACCTTTCTCTTACCTGCAATTGTGTTCTATGCAATCCTTCTTTGACTTCATGTAGGGCACTTGACTATAATGGTAATTTTTAGTCCTGGATGTTGGTACATATTGCAATGCTTGTCTGATACTGTTGTTTCATATTATCTGCCTAGTTCATGACTTTACCTTTATTTACACTGTTTAAACTCCACAGTCCGAGTTCTTAAGTGTATACTCAAGTGATCTGAAGTTGCCCCCTTTAGTACTATGTGCTCTTAAAAAAAAGGCAGAGTGTCTAGGATACTGCAGAGTGGAAAGCTCTACCAGACACCTTTATTACATTTAGGCTCGGGCGAAATCTGAGTTACGCCAGTGTAATTTCAGGCATGCATGGCATGGCATGGCATGTCATGCTTGTTACTCAAAGTTCGCGAAATTATGCCATATTGCGTAATTAAACAGCATCTGTATCAAACTTGTAGTGCAAACTTGTGTTTTTCATGCTATTTTATTTTTACTGCAAAATGTGACATTGTGCCAGAGTTGTATTTGGTGTAATTGCCCCTAATTTTGCATAATTTCACATAATTACGACAAATTTCCCTGAAATCTAGTGTAATTATGTAAAAGAAAATTTACAGATTTCACACATCCCTATATGTAATGAATTTGATAGTCTCCAACTGCACTATGGTAAAGAGGCCATGTATTGCTAGGTAACTTGGGAGACCCTGAGATATTGACCTCAGACACTATGAGTCTCAGGTTGACAAAGATCCGTATGATTTGGCCAATATCAGAGAGTTCTAAGGTAACTAAGTTAACCACTCTGCAGATCTGTCACATCCAGAAGTCTTACGTCAGAGAAGACTCAGAGGGTCAGATGTACGAACCTTTAGGTAGTGATTTTCAAATAGCATTTTTTCAGAATCTCTGTTCTTAATGTATGATATTTTTATTTTTAAATTAGCGTTTTTAGTGGGTCTTATATCCATCTATCTTATTCATTTATTTAGGTCACAACTTATGAATGACAGCCATCTCAGGAATTGAGGCCTGCTGAAAGCAGCAGACCTCCATGTCTTGAATTGCAGTTTGTTTTTATGAACCTTAATTGAATGTTGTTGTAGTTGTTTCCCATAGTGGTACATTCTGTCCACCCCTCGCCTGCCATCTCCCTTGGTTTCACCCGCTAGAGCTCACCGTAGAATGTTGGGAAACTGTCAGGTTGTTGGAGAGTGGATGGTCAATAAAACAGTACCTGGAAAACTTCCTCTCGGTCTTCTTTCTTACCTCCAACACTGGCGACGGCTACTGCGTAGGGGACAGTTTTGACCATCTCCCCTCTGTGTACCCTCTCCATTCCATCCGCTGTACATTGCCAGTGAGGTACCCTCTGAGAAATCTGCAGAGAGTCCGTATGAGGAACTGTACAGTTTAGTGAGTGGGCACCCGAGCGTCCTGGCAACATCTGACTCGCAAGTACGATTATGTGGGATGTACGGTAATGACAGAGACTGTCAGTTGGGGTATTTTATGCTGGGCGGCATCATCTTTTGCTTCCAGTTCCATCTGAACTCTGTGGGTCAGCGGTCCTCCTCCGCTTGTCAAGAAATTGTTCAGAGCTGCCTGCGAGGTTAGTGTGGGGGCACCACTCCTATCGGAGAAACCGGCGGCTGTTATCCTGTCCCTGCAGGGTTCCTGTGGTGTTGTGGAGTGTCCATATTGTCAGCGAGTGGTGCGCCGCTGTCAAATCCTCCCCACACTTTCGCCGCTACAGAAGGCTGACAAGCGACAGTACTGCTGTGGTGGGACTTCCCGTAGCGGTGCCTGCTGGTGTTCACAGTTCCGATTGGGAAATCAGCGGCTAATTTTGAACTCCGTGAGGCCCCTGTGGTGTGCAGAGTTTCCTCAGTGTAAACGAGTGTGTGGAACATTCTCCCTTCAAGCCTCTTCCTTGATGCATGTGTGGGAGTTCGCCTCACCGGATCCTGTCAGCGTTCGTGTCGTCAGTTTCAAATTCCCCGCATTCAAACACCTGACGGAGTGCAGTTGCGATTTTCACAGCGTTGTTCATTTTTAGTACTGCTTGTTGCTACACGGACCACCGACTACGAACTCCAGCGTTTCCTAGTATCCCAGGGAAGTCCTCGCATTAGGAGCAGGGACTTTGACAGTAAGCCTCCTAGGACATTGCCATTTTTGGGTGTGAGTGAATTTTCCCCACCTTTCACAATAGCTGACTGGGGAGCATTAAGGTACTTTTGTATTTGTGTGATCCTTTCATCCGAATAGTGCTGTGGGGTCCTGCTAAGGGGGGTCTTACTGGGTTCCCGCAGCATTTAATTTGTAGCGCTCCTCCACTCTAGGGTCTTCCCTCATTTGAGTTCACATGTGTTTTCCTTCCCCGCTTACCTGCAGTGTGCTATTTGGTGTGTGGGGTTCCAGGGTTCACCTCAGCCCTCCTCTTAGGGAACCATTTCCAACTTTCAGTAGTGACCAGAGTCCTCTCCATATTCCCCCTCAGGAACCTTCAGTTTTCCTCCTCCTGCATCCATGATGGCAGCAGCGAGCATGAGTCAGCCACCCCCTTTCATAAATGAAATAGGAGAGCCTGAAATATGCTGGCAGGAATGGTTGAAGTTGTTTGAATCGTATATTATAGCTATTGGAGGAGAGCGGTTCACGTCCTTGTGGAAGCAACACATCCTTCTCCATAATCTAGGTGTTTAAGGAAGGAAAATATGAGACATTGCCTGAACTAGCAGCAGGAGTGGTTGGGGGGGATGTTGATGTGTTTATGTGCACTGTTGAAAAACTAGAAACACATTTTGGTGACAAGATAAACGTACTGGAACGCCATAAGTTTTTCAATAGAGTGCAAGGGAAGCAAGAGTCTGTACAGAATTATATTGCTGCCTTGTGGGGTCTCACGCAGTTGTGCGCCTTTGGCAATCTCACGGATTCACTCATAAGGGATCAGTTAGTGCGTTGGACTAACAACTTTCGCATCCAAGAGAAATTACTAGCTAAGAACCCCTGTTTGAGAGAAGCGGTCGAGATTGCAAAATCAATTGAGCACACTGCCAAGTGTATAAAAGAAATGAAGCCTAACAATGATGTGGTGGCTAAAGTAAATGAGATAGAAGAAGAGGGCGAAGTCTTCAAAGTGATAGGTAAGGAAAGTATGAAGAGCAAGGCTATTAACAAGGAGAGTCATTTCAAGTGTTACATATGTGGGAGTAATAACCACTTTGCTAATTACCCTCAGTGTCCAGCGAGGAATATGACCTGTAAAAAATGCAATAGGAGGGGACATTTTGCCAGGGTGTGTAGGGAAGGGGAACCACACACAAGAGACATTGAGATAGAAGGTGGTAGGACACAGAACAAGGAAGTAAGGGTTGTGATACCTAGTGAGAAAAAGTTTGTACTGCAGATTAAGAGTAATGTGGGTTTAATTAATGCCATTTATCCTAAATGTGAAGTGTTATTGAACAACAAAAATGTCACTATGTATGCCAATTCATGTTCACCGTACACGCTACTAAACAAGGAAGACTATGAAAACCTCGGGGAACAAGTAATAACCTCATTACAGAAACCTGACATCTCTCCCACAGGGTACAGCAGGGAACCTATACCTTTCATGGGGATGAAGGAAATGAATATACAATTCAAAAACAGGAAAGCCTTCGGTAAAGTATACATCGTAGAGTCTGGTTCCAACCTGCTAGGATGGCAACATCAAAGGGACCTGGGCATCATTCTAGATCCTAATAGCGAAGAGCATGTTCTACTTACAGATGAGATCCACGGAAGTGACGCCATTTGTGAAGAGTTCCCTGAACTATTCATTTTATGGCCATGTAGTGCCGAAATAAAGATCAATATTCAAAGATAAGTTAGGCTGTCTGCACGAATTTCAACATAAAATCAAACTTAAATCTAATGCAAAACCAGTGGTCCACAAATGACGTCAAATACCGTAACTAATGAGGGGACCCTTGGAAAAAGAACTGAGCAAACATTGTTATATGGGGGTCATACAACCTGTGGATTGCCTTGAATGGTTGGCCCCGGTGGTCATTGCAGCCAAAGCCAATGGAGAAGGTATTTGGTTGTGTGGACCTGCGCAGCCTTAATGAAAACATTTGGGTGGAGAGGCACCCTCTACCGAACATTAACGAGATGCTCAGTACCATGGAACAGGTAAAATACTTCAGTGTAATCGATCTGTCGATGTTGTAACACCAGGTGGATCTTCACCCCGAATCCAGGCCACTCACTGCCTTCATAACCCCCCAAGATGCATTCATGTTTAGGAGGATGCCTTTTGGATTAGCGTCAGCTGCGGCGGTCTTCCAGAAAATAATGCAGAGGAGTGGACAGATCTATGTGCTTCCAAGACAACATCCTAGTTTACGGGCGCAGTGTGGAAGAACATGATCATACCCTCAAGGTTGTGTTCCAAAAGCTCACAGATGCTGGGCTGATGGTACAAAGGAACAAGTGTAATATAAGAGGGACTTCTGTAGACTATTTGGGACACTCTATCTCAGAGGAAGGGTTCAGAGCAAAAAACAACTTGTTGGAGGCAGTGAAGGATGCCCCTTACCCAAGGAATAAAGAGGAACTCAAATCGTTCCTGGGGCTCATGGAATATATGGCCAAGTACATCAAAAACTTTGCAATGAAATGTGAGCCGTTACATAAGCTTTTGAAGATGAACACCGAATTCGTATGGAAGGATGAACATAAAAGTGTCAGACGAATTGAAGTAGGAAATCCTGATTTCACCTGCACTAGGAACATTCGACACCAAGAAGAAAACTATCCTCACTACGGATGCTTCAAACAAGGGTCTAGGAGCTATACTTATACAAAGGGAAGGAAAGGAAGAAAAGATTGCAGCGTTTGCTTCAAGATGCCTCACGAGCGCGGAACACAATTATTCCGTAATCGAGAAGGAAGCTCTGCCGTGTTTCTGGGCAGTGAGGCACTTTAAGTTCTTTTTGTGGGGTTTGAACTTCACCATCAGGACGGACCACAAACCTCTCACCTCCGTCTTCACGGTGAAAGGAATGGAAAACTGCACACCACGAATAGGCAAATGGATATTGGGGCTTGAGAACTTCAGATTCAAACTGGAGTATGTACCGGAGAGCAAAATAAGTTTGCTGATTACCTGTCAAGGTCCCCAGTGCATACTGACGTACAAGAAGAGATACTGGATAACCCCATCATGATAGTGGATGACCCTGCCATCACAGAAGGAGAGTGGGATGAGTCCATGGAAGAAGATAAGGAGTTACACAGACTCAGAGACACCATAGTAAAGGGGTGGCCACACAAAAGAAATGAATTAGAGGAGGAACTGAGAGAGTTTTGGAAAGTCAGAAATGAGCTGAGTATTATCGGGAACAAAGTGTACCGACAATGTAGAATGATACCGCCTACAGGACTCCGGAAGAGAATAGTAGAATTGGCGCACGAAGGGCATTTAGGACGTAGCATCACAAAACCGAGAATAAGGGCGACATTCTGGTTACCCAAGATGGACACCATGGTCGAGCAACAGGTCAAAGACTGCATAAGCTACGCCAAGAGCGACAAGTCTAAAACCTTGCACAAAGCACCCCTTTCTCCTGTCAAGATACCAACCAATCCATGGAACAAACTTGCCATGGACATCATAGGACCCATGGACAACCTAGGCATCCAGAGGCGTTTTATGCTTGTCCTAATTGACTACACCTCACATTGGATAAAGGAGAAGTGTGGCTCACTGGTTAGAGGAGGCAGACCTGGAAGCAGAGGTCAGCCCAGGACCAGGGTTCAATTCCCGGCTCGGCGGGGTCTTGAGTCCTAAAATGTCCATGGACTCGACAATTCTCGCTCCAGTGCCTACTTGATTCACGGGTTCACACTCTGCGACTCTGGGCAATAGCTTGCTTAATCTCCACAACGGCCCCTCGCGGCGGGATGCCTGGCTTTCACCTTGCGGATACCTTGCCAGGGTTATCTCACAGGGGAATACCAGGACGGGTTCCCTAAGCAAGCGCTTAGAAACCGCTTGGTGATTTGCGCTATATAAATTCCTGTACATTTACATTTACATTTACATTGGATCTCCCAGAAATTTGTGCATCGTGTCAGTATAAACACTGTGTTGGAATACCTCAAGGATGTTTTTGCTAAGGCGGACATACCCACAACCCTTATCATGGACAATGGGGTACAGTTCACCTCACAGACCATGAAAAAGTTCCTAAACAACATGAACATAAAACATGAATTGACGGCTCTGTATTGCCCAAAAGTCAATGGCACCGTTGAGAGACCTAACAGGATGATCAAAGAACATATTCAACTGGCTGTGGCCAATGGTCACGATGTAGAGCATCACCTAAGGAATTGTTTGTGGGCATATCACACCTCTCCGAACTTAGTGTCCGGAATCTCTCCTTTCATCTCACTCCTTGTGAGAGGACCGTGCACCAAACTCAACCCTAGTTGGCTGGAGGGTGGCAGGGTAGCTATCCCCGACCAGGAAGAAAGTACCAGGAGGGTGGTTAAACATCAGGACGTGTACAAACAATGGTACGACCTGACTGGGAGATAGGTGATGTGGTACAAGTCAGGAGGGATACTAAGGACGGGCACACCCAGAGTAAATTCTACCCTCCTTGCCGCATTGCTAAAGCTTTCAACAATGTAGTCCAACTTGACAATGGGCAATGGTGGAGCTGTGACAAAATTGTTAGTTCTGAAATGTGACCCGTTGTTATGCTTGTATTCGTCTAGGAGGTAAATATGTCAGTGGCATATGATTTGTCTTAGTCGCTTACCTGTTAATCAGTCATTGTCAAGTACTTTGTCATCTTCCCTCATTGTATAGGAAGGGAGGTGTGTTGTAGTTGTTTCCCATAGTGGTACATTCTGCCCACCCCTCCCCTGCCATCTCCCTTGGTTTCACCCGCTAGAGCTCACCTTAGAATGTTGGGGAACTGTCAGGTTGTTGGAGAGTGGATGGTCAATAAAACAGTACCTGGAAAACTTCCTCTCGGTCTCCTTTCTTACCTCCAACAGATGTGAATTAAAAAAAAGAAATTAAATGAAAAGTGTACGTTTCATTATTTAAGAGTAGGCAGTGGTCCATACAGCCACTGCCTACGCTTAAAAAAAATAAAAAAAGATTTAAAGGGGAAGGGGTCCCTTGGGGACCCCTTCCTGTGTGCAAATGGCGTACCAGCTCCTTTGAGAAGATGGTAAAATATTAATTTGCGACCGGGATTCGGTCGCAAAACATGAATGGCATATTTCTGCAATTTGGTATTTGGAAGAGACGCCCTAATGACGCCCCTTCCAAATACAGAATCCGTATTTGTTTGCGAACCCAAATTGCATTTTGGTAACTTGTTACCGAATCGTAATTTGAGGCTTGAACATAAATAAAAAAAAAAGGCCCTTTTGCGGTCACAAATGGCAACGATTCTGCGTATCGGCCTGTTTGCGACCGCAAGTATGCTTCGTACTCTTGACCCAGAAAGCTGCACATTTTATATAGTTGCTGTGGAGACTTTTCTGCTTTGGTGTAAATCTGTTCTGTGGCGCTGCCTAAAGATTTAATTATTTCCTCTTGCTTCGAAGTGGGTAAAACTATGGTTGTAGAGCACGAAAAAAGCAATAAACACCTTAAAAAAATAAGTGCCTGCAGAGCGAAATGTTGTATACAAAAACTACCTAAAGTGGCTACACATGTGAACCTGAGAAATAACAAGTGAACCTGAGAAATAACAACAACTACCCATGTACTAATTAGTTGTGGTTGGTTTGGTTCTTACTGGGTGTCATTTTCCTCGTGAGAGCTACTTAAACTACCTGAAAGTGCCTGACCAAGTCAGTTCTTGGTTCAAGGGCCTTATTGTCTTCTGTTGGTGCTTTGTCATACCATGGAATAAAAAAACATGTTTTGCTCAACACTAGTCACATAGATGCCTGCTAAACTAAAACTAAAAAGTTTTAAAATGTTTCTTATATTAATGCCACCAAGGGTAATATAAAATATGTGCATTCTTGAAAGGGTGATTAGAGCACATTTATGTTTAGTATGGGCCCTCTTAATTTTTTAAATCGTTGTATTTTTTGTTTATAGATTGCAAGAGTGAGGCCTGTCTTCTTAGGGATGTTAGGTGGCTTCCCTGTTGCGATTGTGTGGCTGTATACTCTCACAGATAAAACATTAGTGAGGTTACTATTTTTCCATGAAGGGAGATGCACTCAACTCCCTGTTGCACTAGCTTGTAGAGAATATACAGGGGGTATGGGCCACAGTAACCCCTTGACAGCACCAGGCAGCCCGACACGGAGTGAAGCTGTCCAGGGAGTGGCTCTAGCGAAGTGAGTCTATGGATCCTTGCATCTGCAATGTTGAATCGGGGCTGGAGCAGTGAGGTTTGGTCCAGAGAAGGAATGCAGGTGGCCACTCCCGCTTGGGTAACAATTTTGATACCTGTGGCCCTGTACCCTGCCGGTGCACAAGTTAATTGGAGTGGTGGCATTCATAAGGAGAGCACTGTCTTCTCCATGGTACAGCAGCTGTTTAGTCCTAGAGGAGCTTGCCTGGGATACTAGCTCAGCAGCTACAAGGCCATAAAGAGTATTGACCTATTTTGCAAACCCACGAAATATATGTGAGGCGTCAGGGGAAGTTCTGCATGGACGTCCCGCTTGGAGCGTCTGGGCCCACATTTGCCGTGGCTACAGCAGAGCAAGAGGAAGTAGGGGCCCTGCTGGGAGTCTCCGGATTGTCCTGAGAGGGACCTGCTGCAGGCTAAACACAGTCAAAACACCTGGCAAGAGGTGCGGGTGACTAGGTTCTTTCAGATATGCCCAGCCCGATAGGACAACAGAAAACTCCCCTACAATAAGACAGGGACAGAGAGGTTTTTAGGGGGTGATGTGACATCTCTCCATAGCCAATGAAAAGACTATAGACAAAGGGTGGCGCAGGAGAAGCTCTGGAGAGTAAATAGGCTGATTGAGCACTGTGGGACCAGTGCGCTACGTAGAATTGGCCCCAGTGAGGTGCATGTTAGCAGCTACTGTGGCCTCTAGCCACCTTAGTCCCAGTCATAGGCAGTGGCACACACAGGATAGTGTGGGGAGAGATTTGGGTCCCGGTCTCAGTCTCTGGCCAATCTGTTTGAAGGTGCCTCAGCAACAAGTCTTGCAAATTACTGATAGCAGCTAACTATGTGTGCTGCACTACTATTGATTCCTGTAGGCCCTGGAAGGAATCCTCCGTTAAGGACCTGCTGATGGATATGAGCACTTAAGACGACCAGTCCCCTCGTTCTTATAGATAGTCCCTGGATATGGATAAATACAGCACCACCCAGATGGGTATATCCCAGGATTTCCTGAACTGTTCTCAGAGAAAGCTGAGGTCAGCATGATCTGAGCAGTTCTGAAAGCATGCCGCGGAGAAATACAGAACAATGTAACTGATTTGGGGGCAAGAGTGGGTGACATGGAACACTCTTTAGATGAATTTTCGAATTGGTGGACCTAGAGGACCAGGAAAATGTTGGGGTTCATTGTGGTAATAAACACCACATACATAATAGCCTCCCTATAAATCCCAAACACACACTTGAAAAGCTTCATTAGATCATGTATAGCAGACATTCTAGAATATGCAGAGGGGTAAATCATAATTGGAGGGGATCTCAATTTGATCATTGATAGCCACAGAAATCGCTTGAAACAGTGATTAATGGCGGGCGGCTAGCCAGGGCTTCAAGGCTTAGCTGAATGAGGTAGGCCTCCTGGATGTGTGGAGAAAAATGCACAGGGGAATGGTTATGTACACCTGTTACTCCCATTGTCATAGGACCTATGCTCTTCTAGACCACTTAATCATCAGCCCAAACACACAAGTCAATGTATTGGCCTTACAATGTCAGACTATGCCTCCCTCACTTTACAATTGAACTATCACCACACCCACTTTGTAATAGCTCATGGCAGTTGAGCGATTTCCTTCTCCAGAACCCAGTGGTCAGGGTGGACACTAAGAAGGCTGTAGTTGGACGATCTCTGACAATAACACCCCAGCCGTAAACCCAGCTACTCTCTGGGATACTATAAACACAGTGTTCTGCAGTAGGGGATCTCTGTGTATAGTCATAATCTAGTGAATAGTTCCACCCATGTGCGTGGACCCCGGAGCAATCAAAAATAATCTCTTAAGGTGTCGAAAAATGCAGAACTGCACAGACACTTAAGAGAGAATTAAAGACAGATAATGCAGCCTATATCCACAGGCTACACTGTCCAGTACTTCAACTAGAAATTCCACCAAAAATCCACAAACAGCAAAGCCTGTCCAGATTTCACTTGCTTTAACAGCAAAAACCCTCTGGAATGATAGAGAGAAAGACCTGGAAGACAAGCCCCATAGGCTGCCATTATGTGGCTCAAAACAGGATACTGTGCCTTTAAGAGAACCTTCCAGAACTTCACAGTATCCCAGAATGCACTACAGGTCCCTTTTACTTTCAGTTCTTTTTTCCGGCTCCTGCTAGCAGGACCCTGGAGCATTGAGCTCTCACTTTTGGGATTTATTTTTGTGATTTCTCACTTTTTCAAGTGTTTTTTGGTACTTTGTTCAAAGTACTTTGGTTAATTCTTCTTTGGTGTGCTTTTGGGGCAGTCGTTTTGTCAAATATGCCTGCATTGTTTGACAAATGCCCGGAGTGTTCCAGGAAGAAGGCCAAGACTGACCCTGAAGTGTGTATCCTCTGCCTTCCCTCCTCTCATAATCCTGATGAGTGTGAGATCTGCCAGGGATTTACAACCAGGACCCTGAGAGACCGAAAGAAGATCAGGCTCCAAGGCATGGAGGAGAGAAGACTGCAAGCACGAGGTGGGTCTGGAGGGGCTTCATCTGCCCATGCTGAGGGCTCTGGGGGGCTCCCCAGAGGCAGGAAGTCCAGCAAGCGTCCCCATTCTCCGTCGGCGTCGATTGCACCGACTACGGCGTCGAGAGGGATGACTACAGTCTGTTCCCCGTCTCCCCAGGGCTCTGGGTCGAAGCGGCGTCGACGTTCGACGTCGAGGGAGCTGAACAGACCGCCGTCGACCTCACCGGTGACAGTTTCGTCGTCATCCTCGTTGGCGTCGTCTTCGAGGACTCGACGTCGACGGGTGGCCCGGCGTCGGCGCTCGCCGTCGTGGCGCCACCGCCGTTCGCCGTCGGCGAAAAGGAGAAGATCGTCGTCGAGGGGGTCCTCGGTGTCGAGGAGACGATCGCTGTCGAGGCGCAAGAGATCGCCGTTGAGGCACAAGAGATCGCCGTCGAGGAAGAGATCGCCGTCGAGGCACAGGAAGCCGTCGAAGTGAAGACGATCGACGTCGAGGCGATGGAGATCGCCGTCGAGGGACAGGCGTTCACCGTCGAGGAAGCGCAGTTCGACGTCGAGGGGCCGACGCTCGCCGTCGGGTCACCGTTCTTCGACGCAGGAATGGCGCAGAAGGAGTTTGGGCGCCAGGAGTCAGTCTGACAGGCGTCCAGTGCCTGGGAGAGACTCTCCCACATCCCAGCCTGATAAGGAGGTCGGGTCACCGGGCTCGGTGTACTCCCTTGTGTATACCCCTCCTAAGCCGGGGACAGTGACGCCTCCTCCTCCTTTGCCGAGAGGGCTTCCTCCGCGGGTCCCTACCCCGCCGCCTCTTCCACCTCTTCCACCTCTACCACCTCGGCCTCAGCCTCAGCCTCAGCCTCACCCTCAGCTGCCGGTTGACAAGCCTCCACCGCTTCCTCTGAGGTCGGTTTCCCTGCCCAGGTACCCGACTCCTCCGAAGGGGACCCCTCGGCCGAGGGGACCACCCAAGCCACAGTCTCATGTCCCGGTGGAACCGGCAGGACGACCAAAGCCACGGAAGTCGCGATCCCGCTCCGGACAGAGAGGGAGGTCGCGCAGCCGTCACAGATCCTCGACGAGGTCCAGACGGCGCCACAGGAGGAACGGATCATGGTCCCGCATGGGCTCTTCCAGGACGAGGTCCTACTCCCCGACCTTGTCTGACTCCCCGGGGACTAGGGTGTCTCCCGTGGATGACATCAGCACGTTCCAGGATGTTCTCCTGAGGGGTGCAGCGAAATTAGATATCACGGTGACGGCTCCCACACCTACGATGTCTGTGATCTTTGAGACACTTCACAAGAAACATTTGTCTCGCCCTCTGCTGCCGCTCATGCCAGGCTTGGTAGAGTCAGCGGAGTAGCTGTTCCTTACGCCTGCAGTAACGAGAGCTGCTCCATCCCGTCTGCTCAAGAAATATAGGGCTCCAGATTCCGACCCGGCTTTTCTAAGGTCTGACCCGGTTCCGGATTCCGTTATAGTGACGGCAGCCAGAAAACAACATTCTACCTCTCCGTCTTCTACCGTGCCTCCGGATAAGGAGAGCCGATGGATCGATTCTAATGGCAGGAAGGCTTGTGGGACAGCAGCTACGGCCATGAAGACCGCTAGCGATACGGCTCTGCTGGGACGGTACGATCGTTCCCTGTGGGAATCTCTCCAGCAGTTCACGGAACTCCTGCCACGAGACAAGAGGGAGTATTTCCTAGAGATCCTGAAGGAAGGGATGCTGGTTTCGAACCAGGTTATCAGCGCGGCTGCGGATGGTTCCCTGTTGGCGGCCCATGGTTACTGTCATGGAATCAACCAGCGACGCCATGCTTGGCTCAGGCTCACATCACTCAAGCCGGAGGCCCAGCAGCGAGTGGCTAATCTGCCCTTCTCGGGGGAGACCCTGTTCGGAAAACATGCGGATGATGAGATGGCCCGCATGAAGGCGGAGGCAGAGACTCTGACGGCTGTGGGCTTGGAGAAGCCCAAGGAAAAGAAAGCCTACCGCCCGTTCCAGAGACGGTTCGGGGCGCAGGGCCGAGGGCGAGGACAGGCTTCGGGACAGCAGCAGCAACAACAGCAGCAGTTCCGGAGGCCCTTCCAGAAACGCCAGAAGGGTAGGGGAGGTCAGCAGTCCTCTACAGCGAACATGGGCGCGTCCGGGTCTCGACCCTGAGCTGTTACTTCCCCTTCATCCGTTACCCGCTCCGGTGGGGGGAAGCGTCCAATTTTTTCTGGCAGAGTGGAAAAAAATGACTCAGGACAAATGGGTGCTGAATATTGTTTGCAATGGATACAGTCTTCGGTTCACCGGCCCGCCTCCATCGATCCCTCCAGTCAGCTTGCAGTTTCAGCTGCGCCAGCTCTAGGCGGAGGCCGATATCCTGTTGAGGAAGAAGGCGATAGAAGATGTACCTCTGTCTCAAAGAAGAAGAGGTCTGTACTCCTGGTTCTTTCTGGTCCGCAAGAAGGACAAGAACGAGTTCAGGCCCATTCTGGATTTGCGACAAGCAAACAAGTGGATTCGCAGAGATAAGTTTCGCATGCTGTCGTTGCATCAGATTTATCCTCAGCTGCAACAGGGAGACTGGCTGTGTGCCATAGATCTTCAGGATGCATACTTCCATGTGCCCATTGCACACAAACACAGGAAGTTCCTGCGATTCCAAGTCGGCGCCAATCATTATCAGTACACAGTACTGCCGTTCGGATTGAAGTCTGCGCCCAGGACATTCTCGAAGTGCATGGCAGTGGTAGCCGCACACCTAAGGAAGAACAGGGTGTTTGTCTACCCGTACCTGGACGATTGGTTGATCAAGGCCTCCTCCTTCTCGGAAGCTCAAGCGCACTTCCGGAAGACGTGCGTTCTCTTGAACAAGCTGGGGTTGCACATCAACATGTCCAAGTCTGTCCCGACTCCGGTCCAGTGCATACAGTACTTGGGAGCCTCCATCAATACGCTGTCAGCAAGCGTGTCTCCTTCGGAGGAGAGACGGTTATCACTCCTTCGGAAGGTTCAAGCTCTTATGACCGCTCCATCTACAACAGTGAGGACGGTGTCTTCTCTACTGGGGTCGATGGCCTCTTGTATCTTCCTCACGCCACATGCACGGCTGCACATGAGACCTTTGCAGGAGTGCTTGGAGGATCAGTGGGATCAGAGGAAAGGATCTTGGGACGACACGATACGACTGTCTCTGCATGCTCTTCAGTCTCTGAAGTGGTGGTGCTCAGCAGAGAATCTCCTGAGAGGGGTTCCCTTCCACAAGGACATTCCCACGCAGACTATTGTGACGGATGCGTCTCTCCACGGCTGGGGGGTGCACTCCGGAGACCTACAGATTCAAGGGACGTGGTCCCAGATGGAGTCCACGTACCACATCAATTTCCTGGAACTCCAAGCTGTTCACTTGGCACTGAAGGCCTTTCTTCCGTCCTTCCGGACCAACTCGTTGCTTGTTCAGACAGACAATACGACCACGATGTATTACCTCAACAAGCAGGGGGGGGTCGAGATCGCGCACTCTGTCGCAGGAGGATAGGCGATCTGGCACTGGCTTCTGGCCAGAGGACTGACGATAACGGCCACCCATCTACCAGTGGTGCAGAATGTTCAAGCAGACGCACTGAGCAGACTGATCCAGGAAAACCAGGAATGGGTCATAAACGACAAAGTACTAGGAGAAGTCTTTGCAAGGTGGGGGACTCCAAACATAGATCTGTTCGCCACCGCCGAAAACAGCAAATGCCGAGACTTCGCCTCCAGGTACTACCAAACAGGGACGCTGGGGAATGCGCTATGGATCAACTGGTCGAACAGCTTTCTGTACGCTTTTCCACCCATTCCCCTGATTCCGGCGGTGCTCATCAAACTGTCCCAGTCCAGGGCACGGATGATCCGGAATGCCCCGGAATGGCCCAGACAGTGGTGGTTCACGGACCTACTTCACCGGTCGCTCCTTCCTCACATACGGCTGCCGTGCAGGCCGGACCTTCTCACGAAGTTCGGGGGGCAGATGTTGCACCCCAACCTCTCGTCTTTGAGTTTGGCGGCATGGCTCCTGAGATAGTGCAATATGGCCATCTGAATCTACCAGAAGATTGCATGGACATACTGAAGGAGGCTAAGCGACCTTCCACTAGGACTTCTTATGCTTACAAGTGGAAGAGGTTTTGCATCTGGTGCAAGTCCAAGAACTATGACCCAACGATGTGTAAGGAAGATGTCATCCTTCCATATCTTCTACATCTGGCGCAGTCTGGCCTTAATGTCCATTCCATTAAGGTTCATCTGGCTGCTTTGACTGCCTACAGGAAATGCTCTTCACAGACTTCCTTCTTTCAGATCCCTGTGATCAAAGACTTTTTGGAAGGCTTGAAGAAAGTGTTCCCTCCTGTCCGGCTTCCTTCGCCTTCATGGGAATTGAATGTGGTGCTGTCCAGATTGATGAAGGAGCCTTTCGAACCTATTCATAAGGCTTCGTTTCAGCACCTATCCTGGAAGGCGGCGTTCCTCGTGGCCATTACATCGGCCCGCAGGGTGAGTGAAATTCAGGCGTTGTGTTGCCAAGAACCTTATACTGTATTTCATGCTGCTAAGGTTGTTATGCGTACTCACCCTAAATTTCTTCCTAAAGTTATATCTGACTTTCATGTTAACCAGACCATAACTTTGCCTACGTTTTTTCAGAATCCTTCCTCTCCAGCGGAAAGGTCCCTGCATTCCCTGGATGTCAGGAGGGTGTTGAAATTTTACCTGGATAAAACCAAGGATATTCGTAGGTCAGACCAATTGTTTATCAATTATGGCTCAGTCAGGACAGGTCTTGCTACCTCTAAACAGTCCATTTCTAGGTGGATTGTGTCCTGTATACAGTTGTGTTACCAAAAAGCTGGTACGACCTTAGGGGGTAAACCTAAGGCTCATTCCACCAGGGGCAAAGCTGCCACGACTGCTTTGCTCCGTAATGTTCCAATTGCAGAAATCTGCTAGGCGGCCACTTGGAAGTCGGTCCATACCTTTGCTAAGCATTACTATCTGGACACTGATGCCAGGGCAGACGCTCAGGTTAGGCAGGCTTCGCTGCGAAATCTGTTCGCACAGTAGTGGTGTTATTTCTCTTTTCTCCACCGCCGCTTTGGTGTGGGGATGTGCTTGCCATTCTATTAACTAGATTATGACTATACACAGAGATCCCCTACTACAGAAGGGGTACTTTCTGTCCTGTAACTCCAGTTCTGTAGTAGGGGTATCTCTGTTATAGTCATAAGCGCCCGCCCTCCTCCCCGGTGGAGAGAGATATTCATGTAAGGAATGCTACAGGTCTGGCGTGTTACGCCTTCAAAAAGAACTGAAAGTAAAAGGGACCTGCAGTGCATTCTGGGATACTGTGAAGTTCTGGAAGGTTCTCTTAAAGGCACAGTATCCTGTTTTGAGCCACATAATGGCAGCCTATGGGGCTTGTCTGTCCAGGTCTTTCTCTCTATCATTCCAGAGGGTTTTTGCTGTTAAAGCAAGGGAAATCTGGACAGGCTTTGCTGTTTGTGGATTTTGGGTGGAATTTCTAGTTGAAGTACTGGACAGTAGCCTGTGGATATAGGCTGCATTATCTGTCTTTAATTCTCTCTTAAGTGTCTGTGCAGTTCTGCATTTTTCAACACCTTAAGAGATTATTTTTGATTGCTCCGGGGTCCACGCACATGGGCGGGACTATTCACTAGATTATGACTATAACAGAGATACCCCTACTACAGAACTGGAGTTACAGGACAGAAACTACTCCTTCTGCGGGCTGCTCATCTCAAACGTGAATTTATGCAATATGTTTTTTATGTTATTCTATTGTGCTCTGTTTTAGAATATGCATGCAGTTCCTCAGTTCCTCACCTGCCGGATTGCTGTAGGTGAGAGTATGTGTAAGGAAGAGAAAATAATGTGTTTAAAAAAAAAAAAGCAGCTAAGCCTTCTAGAATGCTCCATAATTTACAGGAACTAAAATTAAAGAAACTCAAACACATAATTAAAACAGTAAAGTGAAAAATAAATTATTTCTTCACTTGTCTTTTTTCAATTTGCGGTATTTTACATTACAATGAAAAGTGACTAAAGCCAATAGGCTTTGCCCATGTTTCACAGTTATAAGCTGCAGGGCAATATGTTGACAAATACAACTTTCTATTATGGTTTTGTTCCCTAATTTACTTTAGCTGATATCCTAAAATATTATGTTTATTTTTGTTTGTTGTGGAGGCTGACTTGTGTCACAAACTTCTTCCACAGGCTTCAACGTACTCCTGTCAAGCTTCAGTGTTATGCCCTGGATACCCTGACATCCGCTAAGGAGTCTGTAGGATACGTAGTGCTTGATTTAAGAACTGCTCAAGAGAAGAAGCCGGTATTCTATTCAACTTAAAATTGTCAATCATATTGGCTGTTTCTTTTACTAGTGCAAGTAATGCATGCAATGGTATTTCAAAAGCTGTGCATGGATAATAACTGGAATAATTCAGAAATCTGCTGCCATATTGTTTACCAGTTGTGTCCAACATTAGTCCCCAAGGGCTGAATCTATGTTAGATTTTTAATATAGCCACATGGGGTAAGGTTGGTATGTATATGTGGCACAGATTTTGCACCTGGTTGCAAAATTCTGGCGAGAATTCCTCAAATGAAGGTACGTTCTGAAAACATTACTGTTGTTTAGATATAGATTGTTAGAGAACTGTATTTTTTCTTTTTATTGTTTAACCCCTTTAATGAACAAGCATTGTCCAAGCCATAGGTCTCTACTTTGAGACCTATTGGGTATGCTAATTGCTTGTTGACACACTTCACAGTCTCCCCGATGCTGGTCAGCATAGCTAAACATTAAAAAGAATCCTACAAAATGATGCAGCTGCTTACTTTTTCAAATTAGTTAGTCATCTCAGTGGGATCGGTAATTAAAAAAGAAAAGAAAACCCACAAGTATATAGATGGTAGTAGTAGCAATGGGATGTAGAAGCAACACTGGCCGCGGAAGTAACACTGGGGAGGGCAGAGGGCGGGCACGCAGAATTAACACGGAGTCCAGAGGGGGGTGGAGGGTTGGAGGCAACATGGAGGTTGAAGGGGAAGCAACACAAAGAGAAGGAGGGTGCGGGTGGGGAGAAGCACACGGTAATGCAACATGGAGGGAGCAGGGAGAAGCAGACATGTGACAGATCAGCATGGTGTGCAGGTGAGAGAAGTATACAAAGGAGACATCTCAAAAACACACAACACTCTTGTTGACTTTCTAACACAAAATAAGTAAGAAGTTTTTGTAAAGTGAGTAGTGGAAGTTTCAAAGTCAACCAATTAAAAGAAATGTAAAGAGGCAATGCTCCATGGTAGGGATAACCCCAAGATTGACACGCTTAGGCATGAAAAAGAAATGGATAAATGAGTGACAAGGAAAGCCCACCAATGGTAAGCAGTGTGTACGCTCCAAACCCCTGTATGTTTATGATGAGCCACAACATTTCCCACAACAGACAACACACGTGCTTTCTAGTAGGGTTCTACCTAAAATGCTCGCTCAGTGAGGTGATACAACCCTTCTTGCTTACTGAATTTTTCCACCATATCTTGTTTTGGTTATTTAAGTATGTAAATCTCAGAAATAATGTAATGTACACAGTTATAGAATATATTACACTTACATTCCCACAGAGTTAGGCATGTTGAATCTGATAGGGTGGAGTTGCCTTCATTTTTTTAGCGTTCGTAAATTTGAAACCTCTTTGCATGAAAGAGGGTGGCCAGACATAATTTGATTAAAAAAGCATGTAAGTTCCATTTTTTTTTTAAAGGGTGAGTACAATGAGTTATTATGCCCAAACTTTTAAAGATGGACATAAATGACATCATAGTTTTATTTTATTGTAGTCCATGTCAACACATGAAATATAGAAAATTAAATCTTGATGTTCCTTATAATAAACAAGCATTTGCAATGCAATCTGTCTCGCCTTTGGGACCTTATATGTATTTAGCTATGCAGCACATTAGCCTGGGTGCTGAAACATTTACTGTTCTTTAACATGGAGTGAAAGTAATCACCAAACTGCGTGACATGCCAGGTATGGGAACACATGAAGAGAAATATTGCATTTCAGCGGGCAATGGTATAGTCCAAAGCTCTGTTTTCAAAATAAAAACAGGGCCTTCGATAGTCATATCACTGAAAATTTGAAAAACATATTGTCTACAGGTGCTTGTGGAAGACAATTTCTATGGACTGGAATCTAGAAAATGCTAAAGTGATTATGGTATTTTACTGACCTCTACTGGTCGTTTTCTATCAAGAAAGTTAAATAGAGGCAGTTGCCAGAAGAAAAAAAAAAAAGTCCCTCAGCAGAACACAATTCTGGTACTTTACTGACCTCTGGTGGACGTTTTCTATCAAGACAGTTAGATAGAGGCAGTTGAACAGAAATAAAAAGTCCCTAAGCTGAAGCAGACAAGTCCTAAGGCTGATCTACAGAGCCCACAAAGTACTTATAAGTATATACTAAAGTGTATATACTAAAGTATATACAAGATGTCTTGAATGCTCGACTTAAAAAGTAAAGTGAACTTGTCTTGAAGTTAAACAGCGAAAGCCTAATTTTAAGTACCTTTAACAAATAGATTTAAAATATACTCGAGGCATATAATACTTGGGGTTTCAGGTTAGGTTTGGGAAGAATAGTTTTCTTTCAGTCTACAAGGTGCATTTATTGTGCATATAGAAAGACTGCGCTTGAAGATTTCAAAATGAGAAATTGCATCAAAAATCTATAGTAGTTAAACCCCAACTTTTTGTCAACTCATGGAATCTTTCTCCGCACTTCACAAATGTGGATAATGCATAACCATACTAAGTGTCTTGTTGGATCATGTCTCCAAGAAGGAGACTTCACTAATAATTGGTGCCAGTGTTCTTGCCGGATATGAACCTGTTTTCTAAAATGAGGAACACTGACATTGGGAATATTCCTACACCAGGCAGAAACGCCAATGAGAGGTTGATATTTGCATCTTTTGAGATCTAAATCCTTTATTAATCTTGTGATCATTACATACAGGTCAAGGACAACACTTGTGTTCATGTTGTCAGCATGTTAAGTGGTAATCCCTAATCTTAGAATACAACATTCTTTACTTCAAAAGGTTACCATGTACTTGACTGATAACTTACAAAGGTATTTTTCCTTTAGACCACTGCTTCCTTTAAATCTTTGAGTGATATTGTTGAAGCCATTTATTTAATTTCTTTTAGCAACATGAGAGAGAGACTGAGACTGATCCCCACTGTGGGTACCAGCTCGGTCCTCATAGTGTGGGTTAACCTTTCAGGAGGGCCGGTCCACATAGTGTGTTTAGGTACTTTCGAGGGAGTGTCTCAAAAAACGAAATGTGCAGTTATGTTTGTCTCAGTCCGCTTTATAACCTACCCTACGATCAAAGAGTGCTAGGAGTTTGAATAGTAAATGCACTCTTCATTATGGTCAATGGCCGGTGCACATAATAATAAGGTTGCATGTGTAGGTTTTGAGTAGATGAGCGAGGACACACCCCAGTTGGGATCCATGCTGTGTGTATGTAGGTCTTGAAGTTATAGGATGTGCTATAGTGCTTACTAGTAGTCAGAGGTGCTGTCTCTCCTCCTTGTCCCCTGCACTACTCTTTGCACTCCCCCCCTAGCCTGTGGAATCTATTCTAAAGCAAAGTGTGTATGCCTGATTGGGACAAACATGTGGTAGAATAGCACAGGATGGAACATTTTCAAACCTTGGCCGTACTAAACCCCTTCCAGCTGGGCAGCCTGAAGTCTGAAAAAAGACTGTGGCTAACAACATTTGGCACACCTTAACGAAGAGATGAAGTGCATGCCATGCCCCACATACTTTGTCCTGGTCTTACTAATAACCCTGGATCCAGCAGCAGGCTGATTACACACAGGACGTCACACAGAATGTCTGGTCCCAGTATACACTTACAGAGTGACCATCTACCCTGGAAACTCGTTGCCATGAAGTTGTATGGTACCTAAAGTTAAAACACCCTTTAATCCTAGCTTACCTACAAACATTCGGAGATAACTTTAAATGTGATTGGTTATTTGGTTGGAAGGTACCTGCCACTGTTTCTTTTTGTAAGCTGACCCATTCATCTTTCATTTGAAAAAGCTCTACTGGACAATTGTTAAAAGAAAAGCTTATTTCACTAGCAAGAATATTTTTCTTTCCTGAAAGAGTACGTTATATAATCTTGGAATGAAGACTAAAGTTTGCTGCAGCTTGAAGGAGACAATTGGCGGGGCAACATCAGTAGGTAGAGGTGGTATACAATCTCCGACTCCTTTTTATCCTCAAGCTTACAATCAGCCCGCACCATCAACTGTGTTCTTGAGATGGCTCAACAGCGTGCATCTTGTTCCATAACCCTCAATAGAAAAAAGAAAACATAAATATGGATAGGTTCTTAAGTGATAATTGATGGCCAAACATCATCTTCGCTAGGTTGTATAGTTGCATAGAATACCAAGCTGTTAAGTTTGTCAGTGAGGATCTGTTCCGTTCTATTACAGTTCATGCTCAGACCGGGCAGATTACTTTATCAATTCTAACTTGATGAGTGAAATTAAGTTACATCTACAGCAAAATCAAAATTCGCACAGTGGTACATTACAACATTGATCTAGTGCTTTGGGTTAAATTCCAGCAAGTAAAATGGCCATTGTTTTTAAAGAATAGTCTTAAAGGAGATTATTTCTTTTACAACAGCAATCATTTTCATTTTATTTGCCACACCTTCAGCTCTTCGCACTGACCTTATCTCATACTCAAATACTCCTTCCACCAACAAAAAAGGTGATGGAGTTGGTATCCTTCTCAACTAGCAACTTTATCTATGCTTACATAATCCTAACACACCAGCCTGCACATCATTCTTCAATGCCATTGCAGAACAATTGCCTCACTAGCCAAAGTACCCTTTATTATTATCTGTCCTCCACCAGAACATACACATCAATTTCTTGAAGAACTCAATGCAGTGCTTGACCCACTTCCCACCTCCAATTCAAATATCTTTCTTGGTGACTTTCCTTGGTGCTGAGAAACCTTCCTCAATATACTGTCTTAGCTCATCCTCTTGCTGACTTCTTCTTAATCCACACACATCTCAAATCAACCAATCAACTCAGTAACTCCTAGATTGCATAGTTGTAACTCATTAACCTCTCTTTTTTTACCGTAATCCTATCACATTGAGATCATGAAATAAAACCTACCTGCCAAAATTCCACTTACAGCTTCTCCTCCTAAAACTACATCTTCATTTCCATAGGAAAACACGTCTCTGACACTCTCCCAGCCTTTCTTCACACACCACACAATGGTCTCATTCTGCTGTTGCTTTTCACATCATTTGATCTTTAGCTTCAGACATAGCTGTATTTTCAAACCCACTAAAGGCTTCACCCCACTTCCCCGGGCCCACAGCTGTGCATCTCCCATGACCTTGGAACTCTAAAATACAAGATGAAGGCCTTGCTATGCATATGGTGCAAGTCAAAGATTACCACAATCCTATGGGAATGTGAAACATCACTACATACTTTTTCTACTGCCTTATACAATGCCAAATTATCCCAGTTTTAGACCCTGATCCATCTCTCCATATACAACCTCACAGTCTTGCTTGAACCTTCAGCATACTCCGCTCTACCCCATACCCACCGATTACAGTACCAATCATATCCGGTAATGGCTTTGCCATCTGTTTTCTTAAAAAATCACTACAATCAAAAACTCTTCTCTGCTTCACCTTTATACCAGAATGCCCCTGTCTTCCCTTTATTAATCTACAACAATGTTTCCATCTGAACTCATTCCCATGATTAGAATTGTAGTTTTATTGTGTGCACCACCAGACTGTTTCAGCCATTACAGCATCAAACTTAATTACTTGTAATGAATTTCTGTGTCTTAGTGTAGGAAACTGGCCTTTTGTTACAGTTATCCCTCCACTTTTTTGTCACCTTTTTAGCTATTAGATGCTGATTTTCAACTCTGACAGTGCACTGAGGCCTGCTAACTGGACCTCAGTACCAGTGCTCCTTCCCTAAAACAAGATGAAGTCTGATTGTTCTACAATTGGCTATTGACTTTAGCACCCCTGTAAGTCCCTAGTAAATGGTACCCCAGGTAGCTATGGCATAGATGTTAAGAGGGTCCGTAAGGTCTGCAGCATTTCTTATGCCACCTTAAGAGACCCATATACAAATTCCACACAGACTGCCGTTGCAGGCTGCATGACATGATGCAAACCAGGAGTGAAAACATGACTTGACACACTCCTGTGTGCCATGTCAAAGTCACTGCATCTAATATATGTAATTCACCCCTACAGCAGGCCTTTGAGCCCTAAGGCATGGTGCATTATAGTTTATGTGAGGACATAACTGCATGAGCAGATATGCTCCTGTGATGTCTAGTTCTATTACTAGATATTGCAAGTGAGCAAGAAAGCCATCTTAAGATATGTACTGGGCACTGTTCAAAACAAGTTACCAAGCTACATAGTGGCTTTACTGAAACCTATGGGATTTTGTATCAAACATCTCTTATTAATAAATCCACACTGATTCCAGTGACTGATTTATTCATACATGCACCGAGGGTACCTCCCCCTTAAAACCGTCCAGCCCTTTAGTGTGCTGGCTGACTGTCTGGATCTCATCCAAAGCGGTCGCTCCCCCCACGCTCCCTGGCCTCAGACTCGGCCGTGATCCTCGTGTGAAGCTCCTCAGCTGAACCGCACTGGTGTGCTGAGTCCGGTATCGTAGGCTTTTAAACCTAGCGCTTTGACCATTTTATAGCGCCGAGCCTCGACTTCTGATCTACATTTTAGCGCGACTTTGTATGATTGTAGCTGCTGCCGATTGCATATTTTGTATAGCGTGCTGGCTTGACTTTGTGCATTACTGGTATTTAATTGAGCTTTGTGATTATTGAACTCTGCCCCCGTTTCACTTTCCATTCTCCATTTTGTTTGTTGTGCATTCCCCTGGCCCGCCTACCCTCCCCGCTACCGCCTCCCAGCTGCCCCTCCCACCCACGAATAGAGAGCTCACCTCCTCCTCGTCGAAGTTGTGACCGTCTGGATCTCATCCAAAGCGGTCGCTCCCCCCACGCTCCCTGGCCTCAGACTCGGCCGTGATCCTCGTGTGAAGCTCCTCAGCTGAACCGCACTGGTGTGCTGAGTCCGGTATCGTAGGCTTTTAAACCTAGCGCTTTGACCATTTTATAGCGCCAAGCCCCGCCTTCTGATCTGCATTTTAGCGCGACTTTGTATGATTGTAGCTGCTGCCGATTGCATATTTTGTATAGCGTGCTGGCTTGACTTTGTGCATTACTGGTATTTAATTGAGCTTTGTAATTATTGAACTCTGCCCCCGTTTCACTTTCCATTCTCCATTTTGTTTGTTGTGCATTCCCCTGGCCCGCCTACCCTCCCCGCTACCGCCTCCCAGCTGCCCCTCCCACCCACGAATAGAGAGCTCACCTCCTCCTCGTCGAAGTTGTGACCGTCTGGATCTCATCCAAAGCGGTCGCTCCCCCCACGCTCCCTGGCCTCAGACTTGGCCGTGATCCTCGTGTGAAGCTCCTCAGCTGAACCGCACTGGTGTGCTGAGTCCGGTATCGTAGGCTTTTAAACCTAGCGCTTTGACCATTTTATAGCGCCGAGCCTCGCCTTCTGATCTGCATTTTAGCGCGACTTTGTATGATTGTAGCTGCTGCTGATTGCATATTTTGTATAGCGTGCTGGCTTGACTTTGTGCATTACTGGTATTTAATTGAGCTTTGTGATTATTGAACTCTGCCCCCGTTTCACTTTCCATTCTCCATTTTGTTTGTTGTGCATTCCCCTGGCCCGCCTACCCTCCCTGCTACCGCCTCCCAGCTGCCCCTCCCACGCTCCGCCCCCTCCACTATCCATTTATGACAGATGCCTCAACGCGCAGCGTCCACGCGCTGCGGCCGCGCCGAAGGTGCGCCAGAGGTAAGCCCGTCTACGCCCGTCCACGCCTGGACCGCGCCCAGCGCCAGACCCCCTGGTCCCCGCAATGCCCAGCCCACCCGCATTACATACGCCTCATCCACCCTCCTAGCACTTAACCCGGGCATACTCCCTAACTGTGCCCAAGCTTCACCGGGACACACCCATGGACCCTTCACATGCCACTCCTGCAAGTTTGACTGCACCAAGACCCACACCAATTCCTCAAACACCAAACAGAGATCCGACACTAACCACCTACAATGCATCCTGCTCAACACCCGCTCGGTCCACAGACACGCCATCGACCTTTGGAATCTACTAGACACCATCTCTCCAGGCGTCGCCTTCCTAACAGAAACATGGATGAACGCCTCTTCAGCTCCAGACATCACAATAGCCATCCCGGACGGCTACAAGATCATCCGGAAAGACCGCATCAACCAAACAGGAGGAGGCATCGCCATCGTCCATAAGAACACCATCCGCATCACGACCAGCTCCAACGATCACCTCGCAACCGCCGAACACCTTCACTTCCAGATCCACACCGACCCCAAGACCACACTCAGAGGCACACTCCTCTACAGGCCACCAGGACCCCGTGCACAATTCAGTGAAGACATCACTGACTTCATCACCCCTCCCCTGGAAAATAACAACGACAGCAACACCACCACCCTTCTGGACAATCACGCCAACATCGGACTCAAACAACTAGTAAACACCCCCACCCACCACGCAGGACACACACTCGACTCTATCTTCACCTCCAGCAAACACATCTCCTTCAGTCACACCACAGCTCTCCATTGGACGGACCACAGCTGCGTTCACTTTGTCTACAAAAAGACCACTACCCACAACCACCCTCAACGTACTCTGCGAAGAAACTGGAACAAAATCACCATCGACCAGATCTCCACATCGCTTCTTCAAAACCCCCCTGCCTATTCATCGAACCCTAACCAAGCAGCCATCAACCTCACACAATGGCTTACCAACAGCGCCGACAACCTAGCACCCTTGAAAAAACGTCAAATCAAACTAGGTAGCAAAAACTCCCCCTGGTTCAACGATGAGCTTAAGAAATCCAAGAAACTCTGTCGCTCCCTTGAGAAGGCCTGGAAAAAAGACCCAAACACTAGCACCAAGGACGCCTTCAAAAACGCCACCCGTATACACCACCAACTGATCCGGACAGCCAAGAAAGCCGCATTCAAAGACAGACTAGACAACAACGCCCACAATAGCAAGGAATTATTCAACATCGTCAAAGAATTTACCAACCCCACTGCCAACTCCAACGACATCACTCCCTCTCAAACCCTTTGCGACTCCTTAGCTTTGTTCTTCCACGACAAAATCGCAAACATCCACAACAGCTTCGACCTCCAACCCGGAGACCAACCCACCCAACCTTCTGCCGAACCTTCACCCCCCTTGAACATCCTTTATGACTGGAACCCAATCTCCACCGAAGACACCATCCGCCTGATGAACTCCATCCACTCAGGATCCCCCACAGACACATGTCCTCACCACATCTTCAACAAAGCAGACTCCATCATAGCACCACACCTCCGAGACGTCATCAACTCCTCCTTCAACTCCGCCACCTTCCCGGAAAGCTGGAAACACGCCGAACTCAGCGCCCTCCTGAAAAAACCCACAGCTGACCCCACCGAACTAAAAAACTACCGCCCCATCTCGCTCCTACCATTCCCGGCCAAGTCATCGAGAAAGCCGTCAACAACCAGCTCGCCGCCTTCCTCGAAACCAACAAATCCCTCGACTCCTCACAGTCCGGCTTCCGAGCCAAACACAGCACTAAGACCGCCCTTATCGCAGCAACAGATGACATTCGATCACTACTGGACAACGGAGAAACAGTCGCCCTCATCCTCCTCGACCTCTCCGCAGCCTTCGACACAGTCTGCCACAGCACCCTTATACAACGCCTCAACAACATCGGAATCCAAGGAACTGCACTAGACTGGATCACCTCGTTCCTTGCCAGAAGAACTCAGAGAGTCCGCCTCCCACCGTTCAAGTCAGAAGCCACCGAAGTCATTTGCGGCGTGCCACAAGGATCCTCCCTTAGCCCCACCCTCTTCAACGTATACATGAGCCCCCTCGCGACCATCGCACGCCAACACAACCTCAACATCATCTCCTACGCCGATGACACTCAACTGATCCTCTCACTCACCAAAGACCCTAACACCGCCAAAACCAACCTACATGAAGGAATGAAAGAAGTAGCAGAGTGGATGAAGCACAGCAGTCTTAAACTGAATTCAGACAAAACGGAAGTCCTCATCTTAGGCACTTCCCCCTCCGCCTGGGACGACTCTTGGTGGCCAGCGGCCCTAGGAAAAGCACCCATCCCAACGGACCACGCACGGAACCTGGGCGTCATCCTGGACTCCTCACTCTCGATGACCAGACAAGTCAACGCCGTTTCATCATCTTGCTTCAACATTCTTCGCATGCTCAAAAAAACATTTAGCTGGATCCCCACCGAAACTAGAAAAACGGTCACCCACGCACTGATTACAAGTCGCCTGGACTACGGAAACACCCTATACGCCGGTACCACCGCAAAACTTCAGAAAAAACTCCAACGCATCCAAAACGCTTCAGCCAGACTCATACTAGACATCCCGCGTAAAGACCACATTTCTGGTCACCTGAAAGACCTCCACTGGCTCCCTGTCAATAAGAGGATAACATTCCGCCTCCTCACCCACGCACACAAAGCACTTTACGAACTTGGACCCGATTGCCTCAACACGCGACTTTCCTTCTACACCCCCCCCCGCCAATTACGCTCTTCCAACCAAGCCCTTGCTGCTATTCCACGCATCAACAAAACCACCATGAGAGGAAGATCCTTCTCCTACCTGGCGGCTAAAACCTGGAACTCCATTCCCATTCACCTCCGCCTCACTCAAAACCACCTAGCCTTCAGAAAGCAACTTAAAACCTGGATATTCGACAAGTAATTCCCCACCCTTCCTCAAGCGCCTTGAGACCCTCTGGGTATGTAGCGCGCTATATAAATTATTTGACTTTGACTTTGACAGTCCAGCCTGACACCACAGATTAGTTTCTGACCCCCTTAGTAGGAGTGAGCCCCGCTCTCATGGAACAGAAACAATGTCTGCTCTAGAAAGAATTGTTATCACCTCCTCTAGGGAGGATGGTAAATCAGCATATCGAGGCAGGAGGCTTCAAAGGCTTCAGCCGTCTTTGATATGCAACCCAAGGCTTCTCCAGACAGGGGAAATTCCACCCCCGGCACTGAGACCATCTGGCACCAGGACAGGTGGGAACATTAGCTATGCAGGAGGCATGTTGCGCTGCCAGGCTGGACACACCTGTGACCAGCTTGAAGTGAATACGAAGTTCGGAATTTCACCATCTTGTGTGAGGTGGAATTGGGAATTCTGGGACTGGGTGATGCCCACTCCCCAAAGAAAGTGTTCATCTAGTGGTGTAGTGACCCCTGGGGTAAGTCGCCCCTTTGAAGCTACCCCTCACTCCCTTACACACCACTCAAATTGAGTATTTATGGGACCCCCTGATACCAGGACTTCAGATTTCGATGGTCACAAAATAGGGAATGGACAAAGAAGACTGCTGACATGAGAACGGAGGAACACGATTGGCTTGGGGCCAACCCTGCCAGCTTCACCTACGCTTGTTGAGCAAGCACCTTGTCCTCCTGCTGTGCAGACTCCAATGAACCTGCAGGGCTGCCAGTGCTTCGCAAATTGCCAGTTCCACCTGCAGCCTCATTCTGCAGGCCCCCTCCAGCCACAAGAGATTCCATTACCAAACCTGACGCCAAAAGACACTACTGCGCCGAGCCCCACAGCCAAAGGAGAAGTGGACCAACAGTGTCCCTAGGTGCCCAAGCATATCAAGGGTCAAGCCCCCCTGTGGGTTCTCCCGGACTGCTCCCCCAGTCCCAGCTTGCAGCCTCGTTAAGACCAGATCGTTGCCCATTAAAGTGAATGGGACACCCGACACCGTCACACTCCTCTGCACCCAGAAGCCCCAGAGCCTCCTGATGTGACCTGTTAGTGTGGTCTTGTTCCGTGCCCCATACTCCCCTTAAGCCCGGAAAACAGTCCTGTAAGTCAATTTTAATTCCCTGAATACAGTACTCGTTTTCCCCCATAGGATAACATTACCGCTCCCAAATATTGCACTGTAAACTTTTGAAAATTGTAAAAATTCATAACTCTGGAAGTACCTACCTGATTCCGATGATCTTGGTTTCTAAATTCATTTTAAAGTATGTATTATTTTTATAAATTGGTGTTGGGTTTCTTTATTGAGTATGTGTCTCATTTACTGCCTTTGTGTTTGCAAGAAATGCTCAGCACTACCCTCTGATGCCTAACTGCTCACCTGCACTACCACAAAAGAAAGCATTTGGGGTGGCATTTGTGCCTCTGTAATTCTTTTAGGGTTTGCCTGTACTCTCTACACAGTGTACCTCCTTTTGGTCCACTATATAAAGAGCCAGCTTCCTACACTTGCCTTTCTTTTTAATTACTCCCTCTCCACTAGTTGATTACCTATGTGCTCCAGTCCGGCAGTGATCCAATCTCTATTTAGAAAATCAACCTTCCTCTAGCAATTGTCCAGTATTGCACCCTCACTTGTTCTTAAAAATACAAGAAAGACTGGTCTTCAATCATCTCACTATGCATACATTCCACTAATCTCCTCAACTCCCTGCAATCAAGATTTTGTATCGAAAATTCCATTGCAATAGTTTCAACATGTAACTAATCTCCTCACTACTGCTGACCACATCCATCTCTCTTCAATCCTCCTACTACTAACAGCTTTCTGCTGCCCTTGTTCTGTTGAGACCTCCACACTAATGTCCTCTCCTCACTCTCTTGGCATCAGTAACCTAGTGAACACCTTCAATTACGTCCTATGGTTCCAGCTGCTCTTTTACAGTTACTTGGAACTTCTACATTTGTACCCACTCATCTCACAGTGGGTGTCCCAATAGGATCAGTCTTTGACCTTCGTCATTTCCCTTTTGTACACTACTACTTTTAGTGATGGAATTTCCTCCCTTAGTTTCTCAGATCACATTTATGGTGCTGAGACCCAGATTTTTTTCTCTTTTCCAGAGCTCACAACTGACCTTCATGCCTCACAGCTGTCTATCGCTGGTGGATTTATGGTCGTTCATGCTAAATTGTGCCTAACTTAAGTGCTATTCTCCCACTCCTCTTCTCCATCCTCCTCCCGGGCCAACTCGGTTTATTTTCCCTCTGAATCACTCAGATTTGTTTAATCAACTAGGAATCTTTGCATCCTCTTCAGCTCATCAGTGAAGAGGGAGTCCTTCATCACCAGCATAGACATAGCAGCATGATTCCAACTACATAACGCATGTAAATTTCGCTTCCTGGTCCATTTAAATATTGTAATATCACTTAACTCGCTGTTTTCAAGTAGACTGGGCTACTACAAAAGTGTACTGGTTTTCCTCTAATACTTCTACACAGTCCTAAACAAAACTTTGCAAAATGAACATTTAGTGTCCTTTGGCATACATTCCACTCCTCCTACCACCATCAAGTAGGATGGATAAAAACAAAACAGCAAAGCATTGAATTAATTATATAGCACATAGTAGTAAACAAATCAATTAACAAACTGTTCCCCAACTATCTTGCAGAGTCCTGATCGCAATACTACTCATCACACACTGTTAATCACAACCTTTTGACTACACCTACAGCACATTGTTTTTTCCTCAATTTTTGTACCTGTGGCTGGGTAGCCCATACCCTTGATACCCCTTACCCTTTGTCACCTAGGCCTCACATTTTCTCATGGATTTAAAAAGAAAATGCACTGAATGAACACCTATTGAAACAAGAGACACACTCTGAATAACCACTGTGCTGTATATTTTTACATAGCGTATCACCTAGAAACTATTTATACCTTTTTGTTAGTCACATCTTCTTCCCATTTGTTGTCCTTGCCAATTAATAAGTTAAATATGTGAGGAAAATATCTTACCCATATTGATTTCTCTACCCTGTAACGAGCTGTGTACTAAAAATTTTTTTAATCAAAATGTTATGTTGGTGTCATTAAATACTCAAATTAATGTAATCAAGGCTGAAGCCTAATATTATATAAATATTCACGGCTGAAGCAAGCAGTTAGGTGCAATTAGAAAAAGTGAAAAAGCTGCTTCTAGTTTATTTTTTTGGGTCAATCCACATAGGCTTGTACAAAAAATGCTACCTTAAACATGCTGTCCTAAAGCCTTGCAACACAACATAATTAATAATTAAATAATAATAGTAACAATAATACTATAGCCACAATATATCAATCTCACATATGATGTGGTTTGTAACGCATAAATTGCAAAGACCTTGCCATCATATGGGACTACACTTAAGCCAAATATGCATGCCACATCAACATTCACAGTGTAAGAAATTGGATTATTAGTTGTGTGGGTAATAAACACAATCCTTGCTAGGCTGAATCTCAAAAGTCACTAAATAAACCTGTGCTCAACCCTCTGGTAGTTTGATGCAAAAACATTCAGGCTTAATTTAGAGGCAAGGTGTACAATTTTTATGCAGCACTCAAAAAGTAATAAAGTGAAAACACAATACAAGAAAAAAAAAACACCAGTTAAAACAATTGAGTACATATTAATAAAATACATGACACCAAAACAGCAAAAATGCAATAATTGGAACTGATCCAATAATTTGAACCGGAGTAATAGCTTTTAAATGTTGTAGGTAACAATAGTACCAAGAAGTACAAAGCACCAATCGCAGCTATCTGGTTGTGCTGAACTGGGTCAGAGTAAAAAGTTTGGACCTACCAGGATGGAGTGCGGGTTACAAGGACCAGGTTTGTCCTGTTGGAAAATTTACCTTCTAACTTAAACCAGTTCCACTGAGGAGCCTCAGGTGGAGATTTGCGTTGGCAGGGGTCATGAGGAGACCTCTGTTGGCGTGGTCGCTGGTTGGACTTTTACCATGAGAAGATCGTTGTTGGCACAAAGAAATGGTCGCTGGTTGGAGCTTCATGCATTGCAGACACTAAGAGCACCTTGCAGGCGAAGTCCGAAGGCTGAAGCTGAGGAGGCATTGCTGGCAGCTGAATGCAGGTCCCGTGGTCAGCTCTGTGAAGTTTGCTCGTGTTCGCAAGGTGACTGGGAATGTTTTTATTTTTACTCTTCTCAAGTGAAGAGCCCAGACCCCTAGAAGTTTCACCTGGAGTCCAGTTCTAGCAATTTTCAGTTAACAGCTAAGGGTCCTGGATCTGGGGTCGCACCTCTTTAAAGTCAGGACTCACTCCAGCGGAGTCCAGCAGCGAGACTCGAGCAGGTCCAGTTGGTTTTGCTCAGCTGGGCAGTTACAGGGAAGGCCTCTGGAATCTTCTTCTGTCAGTGAAGCACAAAACGTAGGCTAGCCAAATGACCCTTGGAGTCACTTCTGGGTTCCTGGATTCAAGGCAAACAGGTACAGTCTTCCTTCTTCAGACAACAGGGCAATCCTCCTGAATCCTCTCAGGCCCAGCAGTGTTCTGATGAGCGGTTCTGTGAGTGCCACTTTTATAGCTAGTGCCATCTTGTGTGTTGGTTAACCCCTTTGCATAACCCCAAAATGGTTCGGGTCTGTTCTTTCCTTTTCCATGTGTTTGGCTCAAATCTGTCTAGGGAGACAAATTGCAGGCAGACCCAGGTGTGGCAATCATTTGCATGTGACAGGGCAGTCATCTTAAGAAGTCAGTAAGGGGGTGGATACAGCACTCAGGCTGCCCTTTGAAGCTTAGAAAGGGCTAAATACAACTCCACCCCAGGCCAGCCTGTTCAGGAGAAGAACATCTTTCCCCACATAGAAGGTCCTTTTGAGCCACTAACAGTCATGTGACTCTGGGCACTGGCAGAAAGGCACATTTGGTTTAGGCAGAAAAATGGCAACTTTCTAGAAGTGGCCTTTCAGAATTTAAAATCAGACTCTACCCTTAAAGAGGGTTTTAAATTACAATTCAAATGAGTGGAATACTTATTTCTCTATCTCCTCCCTAACTGAAGTTATCACTTATTAAATGTAATAAGGTAAGCCATTGTTAGTCTATGAGAGAGCTAGCTTTGTTACAGTGAAAAACTGTCAGGGCATGTATTCTAACATTTTTCATGCCCTACTTTTTAACTGCCGTCCAGCCAGCCTTATGAGTCTTTTGGGCCTACCTTATGGACGACTTATAAGTATTAAAATGGAAGATTAGACCTGGCAAAAGGTTTGTTTTGTCAGGTTGTAATGGCTGTTTAAATTTGCACTACAGGCTACCGTGGCAGGCTTGAGACCTGTTTCACAGTGCTACTTTAGTGGGTGGCAATATGAGTGCTGCAACCCACCTGTAGCATTTAATGTGCAGACCCTGGGTACATAGAGTGCCGTTTTTCAGGGACTTGTAAGTAAATTAAATGTGCCATTTAGGTGTTTACTGATTTTACCAGCTGTTTACTGCTGGCTAACATGTGTAAAGTGTGCAGAGTCCTAAAAGCCATCAAAAACTGGTTCAGCAAAGGAAATAAAAAAATCTGGGGTGACGCTGCAGACAGGGCCAGGTCCAGGTCCAACATACAGTATGCAAGCAAATCAAATCCAAGAACTCGTATGCACCAACAGATTCAATATCTGTCATAATACACATCTGACCGACAACAAATATTTTAAAAATAATTTTCATGTTTTGAAATTACACAGTTGATGTAAGATATGCCATTTTCCACCGTTTGTCATAGACATTCATGCCTTTTTTGTGAATAGCATCCACTCGTAATTCACTTTTAAATCAGTCATTTGTTATGCTTTTTTTGTTAGCCTGATTTAGTTAAGATCATATGCATCATTTTTTATTTTGTGAATTGCCTCGTTATTTTTTATTTCTTAAGTCTTTGAACAATGACGAGAAGGACATTATTTCTAACCATTTATATCAAGGCAGTTAGTGTGGTTCATCTAATTTATTTTGTTGTGTAGGATCGCAGCACTTTTTTTTATAACCGTTCTTCATTCTGAAAACTTTATGAGCCATGTTTAGCCTTTTATTTTTACGTTTTTCAGCTTTGTAAAACATTTAATGCTGTACCCCAAATCATTTGATTTTAATGTTTTTTATTGACATGTGAGCGTCTTCTCCACCTCCCACTCTTACCTTGTGTTTGTCTTACAGCAGTAATACTATGCCAGTTAGTAGGTGTGTTAATGTGAAATCCTTGAGTATTGTCTGTTTTGGTAATTCAGTTTGGTAAATCATCAATTGAATCTTCATTTTTTTTTTATTTGTTTCTGTAATATGCATCATATACACATTTCGTAGCCATGAAAACTGTAAAAGCTGCAACACATTTTTTACTGTACAGGCACCAAAATGGTATCCTCTGTTGAGCAGTAAATACACCAAATATAAACCTGAAATACAGATCACTATTGCCCTTGAAACTGATACGAAAGCTCTAGAGGACGGTTTTAAAGCTAAGGAGGCTCCCCCAAGGGATGGAAGAGGTATGCAAAATCATTGATTGTTTTCTGCTTTCTTGAACTAAAAGAATGTCACAGTGCAATATATGCTCATAAATGACAAGACTTTGCATTACTTGATAACTGTTTTAATTGTGCTGAGTGAATGCCTTTTTGAGTGTTTCTAGCTCAAGCTCTAATTTGTCCCACAATTTGTACAACCTCCACCAACACTGCGTAAATATTTTAAAATGTTATTTTCTAAATATCGCCAAACTTGTTTCAAAATGATTAAAAGATGACTTTATACTCTGCCCAATGAAAGATCAGATTAAGTGTTTGAAAGTGAGCAGGGGTGTTATTTTTTAAGTTTTTTTTGTTTAAAGATGGATTTAATTAACATTATGTTGGCATGTTGTTTTTTTAAAAAATCGGGAATTGCCATTAAATAGTTCATGCTGGCAGGCATAAAGGCAGGACGAAATTCTATCAGACTGCATGAACCTATTAGATCATCCTAGCACAACGTCCAACACCATCAGTGACTGGGAGCAGAATTGCAGGATTCTGATAACAAGGCACAGAAAAAAGAAAACCCCCCTCTACTGCTAACTACTAAAGAGAGAAAAAAACGCCATGGAAGACGAAAACCATCATCTCTGTAAAAAGGACACTAAATCGGGAATATGCTTGTTGAAATGTAATCTGGTGAAGGAACAGCAAGACAAAGTCTGCAGTGCAGTGTGATTGGGCAAGAAACAGCACAACATATCCTGTGCATTCATTGTGCTCTATTCATGCAACTCTAGAGCCTTCTGGAAAATAATTCACGGGCTAAACATAAGATCTCACTGCAGTTTTTGGGGCTAATAAAAGTGAGCACCTGCGAAAACATTAGTCAGCAATAGAAGAAGCCAAAGGGTCCTATCGAGCTTGCGGCGGCCTCCCGACCCAAAATCATTAAGCAAGACAGCCAGACTCGCAGGACCCCCAGTGAGATGAGACCCAGCGAGAAGAGCAGGCATTCCAGGAACCGAGAATGGTCATGGCAGAATCAGGGTTGAAGCAGTTTAAGAGTGAAAAAGATCCAGATTAAATGAATTTCAAACAAATTGAAAAAATAATGCGGAAGACCGATCAATGGCACCCCGATGGCATCTGAATGGACTCTCTTCTGTCCTCTATAAAACTGACCTCAAACAATGGGCAAAAAACCTTGGCCTTCTCTTCAGCGCAGTGAACCTTCATCAAACAGTTCCAGATCCCTGGCATGGATCAGTAATCCACCCGATCTTCAAAGACGTATTTAGATGTGACGCTGCAAACTATCATTTAACAGCCCTACTTAACATCGATTCTAACTATTACGCAAACTTACTGCTGCAAGTTTTGCAAGAATGGGTGGACAACCTGGTGCTTATCCCTTGGAACCAAGCAGGATTTAGTCCTGGCTAGAGATCTTTGTCCGGCCTTGCTGCCCTGATCCTCTGCATTGAGAAGGCTCTCAATCAAACATCAACTTTATATTGACTTCCAAGCAGCATTTGACAGGGTCCTTCATAAATTATTATGTACCTGCCTTGGGATACCATTGAAAATTATGAGAGCCATCCAACTCCTTCACACTGAAACCTAGCTGCATGTTAAATTGGTTGATGGCTCAAAAAGCTCGCAGAAAATATACACAACCATTGAGCCGAAACAAGGTTGTGTGCTCGCCCTCTTACTTTTCTCTCTCAAAACAGTGTTTATTGGTTTTAAATAGGCTTCCATCTTAGTAAAGCATATGGCACAACCCATCACAAAAGTGTACAGCTACTTCAAATTACAGTATATCATTACCTGGGACTGACCAGGCAGTTATAGCATACCTATCGGCCACAATGTACATAACATAAATATGTATCCGTCGTATTCAATTAGCCCCTCCCGCCCCCCTCAAAAAGCAACTTATGGTACGCGTACAACATATAGACATCTAAACAGGCTCTTCCTTTCCCCAGTGGGGGATTTGCGGGTATGCTTAGCCTGGGCTAGCTCTGTCATTAAAGGTGCTAACCAGTTAGAATTCGATGAGGTGTAGTGCCCTTGTGCATGTGGGACACGCACATAGAGTTAAGCCTGTTGAAAGGTAAGTCACCAGGGGTCCCCAGACATACTCAAAGTTTTTATGAGAGTCGGATAAGATATCTGCCATTCTTTCCATTGTTACTGCACTCCACAGCCTTGCATGCCACTTAGTCAATGAGGGTGCATTCTTTTGTTTTCAGGCCGCTGCCACTGCCATCTTCGCTACCCCCAGACATAGCCACACCACAGACCTGTGCCCTCTCGTTTGAAATCTATTGGACTCCCTTCTAAGCCCCAACAGTATGAAACAAGAGTCACTGGGGACCGGGTATCCCAGGAACTCTTTGAGTTGAGCCAAAATCTCATTCCAGAATGGCCGAATAGTTGGAGGATCCCACCATATATGCATAAAGTCCACAACTTTTACAACATAGTTTCGACGCGGTGGAGGAAATCGTTTTGAATTTGGTGGGTAGAGATACCAGTCAAATAACAATTTATAATGATCTTCCAGCATACCCATCGAATGGTTACATTTTGGAATGCCTTTCCAAAGCTTAAGCCAGCTGGTCTCTGGAACAGATTTTCTAAGAGTGTTCTCCCATCGTTCCATGTGGAGTGGCCTGGGGGTCAGCAAAGTGTCCAATAGAAGACTATAAAGAAAGGAAATGCACCCCTTCGTCCCACAGCCCCTTTAAACAAATTGCTCAATAGGCTTGAGGTCTTTGATGGCTGCCAACCATACCTCAGGTTGAAGAATGCAATGCTTTAATTAATTGTAATGAAAATTTCTGTAGCAAGGAGATTGAAGTCCCGCTGGCAATGTTCAAATGTTATACTATCTCCGTTGTGGAAGAGGTCAGAGACCATAAGACAGGACACCATGCCTCAAAAGGTCCCAGTTATAAAGCAGGAGTAAACATTAGGTTAAAGTGAATAGGAGTAAAAGTTGAGGGAAACGTGGTCCATGCAGCTTTTATTCACATCTACCCACACCTTGAGTGCAGTTTGCGTAGAGATGATCACCACAAATGTGTGAGTGCCCTCAGTCCTTCTACTCTATTTTGAGTTGGGTGGACTGTCCTCTTTCTGACAACAGTGCCCCCGCGAACTTCACCATCAGACAACTTACTCCTAGGGACCAATTAGTTGTCGCCCGTTGTAGTAAGGACATCAGACCACCCACACTAATTAAACGGAAAAAATACATCAGATCCTCTGCTCTGTCACCAGCATTAAAAACATGATGGAATTCTTCTAGGGAATCACTGTTTTTTGTTTTTCAGCACCAAACATCCGCTTTGGGAGTAAAAACAAAACAACTTGGTATTTCAGGAGAACTCATACCAGACTTGGAGTGGAACCCCTGTAAAAGAGGATCCTCTGAAGGCACAGAGATCACTACTGGGCCAGCAGTGATATCTAAATGTAATGTGCTGGCAGCACACCAAACTATAAATTGGTCCTATAGTGTTGCCACTTGTTATGCAGTCTAGGCCCAATCCCAACAGGGATTAGCTATTTTCTTTTTACCTGCGTCCACCTATTATTGGTAGAGAAAAGGCTGTCTCAAATAAACAGAGTTCCATGTTATATCCCTTCTATGTTCCAAACTCACCAAAATGCAGGCCAAGCCTCTACCTGTCATACACTCTTGGCACAGCTAGTCCTGTCTCAAATTAGCTGAATTCCAGTCCATACTTCCCAAAATCTCCCACTTACAGATATACTGACCCAAGTAATAATTCCTAAGCAGGGATTTTACTGCATATGCTAAAGTGAGTCTGTGGGCTAGTGTTATGCTCATTGTGCTGGCAAGAACATCTGACCCTCCCCTCCAGTCCAGCCATTACTCTCCGAACTTCTACCAACCAAGCTTCAATGCAACAAGGACTGTCTTTAGCGCTGGTGGCTACTGGTGCGACAATGTTTGTTGGCACCCTCCCAATGACCTCCACAAATTCCATCACTACCACCCTCCAGCAGTGCACCTTCGGCCTCCATAACAACTCTATCTCAAATGTATTTCTTTTGCTTTATTTCTTTTTGTTTAAAACTGTTTATTGCTTTATTATGGCGCATTACATAATATAGTTGTAGTACCTATTGGCAGTAATACATTACGACCTGGCAAGAACAGCAGTATCAAGAGGACTTTATTTCCTTTGCTTTATAGTGCAACTCCACCAGTGTAGGCCTCGCATGTTATCCATACCGGGAGGCAGTATTGTTTAAGAGTGCTGTGTCTGTAGAAACACAAACTCAGGACTTAAAACATAACACCGTAGTTGGCTTCAATAATAAGAATTAATTTCTAGGTAAACTAACTTTTTCTAGCAACATTAGGATAATCAAAGATACAGGCGCTGTTTTGGTTTCAATTGGCTCAGAGGTAACAGTGGGTCTATTTTTGAAGCAAAACAGCTGCAGAACTGGCTACTGAAGCCCAATGCCAGAGGGCACCTCAGGCAAAGGAGGACTCACAGATGGCAGAGTCCAGCAGCTGATGCACAGTTGAAGGAAGTATTTGATGGCCAGGGTACTTCAAGAACTGGGTGCAAGCCAGCAAGCCCTTGGAAAAAGTTGGGTTCAAGGATGTAGAGAGTGAAGGTATAGTCACTCTGAGGCAAGAAGCAGCAGGCAAACACAGCAAAGCAGGTATCAAAGTGGGAATCCTTCCTACAGCACAGCAGCTCTTCTTCCTGGCAGAATGTCCTTGGTTCCAGCAAAGTTCTCATTTGGTGGTGTCAGGGGTCCAGTACCCAGTTGTGCCTTTGAAACGGGGGACTTCAAAGAGGCTTTTGAAGATCACAAGGTCCCTGCCTTTCCTGCTGTGGCTCCAGACTCACTACAGGGGGGGTATGCAGCTCTTTGTGTGAGGAAAGGCACAACCCTATTCTGGTGCAAGTGTCCGCTCCCTCCTCCCTAATCTACCTTCAGAAGCCCCATTAGCCAAGGTGATGGCCCATCAGGGTGCAAATGTCACACCCCAGCTCCTTTTGTGTGACTGTCTAGGGGAAATGCACATGGTCCAGCTGTCACCCAACCCAGACGTGTATTCAGAGACAGGCAGGGGCACAAAATGGTTAGAGTAAGAAAATGCAAAGTTTCTAAAAGTGACCTTTTCAGATTTACAATTTAAAATCTGGCTGCACCATAAGTTGTGATTTTAAATTGTGAGTCCAGAGACACCAAACTCCTAATTTCTATATTTTCTAAATTGGAAATTACACTTAAAAGATGATGTAAGGCAATCCCAGTCTTTACCTACGGAAGAGATAGGCCAAGCAGTGAAAAATGTATTTAGCAGATTTTCACTACCAGGATTTGTAAAACTCATAAGTGCATATTCTGCCTTTTAAATACTCTGCACCTTCCCACAAGGCAGCCTAGGGCCTACCATAGGGTTCTCTTATATGTTATCAAAAGGAAGGTTTGGGCCTTGCAAGTAGGTTAACTTGCCAGTTCGTAATGGCAGTTTAAAACTGCAAACCCTGTCTGTGTAGTAGTAGGCCTGAGATATGGTTTAAGGGCTACTGAAGTAGGTGGCACAATTAGTGCTGCAGGCCTACCAGTAGCATTTAATTTGCCAGCCCTGGACACAAACAGTGCAATTTACTTGGGACTTATAAGTAAATTAAATATGCCAATTGTGGATAAGCCAATGTTACCTTGTTTTGAGTACAGAGCCGATGCATTTTAGCACTGGTAAAGTGCCCAGAATCCTAGAGCTAGCAAAAATGAAGCCATTTAAAGAGGAAGCCAGAAGGCAAAATGTCAGGGGAAACCACCCCAAGAATGCCAGTTCTAATAATCATCTACTGCATTAGCTGCATATTTTTAACAAAACAAAATGTTTCTAGCGCAAAAAGTTCAAAAGTCACTAAAATGCATCAAGGTGTGTTGCTATGCAGTGGAATGCCCTTTGCAAGGGCGGAGTGTTCACCTTTCAGTTGTTTACTGCTATTTGGGTGTTAAACTGCTACTATTGAGGTGCAAGCAATGCCCAGCCTGTGTTAACAAGTGTAAAAATGACAAAATAACGAAGTAATACTATCACAATATGTGCTGCATGACGCGCCATAATTTGCCTTTACTTGCAACATAATTTACTCAACCCTGCTGCATAATTTAGCTCTCCTCTGCCAAATAATTCCAGTTGTCCTGCCTATACCTTGCAGTTTTCATGCATTTCTTTGATGGTGGTTAATAAATGTGCTAGAATAGATTGTCAGTTATAAACTGCAAGTAGCAAAAGCATATTTCTGACAAAGGCAGTAACCCACTGAACTATCTAGATGAAATGCACTTTTGTGATCTGCATGGTATACAGTGCTTTGCAACAGGAAAATTAGCCCTCAGCGCTACTTTGTGGGGAGTCAAAACTTCCACTACACAAAACACCGATCTCTCTCCAGCAGTTCCATTAATGACCAAGTGGATTTTGAAATTTTTTGTTGTTGTTCGAAGATTGATGTAGCCTAGGAACTCTGCAGCAGGTGCTTTTAAATCCAAAATATATATGAAAACTTGGCGCCCACCAGTCACACAGCCCTGAAGTTGGCCCTGACTGCACCTCTCCAAGTCCACCTGTCACTTCGCAGACTGGTGCTCACAGCTCCATTAGTGGAGCTCAGTTTACCTACACCCTGCTCCCAGTCAGTTTGAGCTCTGCATAACGAATAAATTATAGATCCAACTTAGCCAGAGAGCAGACTTTGTTTCTCTATGCAGGATATTGAGCCCTCTCTTAACGGTCCCCCAGCAATCTTGTTGATTTACCTGAAAGTAATTTAATTATTTCTCATTTTATTTGTTCATTTTAATTAAATTTTTATAAAGTTCAATCCTTGTTGCACATGTGTGAGAAATCCATAAAAGTGACATTCAAATCAAAATATAGAAAAAAATGATCTGGCACATCAGCAAATTGTGGATAATGGTTTCTGGGTTAAACAAAGACGAAGTATCTGAAGACTGACTTTTAAAATACACGTCGGTAGGATTAAAATCTGGGCCATGTTATTGACATTCCCAATCCATCACCATTCATCTTCCAACTGTGATGCCATTGTTGCAGCAAACCTGATAGCTATTTACTCCTTCTTTGAAACTTTCCTCTTTTACCTGAGTGTGCCAATGAATACAATTCACACATTGCCTCTCACGAGGAGGAAGGCAGAGGACGTCGTAAACTTTCAGTTATTTAATTACGTTATTATTATGATTACAACATATTTAGTACTGATTAAAAATGGTGAAATGCAGAGAGTTGAAAGTTCACAAACTGGCTGACTGCGGTTTTTCATTTCTCCAAGTGCCAACTGTTCTTTCGGGATTGGACCCACAAAATCTTGAAGCAGTCTTGAATGAAGTAGAAGGCTATCATCAGATCGGACCGGCAGAGTACTGCAAAGATAACTTTGTTTTGTCTGTAACAATAGCATTTGCCACTCAGTTGGAGCAGGTAATATTTTTCACTGTAATTCATTTCAGATTGGTGTATGTACATAAATATATATGTGTATGTGTGTGTGTATATACATGTGGATGTATATATATATATATATATATATATATATATATATATATATTGAAGCTGACTATTTTGTTTTGACTTTGAAACGTTTGTTTACAACACAGTGTTTGTTTTAAATTTAGTAAGCCTGTAAACAATATAGGAGGCCTGAATGTATAATTGGAACTTGTTTCCCCTTTGCCTTGAATGTATTTGACAGAGAATAATAAATTGTCTTACTATTGTATTATAATTGTATTGTAATTGTATTTATATACCGCTTACTACCCCTCACGAGACATCGAAGCACTTTTGGAGAGTAGCACGATACTCGGAACCCAAAAAGGATTAGTGGTAGAGTAGTATGGTGAAATTTGAGTAAAGTTAGTTGGATAGAAAAAGATAATGGGGAGATAGAAGAGGGAAGAGTTTAGAAAGTATTTTTCGGGAGATCATAGTAGTAAGATGAGGTTTGGGATTAGTATAAGGAGCAATGGAGGAGAAACTAATCTTTAGAGGTGGGTTATGGAGATCATAGTATGAATATTTTTGGGGTGAGTCAAAGGAGGGATAGGTGAGGGAAGAATTTATAAGGGCTTATTGGGAGATTATATTAAAATGAGGTATTGGATAATCCAAGGAGGGATAAAGGAAGGTAGAGTCTAGAAGGGGTTATTTTGGAGATCATAGTAGTAGAATGAGGTTTCGGGTGAGTCAGAGAGTGGAAGTAGAGGATATGTTGAGAGAGGTACAGGGTGAAATATAGGGTAGTGCATTGGAGAGAGTCAGTTTTTTTTATTTCTTAACAGTAGGAGTAAAGTAATAAATATATAGATATATAAGTACATATTATTTATATATATCTATATATATATATAGATATATAGATATATAGATATATAGATATATAGATATAGATATATATATAGATATATATATATATAGATATATCAAGAAATGCACATCTATACATACATACAATCAAAATAAATGTTTATATACACAGGGATATGCTGTATATTAGTGTTTCAGTATGGTGGTTATGTAGTAATGTATGAAAAATCACATTGTAAGTGTGATCTTCTTTGTAACCTGAAACCTCTGAAGAGGTCTTATTTAAGCTTTGGGCATTCAGTCATGAAAAGGTACAAAGCACTCGTTCACAGGCGGCATCTAAATGCCAGTTAGCAGGACAATTCTGCTAAACAGCTGTTACAGTGGGCTATGGAGAAGGATTAAATCTTCGTGTTATGTGAAAAAACAAAAAGACAGGCTAAAAATTAGGATTTTGCAAAAAAAAACAGGAGAATTAGTTACGGAAAACCCATAAAGAAATCATTAAAATTCAAAAAAAGATTTTCTTGAAGAGCTCGGGCTTAGGTGATAAATTGGAATGAGAAAGGGAAATAAGAAGATATGGTGGAGAGAAAGTATATTTCAGTTTTTGATGGATTTAATATTTTGCTGCTTTGATTTTATTTCACTACAAGCATGCTAAACCTAAAAGCTATTCAACACAAAGCATAAGGTTCTCCTACATCCCGTTGAAAATCCTCGTTTTCTGTTTTTTTTGGGCCGATATTTGCACAATGTTTTCACCTCACCTTTGTGATATGTAATGTGTTTCTCCAGTGAGACACTTGCTAATGCCTTGTTTGTTGCATTTTTGTTTACCATAACCAACTCCCACATACAGAACTTGATCTGAATTGAAAATAGTTTCTGGTTAATTTTTTCACCTAAGCTCCTCTTCTCTAGTTGTTAGCTAATTCCTAGCCTGCACATAGTACGAATGTAGTCAGTCCTTTACACATTTCTGTTGGGTTTACCGAGCAAGGACATAACGTGCAGTGGCATTATTAAGGAAGAAGGAATGGCTGTGTCCAAGAAAAAGTGGTCCCTGTGGTAGTTGAAAATGTAGGCTAACAACTGCAGTGAGTGAGGTACTTATTTTTTGGGAATTTCAGGTCTGAGCGGAGCACTGGGCACCTACATAGTGATCTAGTTCATCAAAGTTGTCCCGCCCACGTTACTCAGTAGACAGTTGCATGTCCCCTATGACTGAATGTTGCAAGCCATTTTATGTCCTCTGGATTACTAAAATACATGGGATGGGGCACAATATACGTAGGTACAGGAACTCTGGCAAGGACAGTGAGGGAGGTTTGCAGGGGCATTTTGTGAGGGGAACACACATAAAATGGATACCGAGGTTGGGTATGAAACCGTAGGGCAGAGTCAACATGTTTTAAGTAGTTTGCATTCTGAATGTTCAGGAATTGTTCAATTTAAAGAAGTTCAAATAGTGTTAAGTGTATATTTCAATTTCCCACTAAATAGTACATGTTAACAATTGTTTCCTCAAATTTTCCCATCGATTTTTACATTTATTCCCAAAGAAATTTGAAAGCCTTACTGTAGTGATTCACTTGATGTGCTGGAATGGAACCCTACTATGTCACAATGCTGCCTCATTCTCTAATATAAGTTGATTAGGTCTGCAATGTTTAGATTTAAATTGGAGGCAGCTTCGTTTAATATCGCTTTTCCACCTGCATGTACCAGTGGTTGGCAGTGTACACTTCAAGAATAAAGACCTGTGTTTTTCCTTGAGTGATTACCACATAAAAATACTGGTGATGAGCTCCAGAGCCGCCACCATCAATAGGAAACCATCCAATGCATGCAGAATGGTCTGGGCAGTAAGCCTATTTCTTCAGGGACGTGTGCGCGTTCAGTATTCTGTTGCCAGTGCATGTGTGCCTGCTCATAATCTTCTATACAGAAATGCCTTCGCATCATTAAGTGTTGTAGGTCCCAACCGGTCCTCATTTTTAAATAGATGATGTCAGTGTGCAACTTCTTTGCTCCAGGCCTCAACTAAGCCTTGTGCTTTTGTACCAGACTTCATTGTGCAGTCTCATCCCCATGCGTTCCCTTCTGTTGGAATGCAGGAAGCATCGTTTTGGCATATTGGTGAAAATATTTCTTCAGTGACGCACAATCTTTCAACTGTCTATTTTCTTCAAATCATGCATGATTTGGTGAATCACAATAATATTCCCAACTGTTTATTCTCATATTGATATCCAACGTAAACTCAACTATTCTTTCTAGGTAGTAAACTGCTGTGATGCACGCACACACACACACACACACACACACACACACACACACACACACACACACACACACACACACACACACACACACACACACACACACACACACACACACACACACACACACACACACACACACACACACACACACACACACACACACACACACACACACACACACACACACACACACACACACACACACACACACACACACACACACACACACACACACACACACACACACACACACACACACACACACACACACACACACACACACACACACACACACACACACACACACACACACACACACACACACACACACACACACACATACATACATATTCTACTGTGGGTCTCATTGACTGGGTGCAACAGTGACTCACACTGTAATTGTACTAACTATATTACAAAAGTGATGCAGATATAACTTTGGCAAGATAGCAGGAGGTGTGCCCACCATCTTATTTACATTTTATAAAGGTTGACATTTTGTAAAAGCACTGTACCCTAATGTTGTTTTTTTATTTCTTTTTTTGTGTGTTTATACTTGTGGTGCCGCTCCCATCAGTTCTGCACATTTTTTCTTTTCTCTGTGATGCAGCCGGTCAGTCTTTCTCCATGTTTTTTGGGGACGGTTGGTGATCCACCAATCCCTTGGTTCCATGCTTTTGAGCCATAACTTGGTTCCATGGAGCATCATCATCCTAAAAATCTTCTTTAAAAACGTAAACCCTTCTTTAAAGCCTTTCGCACATTTTTATAAAATGGGCGCAACATCGTAGAGTACATGGCATCTTGTAATGAAACCTCAACACAGCCACATAGACCGATTTCTCCCCCCCCCCCCCTCCCCAAAAAATCGACCCGCTACTTGGAGCTGTTCACAAACAATGAATAAAGTTAATTCTAAACATTGTCAATAAAAACTATAGCTATTACTAGTGACCAACAGTATGTTTAGTTTAATTGACTTCATAGATTTCAACTCTACATAGCATTGTACTGTAAGCTTATTCAACTATTTTTTCCCTATCCACTTGCTTTCTGGCCACAAATGAAGATTTTGTCCACACCAAATTACCCTTGACTATAGTCTTGGGGGTTTTCAAATAGTTCTAGCCTCACAAGTCCCCTTAAGGAGGTCTTCATATAATTCTGCCATTGGATACTGCTCGCCAGAGCTAACGCTGAATGGTCCCTGGTTGAAGTGTGATTCAGCTTTATATCATCCCTTACCCATTGAGAAAGCCTTTGAAGCAAGTCGATGCATAAATTGATTTTCAGAACTTTGTAAAAGTGAGCTATCAGTGTACTCTCATATGCCACTCCCATAGGAAATGACCAGGATGCATTTGGCCAGATACATTTTTAACATGGCTTGCAGGGGTATGGTGAACAACCTTGAAGCAAAATCAAAGACTGAGGATATAGTTCTTGACAGAAGGTGTCTTTGCTGAAATTAATGGATACCAACAGTTAAAGCGATCAAACAATACTACCAGATATGGGAACAATTCGACCTACTGAAAGTGTTAACTGTCAATTTAAACACACTAGTTTTAGTTGACCTAGACCCAACTACCATTGCATGGGATTTACGGAAATTAGTAGTTAAGTATGTCCTTGGCAAACCTCCCCTCTCTATGTGAAAAGACTGCGTGCACTCGCCGTCCGCCCTAAACCCAACCAAAATGTAAAGATTGTGTCAATTGTGTAAAAAAGACACAATAGAGGGATCTATTTTTAGGGATATCATGATCTTCCAGAGTTTATCCCAATTGACCATGTCAAACACAGAGCTGAGGTCCATAAAGGCCATATGTAAAGCACCTTGCTGGCCACTGTGCATTTATTAATGATCAAATTGGGATTTAGACATTGGTAAATAGCCCCCAACACAGGTCAAAACCCATTCTGGAAGTCCGATCGTATTTGGTTATGCTGAACTCATGTATATAACGTGTTGAAAAAGATCCACCCAATCACTTTGACCACTGAATCTATTAAAGAAATTGACCTGTAGTAGCATGGATTGTTTTTATTACCTTTGAATTATGACTAGGAATCTGGAATGCGTATCGTCACTGCAGCACTAATAGTCATAGTAAGTAAAGGTGCACAGAGCGCAGAGTCTGATTTATACAAGTCAGGAGGGACCCATAAGATCCAGTGATCTTGTTCTTTGAAGTCAGGTTAATAGCATCACTGCCTGACGCAAAGATGAGATGTGCCTATGAGCATTGAAAAGTCTCAAGTCATGGAAGCAGAATAAGTCGAGTCATAAATCTCCTTTAAATGTGAAACCCAGGATTTCGATGGAATAGGAGAGCAACCCAGATACACACTCCGATGGAGAAAAGAAATGCCGGTTTAGGATATATCAAAAAAGTGTACTATTTCTACAAATCCTAGTTTGAGGCAACTGCCTCTGGGCTGCCTCCCCTAGCACTACTTTCTTTCGCTGCTTGCTTGTATCTAGAGTAGCAAGCAGCCACTTCTTGTCTTACCCTCAGCCTATTCTTTAGAGCCTTCAGTAGGGCACTGTGCGCTTTGAAGTACATATGATCGAACCACGTGCACGCTTGATGGCTTTGAGCTGCACACAGCAGGCAAGGTTTGTTTGACAGCCTTACAAGTCACCATAAGTGAATCAATAATTGCTACATCAGTGGAACCCTCATTCAGTCACACCTAAAGCTCAGGTAAACATTTAATAGAAAATTGCTCTCTGAAGTCTTTCGGGACCAGTTTCTCCCTTCTCAATCTGTGCTCTCTGACCAACTCATGAAAGTTAGACAACTTCAAAGACATATGTGGTTCGTGGTCACTATGAACACCTAAAAGTCAATTACCTTCTGACACAGGAAACGAGAGACATCTTGAAACATCAAGATTTAATCCGGAAATTATTTTGTTATTACTTTCTCTATGCTTTGAAGGGAGGGTAGTGTCCAAGCACCCCCTGAACATTGTGTTTTATGAAGGAGAAGTTATAGAAGGGTACACGGAGGTAGTAAAAAAAAATGTAGTTCGGTGGTCATTCAAACTAGCTTGGTGGTCCTCCAGTATAAAGTTTTTAAGAAAAGGCAAAAAAAGGGGGAAGATTTTGAGACCTACCAGCTTTGAAGAGGTTAATTGCTGACTGTCGATCTGAAGTATTTACTGATCGATTAATTCAGGATCAATTAATTTGCCAATACTCAGACGGAAATTCAACAGAAGCTACTTTCAATAGGGAATCCCTCACTGGGTGAAGTTAACAGTCCAATGCATTCAAAATTCTTATTTGTCAGTCAAAGAACTAGAGTTTAAACACAATGATACTGTAAATAATGTTAAGTGAGAGTGGACAAGGCTCTTTAAAATACACTGAGTTCTGCTAAGGGTTTTTTTTAAAAGTAACAACATATTCAGGTGTGAGAATTCTGCATGTATGAAAGGTGGGAGAGTTTGTTCTGAAAAAACTGTGCCTTGCAAAATTTGTAACAAATTTGATTAGTTGGTCAAGGTCTGTCGAAGTGCTAAACCTGACATGAGCAATGTGATGAATGTGTCAGAGGCTTCCGAAATTACTTCCTCAACAAACATAAAAGAAGATTTGAGGGACATAGCTTTAGTGGTTCATGAGAACGAAGTTGTCAAGGGTGATTCTTTTGAATATGTGGATCAAAATGTGAGCACTGGACAAAAACTTGTTTGTTGGTAGACTCTGAAGTGAGAATTACAATGATAATGCAAGATGTGTTCCAGGAGGTTTGGCCTGACAGACTTTTAGAATCTCCTGATAGTTCACCTGTGTCTTATGAAGGGTGAATAATTGAACTGCCTGGTTATTGCAAGGCTATTCTTGATTTCAGATGAAGGAAAAACTTTTGGTAAAATGTATGTTGCTGTAAAGGGTTTATTTATTTTTGGTTGACTCTACTAAGGATTGTTTCACGTGGTATTAAGACTTGGATGAAAAGATCCAGTGTTTGTAGTCAGGAGTGACAATATGACTGAAGAAGTCACCGACATGTTTCCTTCTGTTTTAGCCAAAAAGTTAGGGACGCTCAATGATCTTCAAGCACTAAATCCGAGTCAAGGAGGGAGTGGTACCAGTTAAACTTAAATTGTGCAGTTTACCATTCCGCATAAGGGATGATCTTGAGACAGATTGTTATATCTTTGTGGATAGGGAATAACCAAACCAATTGAATTCTCTTTTTGGCGCTCAGCCTTGGTGGTAAAATGAAAATGCAGTGGGGAATTGAGGGTATTTGTCTACCTTTGGAGTCTCAATAAGGCAATATGGGTCGATTCACATCCTCTCCTCAAAATCACTGAGTTGTTGCTTATGGCAGTTGGCTATAAGCCATTTACGAAGTTACATTTGGCTGCTGCTTACAACCAAGTCATTTTAACATGAGTTGGGGCATTATAAAGCATTTATTTCCCCGACAGCAGCAACACTTCCGTATCCTTCAAAACTTTGGATACAGGATACTGGCAGCCACAGATGCTACAAGAAATATGAGATTCTGAATTATACTACCAAACCCACAATGATTTACATTTGACATTGAGCCCTGATGAAGTTCCTGCTGTGGAACGAAACGCGTTGACTGACCATTTTTAATTCCAATCGATAATAAAGCTAAATTTTGGATTAACTTGGAGCCAATTGACTATGTTCTTGTGCACCTTCCCTTTTGCACAAAGTTTACCTATCTGGTTTCCAGTAGAGCAGAAGTGCGAAAGGCTCTGGAAGCACTTGCACAGAATCTTTAATTATTTATGCCTACCTGGGATTTGATGTGCTGGTCAGCCGCACTTTTTGATCTTCATTGTGATTTAACAGTGAAAAACGGCTTTAGGAGTTTTTCACAGGCCTGTAAAACCTATTAAACACCATGCACCCTGCTTTAGGTGTGTTTAGGGCCTACCTTGGGAATGACTTATAAGTATTAAAATTTTCAATGTTTCAGTCTGGCAAAAGGTTTATTTTGGCTGGTTGAAATAGAAGTTTAAAACTGTACAGCAGGCTACAGTAGCAGGCCTGAGACATGCTTAACAGTACTATTTTAGTGGGTGGTTCAATGTGTTCCCCAGTCCCCTTTAAGGATTTAATTTAGAGGCCCTGAGTACATGTATCACTATTTACTAGGGACTTGTAAGTAAATTAAATGTTTAAATTGCGTTTATGCTAATGCCGTTTTTAAAGGAAAGAGCACAAGCACTTTTACACTGGTTAGCAGTGGGAAAGAGCACAGAGTCCTAGGGCCAGATGTATGACCAAGGAATTTGCGACTCGCAAATTGCATTGCAATAGTGACTCGCAATTTGTGAGTCGCAAATTGATATGTACTACAGTGTCTGTAACACTAATTGCGATTCCCAATGGGGTCGCAAATTGCATGCCTCATGTATATTCATGAGGCACTTGCTAGTTGCGACCCCATTGGGAATGGCTGGCCCTCCCAGGTATGGTAGTTTGTGGGGCTCAGCAGACCTCCATGTCTGGAACTGCTTTCAAATAAAGCAGTTTTTTTAATGCAGCCCGTTTCTCCTAAAGGAAAACGGAATGCATTTAAAAAAAGAAAAATGAAACGTTTTTGTTTCATTTTTTTAAGTCCACTGTCTGTGACTTCCTCTAAAAATATTTTTAAGGGGAAGGGGGTTCCCTGGGGACCCCTTCTAGTTTGTGAGTGGTTTACCACCTGCTCTGTGAAGAGTGATAAACTGCAACTGTTTTTGAGCGGCATTTGAATCCTAATAGTGAGTCGCAAATTAAATGTGACTCGCTAAATAGGGTTTGGAAATGACCCTTTAGGTTTTTGCGCAAACAGGTCGCAAACCCATACATCTGGCCCCTAATGCCAACAAAAACTAGCTAAGCAAAAATGAGGGATTAATGGCAACTAGTCTGGAAAAATACCACACCAAGAATGTTGGGTTTAACAGCTGAAAATGTGAATTCTTAAAAATCTGAGTTGAATAACTGGGACATGCGGTTTACAGGGACGGTATAGAACCAAGACCTGAATTGGTAGGGGCTATTGTTGAACGCAGTACACCTTCACTCAAGAATGAATTAAAATATTTTATTGGATTGTGTGAGTTTTACATTTGTTTCATCCCAGAAGAAGGTTCTGAATCATAGCAGCGCACTAAGAAATCATGGCACGCTCAAAACGCTTGGGACTCCGACCAAATCAAAATACCAGGACACAGTACCACACCACTAGAGAGCCTGCTCAGTGATCGATTTTGGGCACTCCGTAGGCCTCTACTATAGGCTGCCTGCATAAGGCCTTCCGAGTCCTAGTCCCGATGAGACCCTTTCCCAAGGGGCGAAACGCATCAACAACGTTAGCCAAAGGTATTAATCTTAAAATGTCTTCAGTGGAAAAGAATGTTAAAAGACAGTTGAAGACAAAACATATTCCTTAGCTACAATTACTACTATGACACTTGTGCACTTTTCAATGTAATGTACAGGCAAAATTAACCAAAGCACATATCTACCATACTACTTGATATGTAACATTTGGACTAGGATTGCCTCCAGTTTTTCTCATTTTTTCTAGTTCTTATGATGAACTCCACCATGACTCACTAACTGGTGATGCAACGCAGTCTCAGCCACTCTTTTTTTAATCATTTGATCGGTTATCATTTTGGCACCAATCGTTGTGTATGATATTACACGTAAAGATTTTCTAGCCGGCAGTGTTTTGAAAAATATGTTTGCTTAATGCAGACATATATACACTTATATTGATCAATTGATTTACGGCTTTGATCTCTTTCTATGATGTACTAAAAGTGTAATTCACAGGAGGTAACTGTTAATTTATACAATAACCTTTCATTTGAAGCTAGTTTTGTTTAAGCTGTTCATCCGCCAGCCTGTGCAAGTGGTCCTCTCTCTACACTTCAAGAATAAAGACCTACCTTTTCCATGCTCCGCTGCTTTCCTCAAGTAATTACCAAACATACCCTCAGGTTTCCACATATTTTGCATCTTCTGAAAGCTACCCTGTGTTAAGTGTAAAATGATTATGCCTCCTCGGGCTTTTGAGGCATGTCTTTGTTTTAGGGCTCGTAGGCTAGTCTTAAAGAAGAAAGCAAAATTATAATACCTGACATGTTATGTTGTGTTCACTACAAAGTTAGGATGTCTAAAGTTGTCCAATAAGACGAGCCCAGCTGGCAGATATGCTGTTGTTAGATATTATATGTCTTGCATTACCCAGGCTTCCAGTAAAATCAACTTCTCACATATTTATTTCGCAAAATGATGCACAAAAATAGTGCACGTATGGTTTGGTAGGGAGTAGAATCTATAGGATTGTGCAATCTATAATTTGTACTATTTTGAAACCTCGCATTTTTGTGCCTAATTAAAATAGTAAGAGAACCAATGTGTTATGGACAGAAAAAACGATTCCTTACAGTTTCATTGGAATACTTACAAGTGACTTGGGACAATGTACAATCTCTGTTATGAAGATATTTTTTCCACCATTATTTTTCTTTCGTGTCCTTGCTTAAACTTTATCTCTCTATTTGTAATCTTTTTCTTTTCTTTTGAGGAAATGTTTATCATTTTAGTAATTCAAACTTTGTTTCTAATACCTTTAGTTGATTTCTACTGCAATGAAACTCCCACAGAGACAGCCTGAATTTTTCTTCTATTATTCTTTACTGGGAAATGATGTCACAAATGAACCTTTCACTGACTTGATGAACCCTAATTTTGAGCCTGAAAGAGCATCAGTAAGAATACGTAGCAGCAATGAAATGCTTCAGCTGTACCTGAGCTTTCATCCCAAACTGCAGGTATGGATTTTTATTCACAGTGTTTTACAATTTCCCTCTACATTCACCCTTTGGCGGTCACTTCCAAGATGTTAGTATTGGAAGAGCCTACGTTGGGGTCTTCGATCTGTTAATGGTTTTGGTTGGTATTGTGTACCACTGGTGTCCTGGGGCCACCAGCCATATTGTTGTTTGAATGAGCAGGGTAATCCTTGATTGACATTGGAAACCAGAAGCTGCTAGCACCTTCTGAGTCTGAGCTACAGCCCAAAGGTTTAGTAGTGTTTGACTGTCATTATCCCAAGGGATTGCACTTCTTTGTACATGTAGGATGACCGGAGAATCGCCTGCCTCCTGCCTCCTAGACAGGTTGTTTTCAGGGTCGATCTCAATGCAGATGTTCCATCAGCTTCCCTTGAACTCTCTCCCAGAGTTCAGGTAGTCCAGCTCCTAGTCTGTCACGGGTCACAGCTGCAAGGATTCCAGAAACGCAGGCTTTTTCTTAGCCAAAGATAGACCAACCACCATAAGAGGTTCAGCTCCCAGCATCTTCTATGGTCTGATTTACCGGTTACTGGTACAAGGGAGCTAGTGTTTTTCCCACTTCAGAGGGATAAGTGAGAAATCTGGTTCTGCTAAAATTCAAGTTCTTCTCCGAAATGGAGAAAATGCCTCTTCTTGCTTTGTGTCTTGTTTAAGCAAATTTCAGGCAGAGGGAGTCAAGGTCAGATCAAGTGTGAATATGGATTAGTCCATAGCCGGGGAATAGCTTTTCTTTATAAATTAAGGGGGAATATTTAAATCTCTTTCACCCACAAACATGCACTAAAGAAGCGCCACCTTGTATTTTTTTGGAACGAAAGGTGACCTGCCAATCATACTCAAGGAGCATTTTGGTTGAGTAAATTATAGGGAAGGATGATAAATCTGTTTTAAATATTAATCTATATATTATAAGCAGTTTGTTTTTGTTGTAATGTTCATGTTTTATATTTCAAATATGTACATACATTAAATAGATTATTATTCTTTTTTTTTACTGTTAAACACATTTTTGCCTGACTGATATCTCCATTCACTCCTCTCCAGTGAAATATTCTTGGAGCAGTCACGTGCCACTGACACAATAAGTATAGGCATGGGATTCCATTTATGGGGGACTGGATGGGCGAGCCAGTGGGGAAAAAAGACCTGTGCCAATTAGGGGTTACTGTGGTTGACCTACTATCAGCAGAGCCTAACAATGCCCTGCTTACACGTTGAAAACAAAGAGCACTTCCAACGGATTTGCAGTTTGTCCAATTAACTAGAATAGACAGGACACACCAGAAAAAACAAATGTGAAGGCCAGCACAGGTTTTCCAAGCCATGCCGAGTGCTACAATGCGAATAAAATGTACTTTATGAAAGGCAAACATGGATCAACGGTAATGGAATGCTAGTGCTGTTCCTCAAAATTACTTAAATAATATATACTTTGAGGAAAATCAAATGCAAGATACTTCATTGAAGAGATGCAGCTACAGCCTTAACCCCCTTCAGCAAAATGCTTGAACTTAAAGCTGTGTAGCCTCACCATTACTCTTTAAACCTACATAACATAGAAGCTTCAGAATGCAGTCTTAGTATTGTTGTACACAACAGCATCATTTCCAGCAGAACTTGTGAAGTTCCCTCATCCCATTCCCAGACACAATTACTCAACAATTCATTCTTACAGCCACACTCACTACTTGGTGGTTATCCCACTTCTAAATTAATATCGACTGTTGAAACTGTAGCATAGACTATCCCCAGATTTCAACTTGTATTTCTGTGATTTTCATGCATTTTATTCCATGTTTTATTTGACTTTGTTTGGATCAGATCCATCTTTGTTGCGGAGAACAGTCACTTGGAAGCACAGAGATACCATTGACTGGATTGCTGAAGAAAGGAAGCTACGAAATAGAGCAGCACCCTGTAGTGGTTGAAGGGGCTTTCATCCTCGTTCCTCCAAACCGGTCCAAACAGAAGTTACCTCCAGTGCCTCTTGAAACTGCCCCTTCTGTCGGAGTATCAGTAATCCTACAAAAGGACAATCCTCAACAGGTATGGTGTTTTTTTTGGTTTATTTGCATGAGAAGCTGCCCATTTAGCATCATCACAGAACATGTTTTACAATTTGACCAAAAATCAAATATTTTTGTTTTAGGATGTAGTCTATCGGTACATGGCATTTATATCCTGGGGTGCAAGATTATTTTAGGACATTCACATGATATTCTGAGTCACTGGTCGTCAAGGCACAGTGATAATTGCAATTAGTTCAATTCTTTGGGAGGTAGTTGCAGCACAGGAGTATGCATCTGCCCTTTTATGTCTCCTCCATGCTATATCTCCCTTTCTATTTGCTTTAGTGTGAATGCTTTTACAGCCCGTCTTTATCAGGCAGGGTTTTTTAAAATAGCTATCACATTTCGCAGATTGTGTTGTAATTGTCCTTTTATATTTTGCGCTATGTCCTTTAGGAACTCAGCCATGGCAATCTGTTTTGCTGTTGCTGTATTTTGTTTTACTTGCTACAAGTCTTTTTAGGCTTGAGTCTGGCCCGGTGGTTATTGGTAAGATCACCATTTCAGGACCATGAACTAAGGAATGAAACATTTATGTTATAAATTGTGCAACATTCCGTCCATCATCTTGTGTGTTTTGCTGTTCACCCTATGTGGGAAGGGTATGCCCAGAGGTGGGTTCCTTGCTCACTAAGCCACTGGAGTCAAGCTATCCTGGCTGAAGATGGCTGATAGCCAGAAACCGGTCCTGGGATGCTTGATTCCGGCCCAGGGAAGACATGGCTTAGCAGTTCGGTCTGGACAGTTCCCATGAGGCACAGGGTCAAGACTGATTTGCATATGGTCATGTCTGAACTGGGATGGCTTGGTGAGCAAAATAACGATGGATTAAACCCAGATCCGTGACTGGGGGTGAATGTTTTGCCATTGTGCAATAATAATCCACATTTGTAAAGCGCGAACAATCACCCTTAAGGGTCTCTAGGCGCTGGGGGCCGTCAGGAAGATTAAGCGAGCTGTTGCCCAGTGTCACATGGTGCTGGGCTAACCTGCGGCTGGCCCTGGGGATCGGATCGAACCGTGAGCCCCAGATTCCAGCGTCAGTCGCCCTGGCCGCGGCGCCACACCTCTCCCTGCAACATTCCGTCCATCATCTTGTGTGTTTTAAATTTTGAAGCAAGCAGAAAGAACCCAGGCAGAAACCTAAGTACATGGGACCATTTATTATTTGTTCAGGTATTACATAGAAACTGTGGTATGTCAATGGGCTAGTGCTTGAAATGGAAGGTTTTCATTTTACTGTTATGACGACAGATTTAGGTGGTTCCAGTGTACCGATATTTTAGTTGAGATGGTATTTGCCTAATTATCCTGCTTCCAACCAGTATTTTACTTAGAGATATATATGCCCTTTTCAACTACGTATACTGGTTGTTTGTAGCTGATTCGTTTGTAACATCGACAGTAACTATATTCACTAGGATTATGTCTTTGGTGGTATCAATTGGGAATCATAATTAGCGGTTTGTGATCTGGTTGAAACTTCTAATGCTGCTGGTAAGTTTTACCTCTGCATTTAGTGTCAATTAGAAATCATATGAAAGCTAAGCTCAAGAGTTCAGGTGTTCTGAAGTTTTGGGCTCAATAAAACCTGCTTAACAGGTAATAAATTGTGTTTTAGCAGGAAAATGCAGGGTGAGGCTTAAGGATGTAGATGAACATCTTAACTCTTTATAATTCCACGTTTTTTCAAATCTACTTTTTGTATTTCTAGGTCTGGCCTAAACGGGCGTTTTAGGCTAAATCTACTAAAAAATGCTAAAATACATACATACGTAGAGTCATTCAATCAACCCTCTTTTGTCATCTGTCTTTTCAGCTGTCACGCCAATCATGCTTCTTCCCACTATAGCAGTAAATATAGGTTATTCGTTCAGACTACTTCAGCCATTGGATACCTTTTTTTTGAGTATCTGCATTTAGCCCTTACAAAAGCATATATCCCACTTAAATAATTGCCCCCCACATAGACTAAACATTTTAAGACACTTGTATTCATTAGGGGCTGCTAGTGCATTTAAATAGTAAGGTGTCCTCAACTGTTTCCATTAAAATCGAGACTTTTGTTGGAAACAAATCATTAGATTAGCAATAGAGTCTATGCAAATGTCCAGGCTGAAGCCAAACCCTCTGACATTTCAAGCAATTGCATCTGGAGCTAATGGGAAACCTAGTAACAACTTGAAGCCTTGAAGCAGTTAGAGCTGACTCAAGAGGGACACTTAGTAACCACATGAATTACCACCACTTTTTGAAAATATTAAGACTTTTATACACAACTCGAGGAATATCTAATAAACACTTGCCAAACTCAAGTTTTCTAAAATATAATGACCTTTGCTTTTATTTTTAAGTCTTTCCTCTAACTATCTCCCCAGACCATTGATTTTCCCCCATCCATAATATACATACCGAGAGGGCCTTTTCGTCAGATGGCTTTATTGATTAGTCATGCACATGTTGCTTCTGCCAACCACAGTGTGCAAACTGGAGAAATGGGACGGCCCTCTTTACCCATTGGATTCCTTCACTTTGAGTGACTACACAAAGCCTGTGCACAATTTGTTCACATCCACCAAAAAGTAGCACCTTTCTCTTCAGTGAGTGACAAAGCAGACATAAAAAAGTGTGCTTTTAAATTTTTTTATTTCCTTTTTATAGTGCTTTAAATGCCAAGTATTTATTTTGCCTACACCTGGGTGCCCAGTTAGACAGTGATTTTATTTTTCTGTCCCCTTTTTAAAATTATTAAGTCGTTAAGTAATATAGTAGCTTCCTGTGATGTCACTGCTTGGTTAGGCTGCGATTGTTTCTCCTTCAGCACTAATGATAATAACATGCTTTTCACAACTGAAGGGTTTGCTATTTAAAAAAATCACTACTAAAACAGCCACATCATTGAATGCTTTTTTATATTTTAAATGCAGACACGTGGCAGTTACATTTAAATGGCCACTTTTTTTTCCTTTACGTTTGTAGCATATGAAGGCAATACATATAAATTAACAATTGCACAGCCTGCCAACACCAGACCTATTGACTTTACCATTTGTTGGTTTATACATGATCTGGTTTATAATGTGATCTGCATTTCAGTAATTCTGTGGTATTTAAATCTGATGGGTCCCTATTAATTTAGATTGTCAAGTACCCTTCTTGAAATTAAACATGGTGTCCAGTTTGTAAGAGAACAATAATGTTTTGCTACTGCTTTTAACCCACTGTAAATACCTCCAATCATCCATAGATCCCAAAGTATACAAAAAGGGGTGGAGGCAATGCTTTAATTTCAGCCACTGGTAATTACTCGAGCCACATCCCAATCCATCGTTATTTTGCACACCATGCCATCTCAGATTGGACCAAGCTATATGCAAATCAGTCTTGACCCTGCTCCAATAGAAACAGTCCAGCCTAAACTGCCAAGCGAAGTCCTCCCTGAACCGGAACGCAAACAACCCAGGACCAGTTTTGCCCTTGTTATGGCATAATCAGCTGGGTATAGTTTGGTTCCAGTGACACAGTGTGCACTGGACCCACGTCTGGGCATACCTGTCCCACTTAGGGCACTATATTAAAGTATACAAATAGTGATCAATTGAATGCTTGAATTAATCTCGGCCTATGTTACTTAATCGGGGCTGCATCAAAGCCCATCAATATTTTGCATACCCCTGCCACCTCAGTTTGGACCCTGCTACATGCAAATCAGTCTTGACCCTGGTCCAATGGTGCTGAAAGGGGCGAATCTCGAGGCAGATAATCCCCATCAGGAGAACAAAAAATAGGTAATTCTGTGTTTTTACTTAAGAAGTATCAAGCTAGGTGAAAATGGGAATTGAATTGAAGCAAATGTGTTTTTACTCATTGCTGCACCAAGTGCCTGAGCTCCAACAGTTAGCAAGTTGTTGTCATAGGATTCCCATGATATGTAAACCCTGTAAGAAATAGGTATGAAAATAATTTTTGTTGTACAATGAGATAATTTTCCTTCCCTGTGCAGTCCATGAAAACACTGCAGACCGAAACTCAAAGTGCAGTACAGAAGCAGGTCACATCTCCCACACCAAAAAAGCAGCAAAGTCCTAGTCCGCAGTCTCAGAGATTGTCTACGCCACCTCCTTTCAGTCACTCACCTCCTACTAAAGATGATGCAACTGGAAGTGAAGCCGAAAGCCTGCAGGATGACCGAAGCACTGGAGCTAAGCACCAGGGTAAGGATTCCTATTAGCATGCCTTTGCTCTTCCTATTGTACAAATACGAAAACATATACCTTTGTCATGGTGCAGATCACAACCGGAAACCAAACTTAGGGGGTGGGTATTGAGGCATTAAGGTGTTGTTTGTGTATTGTAATCTTGTTAGACATTTGCCATTTCAGTGTCACAAAGGCATATTGCCAAATTTGCTGCCTATCAGGAGCCTTTAAAATACAATTCTTAACAATCTACTAGGATGAAGAGACAGGGCACTTACAAAAATTGTAAGCTGAGAGCTACATGAACTACTCTAAAAGCCATCTCCCAAAACTACTCGCTTGCCTCCTAGAATTTGCTGTTGCAAATGGAGAATCCTGGAACATTTTACATTTTGACTGAAGAGTAAAGTCAGGAGCCTTCCAGGTTTAAGTTTTAAAATGAGGTTAACAGATTGCTAAACGTGTTTCTGTATGGCATTCTGCACTTACATCACTAAACTACATTACTCTAAAACAATTTAACAATGCAGTAGATCTGTGAACTCCTGGGCTAGTTTGTTCCATAAGTAGCAGTTTTTAGGCATTTCCCGTAATATATCTTGCTCTACACAATCAATACAAGTGTGTGTAGAAGTCTAAAGATTGATGCTGATGTTTAAAAACATTGAGCGCAAGAAGAGCATTGTCCTAAGGAAGTTTCCTTTACAATGTGTGGTGCAAATGTCTATGTAGAAATGTTGGGCCTCATTGCAATGATGATCGGACGAGCATCTGACCGACACTGTAGCTGAATTGGGACCGACCCACAAGTAGTCTGTGGTCCCACCCGCCAAATTATGATGCGACGGCCATGTAGGCGGTCGTTATCATAACTTTTTCCATTGTGGCTTGTGCTGCGGCCACAATGGAAAAAGGGGATGTTTTCAAACATCTGTGCCCCATGTGGTGCGTGGCACATGGGGCTTGCTTGGACCCATGCTGCTAACTTCACGATTGAAAGTCAAAAGAGGAGTTTGACTCTTCCGGGGGAAACTAATTCCATTGTGGCCGATATCGTAGTGTTATTAAGACCACTACCTCTCCCTTGCTCCTCACCTTCAGAAGCAAGAGGCAAACACATATAGGCGCCACTTGGGTCATGGTGTTGCTAGAGAATCCATACCCTTGGTAGTGAATCGTAGAACCTCAAGAAGAAACGAGGCAAACAAATCCAGAACAGGACAGTCCAGTCTCTTGCATACAGTCCTGAAAACACTGACTGATGCACAGAAAGTCTGATGAGGCAAAGACTTTGCTTAGAAAGTCCTCCCTTTAATTATCTGCACAGCTGAGATGCACTGCTTTGATTGAGGGAACCGTTCTTTCTGGCTTCAACATGTTCTGATTTGTCAAATACTTTAGAATCTTCACCCTGGTATCCTCTAGACGATTGAGGTATTACTTGGTAACTATATTGTCTCTTGTGACCAAAACAAAAAGATGTTTCAGAATTGAAGAAAACACATTTAAACCTCTTCTGACTGCTTACAGTTCCTTCTGCTTGGAGGATTTCAGTTTTCCTTCATCGACCATTAACCCTGAGCTTCCTGACCTATTCATGTGGATCCCCCAACCTTGAGAGCTAGAATATGCCTTCGTCTTACTTTGGGTCTGAGAATCCAACTAAATCTGCCCCCCCCTCCTTTTTTTTGTTTTTTTTGTTTTATAACAATTTTTATTGAATTAAAGCAGTGCCGAGTCCTCAATCCAATACCATCACAATATTTAAGGATTACTTGACACATACAGTTATTATTATTACAGGATATGCGTCAGCCAACCAGGGCGTCCACGAGCCGGGTCCATTCCATTGCCATGTCTGCTGTTGGAGAACTGCAGATTTCACCTCTAAAGGTGTACCACCCTCCCCATTTCTTGTCCCATTTCTTAGGGCAGCCTCGTAGTTTATAGACCTCTTTCTCTGCAATCATGCTCATGTCCGTTTATGCCACCCATCCGATTGTTAATGGCCTCACGGTGGATCCCCACTGTATCGCAATTGCCCTCTTCACAAGCAGGTACCCCAATGCAACCCATTGATGCTCTATGTCTGTTAAGTTCGTGGCCTCCCAAATATTCATGAGCCCCAGCCGAGGTGATAGTGAAATCTGTTTACCTAGCGTATCTTACATTTTGTTGGTCACCCTCTTCCACAAGGGCTGTATATGTGGACAGTCCCACGGGATGTGGTAGAATGTACCTATCAGGCCACAACCCTTCAGGCACAGATTATCAGGACGTCTGCCGATTTTGGCCAGGAGTACTCCGGACATGTATGATCTATGTAATATTTTCAGCTGTATCAGGCGGAAATGGTGATTTATCGCCGTCTCCCTGGGGGACATCAGCTCAGTCTGCCAGTCCTCATCCTCCAGTTGACCTCTGTCGGATTGCCAATGTTCTCGTAGGGCCTGAAAAGAGTCGGGCAGATAGTTGCATAGTTTACGATACTTGCATGATATGGCTTTCGTCGGGAGTGGCTCAGATAGCAATCTTTCCTCCAGAGGGGAGGAGTCTGGGAGGGAGGGAAGATCTGGAACTTGTGTGAGGATAGCATGTCTGATCTGTAAATAGCGGAAAAATTCACCCTGTGCGAGAGCATATTTCTGTTGCAGGTCTCGAAAGGTGAGAAGTTTCCCCCTGTTGACTAAATCCCCCAAGGTATTAATGCCTATGATGTTCCACTTATCAAATCCAGCATGGAAGCAAAGGGAGCCCAACCTCTGTGAAGACCACAACGGCGTGGCTTTCGTGAATTTGTCAGCCCACCCTAGACGTTTATTAGCTTTGTGCCATATGGCTACTGACTGTGCCATCGGTTCCAAATACCGTTTTTCCGGGTCTTGCTGTAAAGTGCGCCCAAATACCCCTCCTGGCCCGTCTGGTAGTGCTCAAGATGGAAGGCCGGATTAGTAGGGGAACCATGGATCCATTGGTTTATGGCCACTAACTGTGAGGCCGAATAGTAAAGACGTAAGTCTGGAAGAGCAATTACCCTGTCATACCACCCCTTTGTGAGCTTCTAAATCCCCTTTTTGAGATCAACTGTTTGAAGAAGCTACTGTATAGACTCTCTCAGCTCAGACAGAACCTCCATTCAAATTACTGAATTTGTCAGACTCCAGGAGACAGTAGATTGTTCTGTAGAAGTTTCATATCGAACCTTGCCCAGGACACCCGATAAACTCTCAAGACCATATGGCCCTGTACCTTTAACCACCATTTCAGTGGAGCTTTTCCATCTGTAAAAGAGAAACCACACGGTGGTCTGGTAAGAACAGGCTTCACAAGACAGTTTGGAATTCTGCTCACATGAATTCCATTGGCTTGGAAAGGGTTAAATGAGACTTGCAACGGTTGATCAGTAATCTGTGTTCCAGTAGAACAGAGCAAACTCTTTATACATGGACCTGCACTAGATGTGTTGTTGAAGCACGACTTAACTAGCGGTCCAACTTTGGATGCAGCATTTTCCTTTCTGCATACTCTTTCAAAAAGGTTCACATTTTTTTTAAAATCCATGGTTTCTTTTTGAGCCAATGGGAAGTTATCAGAATTGACAATGCCTGTCACACAGCAAATCGGAGATACTTTTGGTGAGCTTTCCAAATTGTAACATACAGTTAGACACCTTGAAAGTCCCTGGATGCAAAGAAGTCCTGAGTATCAATCATTGAAATAGCTTTTTGCAATGACTCCATATTTAATGGCAGATTTGGAATCAATTGATTGAGATTCTTGAGATCCAGAACCAGTCTGTATACTCCTTTAATTTTTGACACCACAAAGATGGTTGAATTAAAAAAGTATTTTCCCCATTCTTTTCAAGGGACGTAAGTGATTGCTATCCTGCATATTCTATCCTAAATCCTGTCCCACAGAGCATCATAGCTGACAGAATCTCTAGGTACTGGAGCAGTCGCTGTTTTGCACTGAATTGGGAGAGAAGAGAGTTCTATTCGATACACTTTGGATGAAGTAGAAAGAATTCCAGAATAATTGAGTGAGTGGAGCCACAAAGTCCTGAATTTGCAAATTCTACCCACTACTTCCCCTTCTGGTGAAGGGATCTGAAACTCATCGGGATAGTGACTATTTCTTCAGTGTTACGAAATTACTACCATGTGTGTTATGTAGATTTGTATGGCACAGCTAATCGCCTGTTAGGATATTCAGGCCCTGGAGCCAGCATGTAGGCATGGGATTAAGGGGGTGAGTGCCTGGCTCTGCAGGAATTCATTGAAGAGCCCAGTCTCCGCTTCTTGCCGGATTCAAGAAGTGAGGAGGAGGCTCTGATGTGTTGAGGGCGGTCATTCCAGGTATTGGATGCGATGTAGGAGAGTGTTTGACCTCGCGTTCTGCTCTTGTGGATGCAGGGGTTGTTTGTGAGTGAGTGTGTGACTGAGCGGAGGAGGCTGGTGGAAGTGCGGGCGTTTGTTCAAGTATGCAAGTTCAATGCTGTGCAGTGCTTTAAATACATGTGTGAGGAGTTTGAATTGTCTGTGTTTGTGGATGGGAAACCTGTGGAACTCTCTCATTAGTGGTGAGATGTGGGTGCGTCAGTAGTGGTCAAGAATGAGTCTTGCTGCTGCATTCTGGATGGTTTGGAGAGGGTGAAGTAGGTGGTTGGACATCCCGGCGTAGAATGTGCTGCCATACTCTAATTTGAAAGTGATGAGGGCCTATGTGATAGTGCATTTGCTGTTCAGGGGCAGCTATTTGAATGTCTTGCTGAGCATGCAAGGAATGTGGATGCAGGAGGAGCTGACCGCATTGACCTTCTCTGTCATGATGAACTTGTCATCCAAGATGATTCCTAGATTTCTGTCATGGTCAGTAGAAGAGGGTGTTGGTCTAAGCTCTAAAGGCCACCAGGTGGAGTCTCATGGAGAGTTCTTGTTCCCGAAGATAAGCACTTCCATCTTGTCAGTGTTGAGTTTCAGGCAGTTGGATCTCATCCAGCCGGCTACGTTGATAATGCAGTTAGACAAGTCTGATCTGGTGGGTGTGAACTTGCCTTCCAGAGAGAGGATGAGTTGTGTGTCATTGACTTAGGATATGATGGTAATGCCTTTGGGCCTGATGATGCTGGTGAGTGGAGTCATGCAGATGTTTAACAGGGGTAAGCTGAGTGATGAACCTTAACCGCATGCGTGCGGGCGGAATTCCGCTCGCACGCTGAGATTTGCGGTATCGCATGTTACGTGACGAGCTGGGCTCGTCATGAGCGTGCGAGGAGGCTACCTCATGACGAGCCCAGCTCGTCATGAGCGTAGAAGGGGTTAAGGGATTCCGCAGATGCACTCTCTGCATTCCAATGTGTATGATGGTAGTCTGGCTCTCTGTGTTCTTCCTGTAAGGAAGGATCCTATCCAGTTGAGGCCCAATTCTTGGATGCATGTTTCGTGCAGTCTTCTGACAAAGGTGTGGTGGGAGACTGTATTCCAGGTTGCGGAAAGATCGAGTAGGATAAGGGCTGCGATTTCTTCCCGGTCCATTATAGCATGAGCGTCGCCTGTGGCCAAGGTGAGTTTATTACGTGGGTTCCAGAAGGTTGTTGTGTTCCAAGTGGCTGATGAGTTGTTTATTGATGGTCTTCTCGCTGTGTGTGGGGGTCTCTTTAGTGCCCACAAGGGGACATCAAGATCCAGCAATCCCTGCCCTAAGTAGGAGGAGCTTGACTCTCGCCGCCTCCTGTCACCTACTCTCGCGCTATTTATTTTTTATTTTATTTATTTATACAGTTTTATATAGCACGAAGATGACCCAGGAGGGTATCGGAGCGCTTTACAGTATACAGTATAAAGACATAAGAAAAGAAAACAAAAGATGGGGTAGTATACAAACATTTGATATTTGTCATTACGTACAGAAGGGGTGTATAGTATACAAATAACATAGATGACCCGTCTCCAGCAGAACATTGCCCTATATACAGTTATTGAGCATTAGGTGGTTGTGATAATAAGCATACATATGATATTCTCCTTTGATCCACCATAGGTATTAGGTCTATGGATAATATAGGAGACCCGTGGCCAACGGAGCTTTACACTGACTATAGTTAATGAGCAACAAGTGGATGTGGTAATAAACATACATACAATTTTCTCCTTCATTCCACCGGAGGTAGGAAGTAACAAGAGGATCGAATAGGTGACTCGATGTCAGCAGAAAAATAAAGTCTTAGGACGTGAATTTGTTCATTAGTAGTATATTTACTTCTTTTTTTAATGCTGTGAAGGAAGAGATTTAGCGTACCACTGGAGGTAAGCAGTTCCAAATCTTTGGAGCAATCCCTGAGAAGGCTCTGCAGCCAGTTCTCTTCTTATGGAAGGATTGTTGTTTCAGAAGTAAAGTACTCACACTTCGTAGTTGTCTGCATCCTCCCGACCTTTCTAGCTTTAGCGCTAATTAACTGGGTGTATTGTTACGTAGTGCTTTATGGGTCATGCAGGCAACCTTCAGGTGTATTCTTGCCTCATAGGGCAGCCAGTTCAGAGCTTTCGCGGTCGGAGAGATGTGGCTATTTCTTTTCCTTCCTGACACCAGTCTTGCCGCCGAATTAAGTGATGGCCTCAGCAAAGAGTGGTGCTTCCATAGTCTAATCTTGGTAGCACTAGGGCTTGTACTGCCATTTTTAGGTCGGTCTGGGGGAGGAAGGGTTTGAGTTTCCTAAGTATACTCAACTTGTGATTAGCTCCCTTAGTGGCATTAGTGATGTACGTCTACATATTCAGGTGTTTGTCTAGGGAGACTCCTAGGGATTTTGCGGAGTCAATGATGAGAGGAGCATAGTCAAAGGAGGGTAGATGTTTCAACCATTGGTCTATCTTAGGTGTGTGATTCGGTGCAGAGATGAGAATGAATTCAGTATTTTTGGTATTCAACATGAGGTGGTTGTTAGTGAGCCAGCTTTGTGTGTTCTGTAGAATAGCGTTGAGGGAAATGAAGTCTTCTGGAGTGGAGATTTTAAAATACAGTTGGGTGTCGTCCGCATGCAGGTGATATAGAATATTCGCTGATTTCAGTGCGTTCGCCAGGGGTTCCATTAAAAGGTTGAAAATAGGTGATAAGGCTGATCCCTGTGGGATGCCCAGGTTGATCACGGAAGGTGGAGAAAGTGAGTTCTTCCTCTTGATTCTTTGTGTTCTGTTATTTAGGAAGGAGGAGAACCATTGTAAAACTGTCCATGAGAGGCCCATCCTTCGTTCCAATAGTGACAAGAGGTTGTCATGCTCAAAGGCGGAGGATAAGTCAAAGAGCAACATTAGGCATGATTTGTTGCGGTCAAGCATTTTTAGTATGTCATCCATTATGTGTGAGTGCAGATTCTGTGCTATGACCTTGGCGGAATTTGTACTCCTTTCTCCAGCAGTTTCGCCAAAGTGGGGATGTTTGATATAGGGCGATAGTTGTTGAGATCAGATGGATTTCTTTAGTATAGGTGTGACCTGCCCTATTTTAAGACAGTCCGGTATGGAGCCTTATCCCTTGTTGGTCCACCTGTGGCACACGAGGCTGTGTGTGTGGGCCTTTTTACTGCCCATAAGGGGACTTCAAGATCCAGCAGCCACTGCTTTAAGGAGGAGGGACTTGACTTCCATTGCCATCTCTCGCTCTATATAGCTCTTGTTGATCCACCTGCGGAGCGGGACGCTGTGTGTGGGGGCCACTTACTGCCCACAAGAGGACTTCAAGATCCAGCTAACACTGCCGTAAAGAGGAGGGCTTTGACTCCCACCACCTACTCTTGCCCTAGATAGCGCTTGTTGATCCACCTGTGTCACGGGACGCTGTTTGGGGGCCTTTTTACTGCCCACAATGGGACTTCAAGATCCAGCAACCACTGCCCTCAGGAGGAGGGGCTTGACTCCCACCGCCTTCTGTCGCCTACTCTCGCGTTGTACAGTGCTAGTTGATCCACCCGCGGCCCGGGTGAAGCCCGGGCCCAGGCCTGTCCTGCACCCGTCAGCGCCAGGAAGAGGCAGGGCAAGGCCACCCTCCTTGTGCCCGACTGGCGGAAGTGTTTACAAGTAGGTGATTGGTTTCTGTACCAAGTAATGTCTTACCCAGTGTTGGAACTGTATCCAGTCCTGGAGCGTCTTAAGAACTGGCCAGTAAACTCCCTACCACAGACAGTTCAAGCTCACCCCCCCCCCCCGATCTATCAGTACAAGACTCGTTTTATGACTTTATGGTCTTGATTGGGAAAAGAATCACCCCAAGAAAAACCTGTATGCTCTTGTTGTTTTTTTTTTTTTTTGTGTGAATAATGGAAAGTGCTCAAACTAATTATTGAAGAAGGCCAGGCAAAGCAAATTAGTGGTCAAAGAAAGTAGTAATACATAGCATTTAGCATTTTAGAATGGCCAAAAGGAAAGCTACAGAGACTGCGATTGACAAGGGAAAGATAGTAAAAACAAGGAAAAGCGCAGCCAAGAATGAACTTCAGTTGCGATTGACAATTTGAATGAGGAGGTTAAGTCAATATTATCTGACGATAAGAAAGTGACAAGCGCAGGTACCAAGAAAATAACAGCCTTCTACAGAAAGCAAGAAAGTGTGTGCTGGCCAGAATTCATAGAATGTGACACAATTATACATACTGTTCCCTCTGATGAAGTGCTGTTAGATTTATCAGTGTCTCGCTCTAAGGAAAGTAGCACTAATGAGCCCCACCCTGCTATTTCCCCTGGAGCTATTGCTTCGAAAACTGCTGAGAATGTGATTGGGGGAGGGGCGCTATTTCTATAAGTTGGTCAAATAGATATGAACTGCTAGTTTTCCTGGATGGGTTAGAATATACTGAAATTAATTCTATGGCCATAAATATATTGTCAATGAATATGGACACAAACATAACATAGTTCAAACACCGAAGAAAAAAACTGGAGGTTGCACTCTAATTAACCTCGAAGACCTTGTCACAGTGATGAATGAGCTCTACTTGAGATTAGATGTTTTGAACAAAGAGGTTGCAGATCAAAAGAAACTAATTGAAAAACTGGTAGCATGTTAGCAGTTTAGGGAATAGTCATGAGAGAGAAATCGGTAAGCATTCCATTGTGAATGCTAGAAAAGATCAAGTTGCTAAAATATTAGCAGCCACAAACATCCTCTCACCCCATAGATACCCAGATAAATCCAGTAGCCATAAATGACAACATGCATAACTCAGGCAATTTAACCCTTTGCGTCCGTCGGACTGCCCCCAGCCGTCCGACGTCATGGTGGGCGTTTGCAGAAGACGGCCGGGGGCTGTCCGAACCATGCCCAGTCATAAATCGCACGCACTGCGGCGGAATTCGCGCACGGTGAACGGGTTAATTCCAAATAAGGAGTTACATATGAACATGCCGAATATAGGATTGACTATTGAGAGGCTACCTGCTAGTTGGAGGGAGGGATTTGGTGAGGGGTTCCAACAGCATTGAAGTAAAGGATAATAATAGAGTACCAGTTGATTACCACCACTCTGACGGTGTTGAAAGGAGTTTCAACTAAAGATTAATGGTTGGTGGACTACCAAGAATTCAAATTCACGCAGGCAGCAGATATTCCCCAGTACAGCACCCAATAGATTATAGTAACAAGCATCCACAAAAAATGGAGAACGCAAGGTTTTCATGATCAATTTACCAAAGTTAAAGTTGGGAGGTTGGGAGGATGAGGACTCCCTAAAGAGCAAAGTGATACACTGGATTAGGCATCACTGCCAGTATCGATCCATAGTAAGATTTGACATAGTAGATGTTAAACACCCAAAACACCCGCTCCCCCTATTGGAACAGCTCACCACACAGACCACCACTTCAATCATGAGCTCCTTCCACTCAGGGGAACCTACAAACCTCTGCTTCCACCACCTCTTCACCCTCAGGAGTAAGGGAATCAGCTGCAAACTCACCTCTATTCTCAATGCATTCATCACCACGGCTGCCTTCCCATATGGATTGAAATATGCAAAGGTCAGACCCCTCAATAAGAAACACTCCACCCACCCTGTGAACTCCATACCTACGACTCTAACTCTGTGCTCTTCCTTGCCAAAGTCCTTGAAGGCCATCAACTGCCAACTCACCAAAAACCTGGAGAGAAACAACCTGCTGGGCACCTCGCAGTAGGGGTTCTGTGCCAACCACAGCACCAAGACCGCTCTGATCTCCGGCACATATGACATCAGAATCCTCCTCGACCAGGGAGACCGCTCTGATCCTCCTGAACCTCTCAGTACTGTTCGATACCATATACCCACCACACACTCATCAAGAGCCCCCGACACATCGTCATCAGGATGAACCCAGAGAATCCGCCTTCCACCCTTCACTTCGGAACCCTGTTCATCACTTATATATTGCCCCTAGCCAACATCTTCCGAACCTAGGGCCTCATCCTTGTATCCAATGCAGATGACACCCTGCTCATCTTCCCTTCATCACTAGAATCACCTTCCACAACTGCATGACGAGTGTTGCTGACTTGATGATGAACAAGTGCCTGAAGCTCAACACGGACAAGCGGGAGGTGCTAATTATTAGGATCAACACCTCCCTGTGGAATAACACCTGAGGGCCCTCCGAACTTTAGCATCATCCTGGACGGTAAACTCAACAAGTGCCAGATCAACCAAGTCTACTCCGCCTGCTTCCACACCCTCCGCATGTTCCGAAAGATTTTGAGATAGCTTCTAGTCAACACCAGGAAATTCGTCAGTGAAGCCCTAGTCACCAGCTGGCTGGACTACGGCAACACGCTCTACACAAAAACCACCGCCAAACTCCTGAAGATACTCCAGACGATACAGAAGTCTGTGACCAAACTCATCCTTGAACTCCCCAAATGGATCCACATGACCCCCCCTGCCCCACCCCCCCCCCCCCACCTCCGTTACATCTACTGGCTCACCATGCCGAAAAGATGGCAATTCAAGATGCTAATGCAACCTACGAAGCCATCCACGACCAAGGACCAGCATACATCAACCACACCCTGAACTTCCACCAACCCTCCAGACACCTGCGCTCCACCTCCCGTACCCTCGGACACACTCCCTGCATTGGCTGAAGCCACAGTAAATCAGTCTACCTCACCGCCAAGACCTGAAACGACCTTCTGCTTCACCTCTGAACATCTTCCTCGCTTCCAGAATTCAGAAAGGGACCCAAGACCTGGCTTTGACTGATCCAAGTAAGAACCTAGCGCCTGAATACCCTAGCGGGTGATTAGCCATGCTCTACAAATCCAGATTGATTGATTGATTGACTGATTGATTGTCTTTGTCGAGGTTTGTCAGTGGTGTTCGGTTGGTCCGTTTTGAGAGCGTTAAGTCAAGTCTGCCTCTGTTACTTTATTCGAGGTCCGGCTGTGTAAGTTGATGCCTGTGGGTTCATTGACTTGAAGTGGAGTCATTTAGAAGCTTATGATGGAGCGGTTGGTTCATGTGAGTGATGAGGCGGAGTTGTAGGTGATCCTTTTGCTGGTGATGTAGATTGGTTCCAGGGTATGTCCTGCGATGGGTGTAGGGTCTGTGACGAGCTGGGTGAGTCCGATGTCCAGGAGGGCTATGGAGCAGGGGTTCATTGGGTCTTCGAGGTGGAAGTTGAGGTCCCTGATTAGCATGAAGTCCTTGGAGTCGAGGTGAAAGGGGCTATAAAGTCTTTGATCAGGTTTCTAAAGTTGTTTCATGATCATGGTGATAAATATAGAATAACAACAGGAGGGAGGTAGAGTATAGAGATAGGATTCTTACTCCACGGGCACTGTTTACACAAACAAAAAGAATCCTACTCACAGTGGACAGGGAGAGTGTAGACCACGGATGTGGGGGACACTCGGTGTTTTGTAAAATACCCCTCACACACCAACAGGCCCCTTGGTGTCATGCTTCATCATCGGGGTCTTCGCACCCCTCTAACGGGATGCGGCGTGCTGCGACCTGCGACTACGCGGGAGCACTGAAAGAGTAGACTATGTGTGGTGCGTGTGATGGAACTGATAGGGTATTGTAAATGTGAGTGGTGGGGTATGGTGAAGGTTAAAAAGTACCTGGCTCGTAGGTATCAGGAAAAAAACTTTATTCACAACCTCGGGCTGGTACTGTTAAAAGAAGTGCAGTGTGAGGTAGTTAGTTGTCGTAATTATGGACATTACCTCTGGTGTGCGTCGACATGTTTCGGAGCTTGTGCTCCTTCTTCAGGACGGGGGCACAACTTCCCCACCTTACTCACGTTTCTCTATGAAAAGTGTAAATAACTAAAAGTGAAAGGTTATTTACAGTGATAAACTAAGGCTATAATGTGCCTACAGCGGTGTGAGTCAATGCAGTTGCATGACCTGAAAGGACAAAAATAAAGAATACATTTGGTTGCCCCAATTGGGCTGGCTCAGACAGGTACAGTTACCTGGAGCACCAAAGATGCATTGATCCTGTAAAGTAAAAAACGACATACAAAACACACAACAAAGAAGACACACATTAAGTTGAAAAAGTTCTATGGACATACTCATTATGCAAAGTGTTCTGGCTTCATGAGCATTTCAAGAACGTCTGGGTTGGTTGCTAGATTCGTAATTCGTAAATATACAAGGGTGCAGTTGAGAGTGAAGCTGTCATCCGTTTGTATTCTGAAGTGTATATTCTCCATGGAGGGGTGTTGCTGTCTGTGGACATGGTGCATTTGATTGCATCCTTTTGGACGATTGAGAGTCCTCCTCCTAGCTTTCGAAGCAGTCTTGTAGTGCGATCATCTGAAAAAAACCAGTTAGTTATAGATTCTTTACCTCAGAATTACCCCCAGGCGTCAGACTGGATCTGAAAAGTTTTTTGTCAGCAGTACCCATGCGCGTCGGAAGGTGGCGTCAGTCGACTCCGCGTTCGTCCTTGGTGTCGTGGTCTCCTGGATGATGTTGCGGTAGCTACATAGACGCCGCCTATGTGCGCCGACGTCAGCTCTTTCTTTTTGCGGGCCAGCTAGCGCAGATCCGGAGAGAGCGGTACCGCCAGTCACTTTTTGACTGACTTTTCACCGACTTTTGTCGTCATCTTTCTTGAGTCTTCGACTCCTGGTTTCTGTCAGGGATGCCTGGCTTCATGGCTTGCGGTTCCTATAGCCGAATGATGTCGGTGATGGATCCGCACTGCGTGTGCTACTTCTGCCTGGAGTACGACCACGACCCCAAGTCGTACTCTGACTGCCGGACCATGAATACGAAGTCTTTGAGGGAGCAGTCCCTGAAGCTTCTCGAGGCTCGGCAGTCGGCTCTGCGCCACTCGAGGTCCCGGTCACGTAGGAGGTCGAGGGACCGGTCGTGGAGCTATAATCATTCTTCATCCAAGTCTTCACACTCTGGGTCAGGTAAGTCAAAGCACAAGAAGAAGTCGAAGAAGCACCGTCACTCTTCGACTTCTCCCTTCTAGAGTTTTAAGATACTTACAAATTGGATAATTTGAGGAGTTGATACGAAGAGCAACATAATAGTCCTCTCAAGAGTTACCCCTTACGCCACAGGAGTAGTGTGGCTTGGAATTATCGCCACACTTAAACTAGGTCCTGTTTTGGTTCAATTTAAAAGGCTGCTGGCCAGTTTAAAATGGTTTGTTTCTTTAACTTTGAATTAAACAAAGTGTACCTTTGAGTGGAATACTCATAGTGGTGTTTTTGTTTGTTGCTGGTTTTTTCACAGATATATAGAAGTGAATTTGTTCAGGTTAGTGGCATTAAGTTACGGTGCTAATCACATAAAGACAATGCTTTTCCCAACATATAGACATATAGGTTGTGTTTTGAAGTCTGGTCACTGGGTGACACACTCTGGTCTTGCCCTATGACCAGATTGTCATAACTCTTTTAATTTTAAAAATCTCACCATAAAATCAACACTCAGCACTTGCACTATTCACTGTCCAAACACATTTGATGTATATAAATTGTGTCTTCACAACATGTGAGGACCTATCACTTTGTAGCCACTGTTTTGCACAAAATGCATGAATAAACACCATAATGCAAGGTGCTAATGTTCACTTAGCACCGCGTCACATGGATGAGCCCTGGGAGCACATTTGTTTTTTGAAAAAATAACAAATGTTTTGCGAATTTTAAGTGTTGTAAAACGTTGTATCATTCTTTACCCAGCCGTGAACAAGTCGCATGTACAAGCATACTGAGGCGACGAAACACGTGTTGGCTTGGGAACTGTTCACTTATTGAAAACACGAAGAAGTATTAAAAAAGAAAAAAGAAAAGAGGAGAACATATGGAATGATTTTCTTGTGTTTTATGTATTACCAATTTTGTGAAATTACTATTTAATTCTAATGTGTGCTTAGGTTTATGACCAAACATCTTGAGGAGAAGATGTTTTCTTCCTCCAGCTTGGGACAGCGGTCAGTAAACACTGCATGTCTGTTGGGCCGTTACACCCATTCTGTGTGGGTCGGGTAGCGCAAGTGCTGCCTCAGTGGCCGAAGGAGGACCGGGTCATTCTCTCTTGGGCAGCAAAGTTTACCGTCCGCTTTGGGTTGGATCCCGCCGACTCATGAGGCAGGACGATTTCCACATCTGTAGCCCTTCGACGCTACTCCTGGTTGAGGTTGACCGGTTTTTCAGGGGATGTCCAATCCACTCTTATGAATATGCTCTTTGAAGGCCAGGTCCTTGGGCCTCTCCACCACTTGCCCTGCGCAGTCTGCCTATCGCCCCTTTCGTGCCCCTCCCCCGGCCTGCCCAGAGCCATAAGCCGGCACAAGCTGTTCAGCCCATGTGCGGCCTGGGACATGGGAACCAGCGCAGTGGTTCTGGGGGCCAGCGCGCGGGCCAGTCCACCACAGCCTTCTCTGCAGCAGCCTCCAAACCCTCCTAGTCCAGCCTTTTTAGGGCCACCAAACGCCAGTGGGCGGCAGGATTCACCATCACCTCCCCCACTGGCGCACCATCACGTCAGACAGGTGGATTTTGCAAATAGTTTGAAGGGCCTACTCCCTCCCCTTCGAGACTACCTCTCCATCCATGCCACCTCAGTACCATTGCATGTCTGAGTATCATCTGGCCCTTCTCCAACAGGAAGTCTCGGCTCTCTTGGCCAAGGTAGCCATCGAGCTCATTCCTGTCCCAGAAGTAGGTTGTGGTTGCTATTCCCACTTCTTTCTGTTGCCTAAGAAGTATAAAGGCCAGGAACGTCAACTGCTTCCTCCAGAAAGAGAAGTTCAAAATGTTGACGCTCGCTCAGGTCCTGTCTGCCCTCGACCCTGGAGACTGGATGGTAGCGTTGGACTTGCAAGACGTTTACTTTCACATTGCTGTCCTGCCGTGCCACCGGTGTTGCATGCGGTTCATGGTAGGCCCGAGCACTTTCAGTTTACTGTGCTCCCCTTTGGCCTTACCAGCGCCCCTCGGATGTTCACAAAAGTGATGGCGGTAGTCGCAGCTCTGCGCAGATCAGAGGTTCCAGTCTTCTCCTATCTCGACGACTGGTTGTTGAAGGCAGGCTCACCCCAGGCTGTCGTCTCACACCTTGAGACTACGGCCGACCTCCTGCATTCGCTGGGGTTCTCCATCAACGTGCCAAAGTCACACCTGACTCCCTCTCAGAAGCTCCACTTCATCGAAGCGGTTTTGGACACAACACAGTTTGAGGTCTATCCTCCGGGACAGCGAGTCTCGGATATTCGGGCTATGATTCCGATCTTTCAAACTCTATCCCGGGTTTCAGTCAGAATGACCCTCCGGCTACTGGGCCCGATGGCCTCCTGCATCCTGCTGGTGAACCATGCCAGATGGTATATGCGGGCTCTGCAGTGGGACCTGAAGTTCCAGTGGGCACAACATCAGGGGAACCTGTCAGATTGCGTCCAGATCTCAGAGGGCACTGCACACCAAGTGCAGTTGTGGCTAACGAACCGGGATAAGGTCGACGGCAGATCCTTTACCTTCCCCAACTAGAGTTCACAGTGGTGACCGATGCATCACTTCTGGGATGGTGCAGCCACATGGAGGATGGCCTCTTGTCTCCAGCGGACTCCGGGCTCCACATCAACCTTCTGGAGCTTCCTGGGATTTGTTTTGCACTCAAAGCATTCCTTCCTTCTGTCTGGGAAAGAGTAGTGCAGGTGTTCACGGACAACAACACCGCCAGGTGGTACTGCAACAAACAAGGCAGGGTGGGGTTGTGGACCCTATGTCAAGAGGCCCTCTGCCTCTGGACATGGCTGGAACATCAGGGCATATCCCTGGTGGTTGAACACCTGGCAGGTTCACTGAATACCAGGGCAGACGAACTCAGCCGCAGGTGCATGATGGTTCACAAATGGCGTCTTTCACTTGGAGGAGATGCATGGTCTCTTTCAGCAGAGGGGAGAAGCTTGGTTAGATCTATTCGCCACTGAAGAGAACGCGCAATGTCAGCAATTCTGCTCGTTGGAATTTCCAAGGCGGCACTCGCTAGTCCATGCTTTTCATTGCGATTGGAGGTGTGGTCTTCTATATGCCTTTCAGCCTATACCACTTGTGCCCAGAGTGTGGAAGAAGATCAAGCGAGACCTGGCCCAAGTCATTCTTGTGGCTCCGGATTAGGCACGAAGAGTCTGGTATCCCAAGCTGCTACACATGGCCATCGATCCTCTGATCAGACTGCCTCTTCGAGAGGATCTTCTGTCGCAGCAGCAAGGGATGGTCCTCCGCCCGAACCTGTCCAGCCTCCACCTCCTTGCGTCAAGATTGAGCGGGGGCAGTTGACTTCGTTTGACCTGCCACCCGAAGTCTGTGATGTTATGTTGGCAGCCAAGTGTCCCTCTACTAGAACAGTATACGCCTGCAGATGGAACAAATTTGTGCCATGATGCACAGCAAAGGCTGTGGATCCCCTTTCCGCCCCTCTTTCTGAGGATTTCTTGGTCCTCCTTTCTTTGGCCCAGCAGGGCTATTCTCTGGGCCCACTACAGGGCTACTTCTCAGCCTTCTCTTTTCAAGTCCCCTGTTGTAAATCGTTTCATTAAGGGCATTACTCATCTTTTTCCTCCTGTTCCCTTCGTAATGCCCCAGTGGAACTTGAGCTTGGTTCTTGCATATCTTATGTGCGCTCCCTTTGATCTGCTACATAACTGTCCTCTCAGGCTTCTAACTTTGAAAACTGCCTTCCTGGTGGCCATCACCTCTGCGCGCAGGGTGAGTGAGCTACAAGTTCTTTCTTCCAAGCCTCCCTTTCTGGCTGTTCATCCGGACAAGGTCGTCCTCAGAACTAGACCTTCCTTTCTTCCCAAGGTGGTTACTTCTTAACACATTGGCCAAACCATAACTTTGCCCACCTTCTTTCCGCCTCCGCAACCTTCAAAAGAGGAATAGATGCTCCACCGTCTGACTCCAAAACATGCGCTTTCCTTCTACTTGGATCACACCAAATGTTTCTGGGTGGTCGACCAGCTCTTCATTGGTTAAGTGGGCGCTAAGAAAGGTAAGGCTGTGCACAAACGGACCATCTCCAGGTGGGTCGTTCTGTGCATCAAAGCCTGCTATTCTTTGACAAGAAAGGAGCCTCCAGTGGGACTGCATGCCCATTCCACCAAGACGACGGCAGCTACCACTGCTTTAGGATAGGGAGTCCCCCTTAATGACATCTGTCAGGCAGCTACATGGGCATCACTGCACACATTCACCAAACACTACTGCCTGGACAGCCAAGTCCAGAGAGACTGCTTCTTTGGCCGTTCTGTTCTCCAGGATTTTCTGGTGTGAACTTAGTTTGCAGACCCACGTCTGGGGTTGGTATTGCTGGGGTATCTATTCTGAGGTCAAGAATCTATAATTAACTGTTTCTTTCAGATGAACAAGTTACTAACTTACCTTTGATAAAGCTATATCTGTAAGAAACAGGTTAGTTATAGATTCCTTACCGCTCCACCCATCCTCCCCGTTCTGTGAACTGACTTCTAGGGTTAAGGACTTCCTTTCAGGGCCCTTGTTTTGTGCACCAGTGATCAATGTCTTGCATGGTTCTGCGCTTCTGGTGTGGAAAGTCGTGCACAGAACTGACGTCGGCGCAAGGGTGGCGTCTATGTAGCTACAGCAACGTCATCTCTGTGACCAAGACCAACGTGGAGTCAACCAATGTCACTTTCCGATGCGCAGGGGTACTGCTGACGAAAAACTTTCCGGATCCAGTCTGATGCCTGGGAGTAATTCTAAGGTCAGGAATCTATAACTGACCTATGTTTCTTACAGATATATCATTACCGAAGGTAAGTAACTTGTTCTTATAGCCTGTTTGGATAGCCACTGGAATGTCTGGGGCAGATGTGGCTTGAGCTAGGTTTCTGTGAGGAAGAGAAAGTCGGGCATACTGTTGCTGAGGAGATCCCAGATTTTGGTGGCATGTTTGCTGAGTAAGCTGGTGTTGAGAAGCATGCATGCTAGTGGTGGTTGGGTTGTTGTTTTAGTGTGGTATGAGACGGTTGCCCGAGTCCGAGGTGGTGATTTTGGTGCTTTCGCCTATATGGGTGTTCTGCTACAGTCATAGCTGCAGTGTGTGCATGTGGAGTGTGGTGCAGCACATAGTGTGATGTGCGGCAACAGCAGCTGGAACAGCGGTCCAGAGTGAGTGGAGTGTTGCTGCAGTGTAGTGGTGGGGGCTATTCAGACCAGCCTTCCTGGTGCTGGGTGCTGTCCTGGCGCGATTGGCGCAGACGCGCTTAGAGTGAGTGTGATAGTGCGAAGAGAGAGTGGCATAAAGAGACTAAAACGGTGGAGAAAAGGTGGCAGAGTAGCCCACAGAGGCTGAAAATAGGGGAGTAAAGAGAGAGTGAGAGAGAAAAAAAAGTGGGGCACAAAGAGGCTACAAATGGGGAAGAAAGGGTACAAAAGGTGGCAGAGTAGCCCAGAGAGGGGAAAGAAAAAAGGCACAGAAAACTGAAGAGGGGCAAGGAGGCCAGAGGGAAAGGAGGAGGAGGAGGAGGAGGAGGAGGAGGTGGAGAGAGAGCAACAGCAGCAGACAGGCCTGGAAGCCTTGGGCAAGGAGACTGGTCCGAAAGGGCCTTGACTGGTCGTAGGATCATTCCAGGTAAGTCTGGGGCTGGACCTAGGCACCTGCATTCTGGTGGTAATGAGATGTCTCCTTCTTAGACTCTCATGATTTATTTAATGAACCAGAAATTCGAGGTGAAGAAGAGCCACTGCCAGCATAGGAAATTTAATTTTTGACAGGCAGATCTTCCTTGCCTCTTGAACATGTTTTTCCTTGAAAGTGAGAATCAGATTTTCTGTTTTCATATGCTTTTCAAACCCTTTCTTCTAGTTCATTGCAATATATTTTACTTTACCAATAAATAGCATGTGAAGTAATGGACACTATAGACCCAAATCAGTACGCCACTCTCTGTTCCAAATGCTTTGTATGGTTAGCACTGTAGAACCTGATATAAATGCTGCAGTCCGAGTCAAAAGCTACTCGTGCTAGACAGTCTCCTTGTTGTTACATTGCATCAGTAGCTCTGAACAGTCAGAACCATCCCGCATATTCTCAAATCGAAATATAAAGTCCTGATCCTATGAGTTAACTACATAAGCAGCTTGCACACCAGTTTTCATTGATACATTTGCTGCTGCATACCATTGTTTTAGTGTGGATCTACTTTCTGGCCTTCAGAATCCTCTGTGACCATTTTATCAACAGCTATACAAGCATGCCCTGCCGGATTAGGAAGCATTGCCTCAACTTGAACATTGTATGATAAACCCAGATCTTCACCATATACTGGCTACATTTTGAATTTCAACATAGACCCTTTAATACTGTTCTCTTCATTGACTTGTGGAGAGTCACTCCAGAAGCAGAAGGGAATTCATCTTTGTCCCTCCTTAACAGGAGATTTCAGCTCAGATGTTTGTCAAACATTTCCCCCTCACATGTGTCAGTATTTTCTTGAGGAAGTGCCTCTTTCTCTTCCTGATCTGAATCTGATGATATGTTCGAATTGTGTATTTCCCTCTGAGCTGCTGCTTCCACAGCCTTATTAATTGCACCCTGTCATTCAGACAACCAGACAAAGGAGACATCTAACCTCTTTTACTGTCCGGGATCTTTTGGGCAAAGAAATATGAAGTTGGAGCACACCACCAGATTCGAACTAGCCTGGCTGATGAGGTGTGATACCCTGAAACCAGTCCCTGGATGCTTGTTTCTGGTCCACGGAGGACCTGGCCTGGCAGTTCAGGCTGGACTGTTCCCATGGTGAGCAGAGTTGAGACTGATTTTCATATGACTGGGTCTAAACTGAGATGGCATGCCATGCACAAAACGATTACTTTAAACCGATGTGTGACTAGAGGTGAATGTTTGATTTGTTCAACATTTCGTCCAACATCAGTTCTGTGTGCATTCGCTCTGATTTCTGGTATCAGATACAACTCCACAACTGTCAGGCACATATTTATCCTTATAGTGTATTTCGAATGTTGTCGTTACCACCTATGCAATAGAATGCATTGACTTTTACAGTGCCTTGTATTATAACTTGGTTCTTTAGCACATTTTTTGTGGAAACAAGGGAGATACATACCCACTGCCGCCGCTCTCATTGTGTGGCCTTAACATGAAAGAAATTGTTGCGACTGGCATTACAGGACAAGGGGACTCAAACTGTGTGTTATGATAATTGAAAAAAAATAAATGTAGGTAGCAAAGGACATGGTATGGGTGAATGGGGAAGGTAGATGTCCCGGAGGGACCACCCCGGGTCTAAAAACGAAAACAAAATGCTTGTCCCATGGGACTCTCTCAGGAGATTTTGACAGCTCTCACAAGAGTCCTGCGGGATACAGCATGCCCCCACCCCCTTATTGTCAAGCGGGAACTCCAGCAGGACCGAAAAATATATATATATTTTTTAATAACATGGGGTGGGGAAGGTGGTCCGTATGTGGTTGCCAACTAAAGGGTGTTTGGACGCAAGGCCTGTCCGAGGTGCCAGTCATCCCAGCTAGACAACACATTGCTCAGGATAGAGGGTATGTGGGCAAAGGTTGTAAAGGTTGTAAAGAGCGAGAAATCAGATCTTATGTTACAAAGTGTTTTCTGAAAAGTAATAAGTAAACTTTTATTTCTCAGATGGTACACATAAAGTAACAGTAGGTCACCTCGAGGGCCAACTGCCCTTGAAAAAAAAATGCAATAATATAGGAAGCATCTGTCAGATGATCTTCATCTGAAACTGTTACCCTGATTGAACTCACAAAATGGTTAGCCAGAGATTTGTACATCTGTATAAACGTTGAAGAGTACTAGTTTTCTTCAAAATCCCTTTATTGTCTTGCAAAAGAGAACTCTTTTTTTTTTTATTGACTAAATCCTTCCAACAATGACACACTCTTGGTGGATGTAGAAGCCATGTTTTGCAAATAATATTCTGTGGGAATTTACACAAATACCATTTTGGAGACCTATCCTCCATCAGCCAATCTGAAATCATGACTGCTGTGGAGACTTGATTAATGATGATTCCTGATGTGGCAATCCATAAGGCCATTTCTCTTTTCATGGAGCCATTGGACAAGAATTTGACCAATGCTTTCTCACGGTCTAAATCATCTTGAACCAGCAGTGCCCAGTCTAGAGCTATAGACCACCAATAAAGATTGTGAACAGGATCAGTGGACATTCCAGCCCTGCAAGTCAGGTATTCAGACTGGCTAATGAACATCTTTAGGTGTCTTTCTACTCCGGCGGTGGCACCAAAAACTTTCTTAGTAGAAGTATAGCTTATCTGTCATCATCTATAGCATGCCTTTTAGATGTTTCTGTGCTGTTCAAGTAGATTGTCTCTTGTTTTGTTGTGCTGGTACTTATTACAAATATTTCATAAATGTGTATGCTGTCCATTGTAAATGAGAATACACTCTTATAGTGCTGCAGGGTGAGCTTCACCTGGGAGCTTGTTCAAAGAGGTTTCTCACTACAAGTTTCATATTTTCTTTTTGGATTACAATTGACATATTTGCTTCTTCACATTTGGGCTTGTGTAGTTTCAATCTAGACAAGACCAAAATGCTAGCCATGGTCAAAAGTCTGGCATATTCACCGGTGAGGAATTAGCTGTTCTTGGTGTTTTTTTCCATGATACCTATGGGCACATGCCGTCTGAGAATCCAGATGCGGAACACTCAGATTTATAGCCCAAACAAACCATTTGCAGTGCTAGCCTTTTACACTTAAATTTAGACCCAAGAAAAAGGTTGTAGTCCAGATTAAAGTCCTGATTGTTCTTCACCTCAAATCTTTTATTTGAAGGCTCCCTCCCCCCTGTCTTGGTGAGGGCTATTGAGAAGGTTACTGTGAATTTGAACACCCAGTTCTGCCTATATTTATCATTGAACCTTCTTAAGTCCATGTTGAATGCAGCTTGAGGGATAAAATGCATCAGTAGTAACTTTGCTGCTACTGTGCTATGAGGCCCACTTGAGCACTATTGTGTTATGCCAATTTCAAATAAGAGTGACCATTAAGGACCCGGCGTGCAACTTTGCCTCTCACTGTAATACTGTAACTTGAAGTTTGCTGTGCTTTTTGTCCCAGTGTCCTCTGGTTAGTATGAAAAACCTCACCAGAGACATTTACAGCTTCATATTGAGATCTTATTTCTAACGTGTGTACACTTGGTGCAAAATCACTCATATTTTGGTTTTCAACGGTGTATGAAACAGACAGTAGCTATAGGTTGATAATGGGAGAGAGTATAGCATCAGAAGTGTATAATCTTTCTTTGTTTGTAATCCTATTAAAATATTCTTATATAAGTCACTATTATGTTTGCATGATTGAAAAAAAAGTCGCTTTTTTTTCAATAAAAACTTATAGAAGAATGTTAATGCTTTGTGGTAAGTGTCATTGAATGAACACATTTAGAAATGCAGCTAAATAACAAGCATGTTTGAAAATCTATTTGCTTTTATAATTGATTTTTAAAAAATCACCTCGGTGAAGCAGTGACTATAGCCATTTCTTTTTCGCTGCAGCTCCTATTGACAAGCCTACTGTGAATGTTTCTCAATCCGAAAATGTTCCTCAGAGCAGTGGTTCGACTTCCACTTCGGGACAGAAGATCGTTGTTCCAGCGGCTGCTCACCACTATTGCTTTTCACTAGATCTTAGAAGTATTCGTGATCTTGAAGCTGGGTTTCCTGTTAGTTGCATGTTAAGGTATGGATCACTTTGGTAGTATCTTGTACTATAATTAGGGGTAAACAAAACACTTTTAGGCAAGACAAAATTAATTCCTGCAGATAATAATCGTCAGTGCCATCATGGTGGCTCTGTATTTCATTGGTACCACTTGCATTCATTGCATCTATAGACATTTCCATTGCACTCTTCGAGACGCAGCCTCATTCATTCATAAATAACATAAAGGCTGACTTTTTGCATACACTTAGTAGTTACTTGTGTGAAGAAAATTGTGATTTGTGTCACTTCATCTCTGGTTCTTCCCTGCTCAGACAGAATGTAATGATGTGTGGCAGGGTGTTGGGAGACAGGCAAAATGTTTGGGACTGTCCTGGAAATAGAGATGAATAAGGGACTAATTGGGTGTCAGGAGAATAATTACATTTTAAACCAGGATCAGCATGGTTTCAGATCCCAGCACTCCACTTTGCCGAAGTAGAGGCTTCTGAAGAAATCTGCAGAATGGTGGACGAGGGGGGACGAGCAGCACTTATTCTACTCTATCTCTCAGCCGCATTCGATACAGTTAACCATGAGGTCCTTATCGGGCAGCTGGAGAGTATCTGGATTGATGGTGCCTCCCTGGCACTCCTCAATTCATTTCTAACAAATAGGTCTCCGAGAGTTGACTGGAGTTGTTTCCAGTCGAAGCAGTATTCCCTGCCTTGTGGAGTCCCTCAGGGGTTATCCTTACTCCCCACTCTTTTTAATATCTACATCACTCCCTTATTAGAGCTTGTCGAGTCCTATGGTCTGTTGGCGGTCTCTTAAGCCAACGACACTCAAATCATTGTTGCCATTTCGGAAGATGACGACCCCTTTGGCTTCCACCTTACAGTCCTGTTTAACACAAGTATCGATCTGGACATGCACAAATTTCCTACAACTGAGCGTTGGAAAAACCGAGGTTATTCTGTTGTGCTGGAACAACAAGTTCTGGAATTCCCCTTGGTGGCCAACTGATTTTGACCCTTTGCCCTCACCTGTATCAAAAGTAAAAAATCTTAAGTTATTTTTGGCCACCAGCTCCACTTCAGAGGGCATATCAACCATACTACTTTGACCTGCTATTTCATCATCAGGCTATTAAAGAACGTTTTCCCATTTAGCCCATAGTCACGCTCATCCTATCAAAGTTAGACTACTGCAATGCTTCATACCAAGGCACTACACAATGGGCACAAACTAAATTGCAGTCTGTGCAGAATGCTCCTGCAAGGTTTCTTTTGAATGTTCCCAACTTTCAATCTGTTACCAAAAACATATGGACCCTTCATTGACTATCCATAGTAAATAGGATTCAATTTAAAGCTCACTGCCTCATTCAAAATGCCCTGTCCGGTAAGAGAGCAAAATACCACTGGTCTAACTTTCATTGGTATTGTCCTGAATGAGCTTTACTGTCTGCCTCTATCCTAGGGACTTTGAGCAAGTGGGCAAAGAAAGTCAGATTGGAGGGGGGTAGGACTCTTTTCCATCTTGGTAGTAAACTCTGGACCTCCCTGCCTTTAGCCCTTAGAATGCAGGGGAGTCTTCCATGCTTCAGGACACAACTGAAAACCTGTTTTTTCTCCACACCTTGATGGAATAGCGATTCTCGAGCTTCCGACTGATCCTTTTGAGGTCTCTGCCTCCAGCGCTGACACACCTTGGTATTTGCATGCTTAAGAAAATTATTACTTACTTACAGATCATGTTGCCCAGAGAGGCTTAGCAGGAGGACTTTCTTTTTCTTTTTACAACACATTTTATTGAGTTTTCAGTCATAATATCCAGACCAACATGGTATGCATCATAAACCCATTGTCCATACTCAATGATACAGTTCTAAGAAATATCAATCAATTGCATCACCCCTCTCATGAGCCATATAGCAACCATGAAACAACATGTATTGCAACCCTGATATAGCGTCTGGGGACCGCATGGTTTGACATTATATTGTTGTATTTCTGTGTCAAGTAGGGATTCCGCAGTGAGGACCGGACCAAGAACTAAACCCCTTTAGGCTGCCCACCACTTCCAAATCTTGGTATGTTTTTGTGGGCACCCACTCGCCCGATATACTGCAACTCTCATCCCCATACAGTGATCCATCCCTTTCTTCCAGGTGCCCATAGTGAGTGGTATTGCATCCTTCCATAATTTTGTGAAATCTCTCTCCGCCAGGGTGAGGCCTAGAAAGAGTAGGTGCCTTGTATATCTTTTACCACCTATCCCTTCATTACTATGGACCAGGAGCATCTTAGGGTTGGATGGGACCTCCCAGGACAAGACCTCCATTAGGCACGACACCACGCCCCGTTAGAAGCCCGTCAGTGCTGTGCACTCCCACACCATATGTAGAAAGGTGACCTCACTTACGCCACAGTAAAGGCATCGCTGAAGCAATAGCACCCATGCGCCATAGGCAATTTAAAATAGATGTTATGCAAGTATTTTAATTGGATGACCTGAAGTCGAGATAGGATCGCTGCTTCGCGTGGAGCCCTTAGGGCTTCTTTGCAGGCGTTGTTGTCTAGTGTTGGTATATCCCTCAGCCATGTATGGTGAAGGCTGGCAGTGTGGTGGCACTATGTGTTCTTAGTGATTGATAGATCTACTTCACCTTGTATGTGTCCAAACCCCTCATCAATAATTTACTTTCCAAGGGGTTGAACTCTGGTTTAGCATGAAGAGCTCGGAGACAGGGAGTTGGAGCATGGCGCATCTGTAAATATTTATAGGTTGATGGTGATGTATCTGAAATTCAGTCTTTAACTCTTGAAAGGACTTTAGGACCGTGCTTCGCATGACATCTCCCAGAGTGCCTATCGCATCCCAACGTCGAAATCCTGATAGGGATGACACCCGGTTCAGGAAATCCACCCCCCCATAGTGATGTCATCAACTAACCCATCTGCCGGAGCGATCGCCTCCATAAATGATTCACTACGTGAGTCGTCGGGAAAGGGAATTTCTCATCTTCCTTCCATATAAAAGGTCTTGTATCAGCACATCACCCAGCTCTCCGTCACATAAGCTGGATCAGTCTGTGATGTATACCACCATTCATTTATAATTAATAGATGAGGCGCAGCATAATAGGAGTATAAGTCTGATGCAATGCTGCTATTATAGGTAGACTGAAAACATGTCTGGAGGACGATAGGTACCACTCCGCCACTTCCGGGAAACTGGGCCAGGACTGTATTCACTTGCCTGACCCATGCCTGGGGAATGGCAAAGGGATAATTATGTAGGGGTGGTATAAAATCCGAGGCAATTGAGACCATCTTAAATATCATCAAGCGACCTAGCAGGGATAGAGTCAGTGGGGACCAGTGTCTGACTTACTGCCTGAGGGCTGTATTGTGGGCCCAGGATGTGGCAGGACCTGGAGCAAGATTTAAACTCAGAGGTAGCCAATGTTAGCGTTGACACCCCATGATGTGTCCGTGGCAGTCCCATTAATAAAGAATGCTACTGACTTGTCGGCGTTAATACGCAGCCCTGAAGTCTCACCAAAAATCTGCATAATTTGCAAGATACAAGTGTCAGAGGATCGGTAAGAAAGAATAAAATGTCTTCTGCTTATAAGGCTATTCTGTCAGACAGCTTCGTAGACCACTCAAACCCTCTTTCCAGGGAATCCTAGAGCACCCATGTCGCTAATGGTTCTAACGCCAGTGCGAATGATAAATCAGGTAGCGAGCATCCTTGCTGGGTGCCCCTGCGTATCACAAAGGGGGCGGAAATCGCTCATTGAACCTGAACAGTGCCTGTTCCGTTTGTGTATCAACGCTGAACATATGGTAGGAAGTGCGGGCCGAAATTGAAACTAGGGAGTAGAGCATAAGTATTGCCAACTGACCTAGTCGAATGCTTTATCCATGTCAGCCAGTAACACAGCGGCGACCGCCCTAATCGGTCCACCATAGTCAATGCATTATAGACTTGCCTTATATTATGGTGTGTAGCCCTCTGAGGCATAAAGCCCACCTGATCAGGGAGGACGAAGTACGGCATATGTTGCAGCAGTCTATTGGTCAGGGTTTTGGCGAATAGTTTTACCTCAAAGTTGAGGTGATAAATTTGCTGCTAGGTCGAATGGGTCTCCGGTGGGTGCCCAGGTTTGAAGAAGACTACAATTTCCGCATGGAGCCAGTCCTGCGGGAGTATAATGTTTTTCGATGCCCCCAGAATGACATCCAGCAAAGCACTCCCTAGTTGCAAATAAATAACTATAGGAATTAACTGGGAAAGCCATTAGGCCTAGGCGCTCACCCCAGTTCCTATCTTGGTCAACACCATCGCCAGATCCTCCATGATTATTTTTTCTTTCTATTTCTAATGTATCATTGACAGGGTATTTAAAAATCTGTTTTCTAGAGCAATGCCTTTTTGCAAATACACTTATTGCTAGTTTCCAGCTATTCTGATTGAAAACACCCCAAGGCAGAAATTATTATTATTTTTTACACTTGTATGGCGCGCAGCTACCCAAAAAGGGTTTCCCGGCGCCGATGACATGTAGTTGAGCAGAGGTATGAGATGAGCATGATTTAGCACAGTTGTTTCTGGAAGAGCCAAGTCTTTATCTACTTCCTGAACCTGGCGTAGTTTTCTTCTTTCCGGATGTGGAGGGGAAGTGTGTTCCAAAGAATAGGCCCTCTGACAGAGAAGGATGTTCCTCCCATTCTTGTCAGTCTGAACCTGGGGACCGCGAAGTTTGCTGCTGTTTGGGAGCGCAGGTTTCTTGCTGGTAGGTAGGGAGTGGCTAGTGATTGCAGATATTCCGGTGCCGTTCCTGATTTAATCCTGAACATATAGCTCAGGGCTTTGAAACTGATGCGGTTTTCCACCCTGAGCCAATGCAGGTCGTTCAGATGCTTTGACACCCTGGCCATTTTTGGAATTCTGCACAAGAGTCTCGCAGCTGAATTTTGAACAAGCTGTAATCGTTTGATGACTGCCTGGTTTGAGCTCAGATAAAGAATATTGCCGTAATCAAGACGCGATGTTATCAATGCGTTGACTACGGTCTTTTGGGTGGCAAGGGGCAGCATCCATAGGGTTTTTTTCAGCCACTTCATGATGGTGAAGCAAAGGCCTGCCACTTTATTGGCCTGTTGTTTCAAAGATAGGGCGTTATCAATGATGACCCCTAGGTTTCTTACCTGGGTTGCAGGGGCGGGGAGGTTTCCCAACTCGGGGGGCCAGTGGGAAGAGTTCCATAGTTCTTTATTTTTTCCTAGAAGGAGGATCTCTGTTTTGTCACCGTTCAATTTCAGCTGGTTGGTGGACATCCAGCTGAAGATTTTATGGAGCCCTTGTTTGAGAAGGGAAGGAGCCGAAGGGTTTGAGTCTGACAGTGAAAAGATGATCTGGGAGTCATCAGCGTAGGTCATGAGGGTGAGTCCTACGCTGTCGGCTAGGTCAGCTAAGGGTCTGAGGTAGAGGTTAAAAAACAGCAGGCTCAGGATGGAGCCCTGAGGTACTCCGTGTGGGGCACTGAACGTATCAGAGCAGGCGAGAGCCGATTTGATCTGGAATGTCCTAAATGTTAGGAAGGACTCGATCCATTTTAGTGCGTCACCGCGGATACCATTCCTCCCGAGTGTGGCCAGGAGTTTGCTATGTGAGATGGTGTCAAAAGCCGCACTCAAATCTAATAGAATGAGTGCGACTGTTTGACCGTCATCTAAAAGTTTCCTGATGTTTTCGGTCACACCCAACAGGGCGGTTTCCGTGGTAAATCCCGCTCTGAAGCCCGACTGTGTTGGGTGAAGGAGGGCATTTTCCTCAGTGAAGAGAGTGAGGGCAGAATGAATGTGTCTTTCCAAGAGTTTGGAAAAGACTGGGAGCAGCGATATTGGTCGGTAATTTGCTAGTATTGCGGGGTCGGCTGAGGGTTTTTTCAAAAGTGGGTTGACCATAGCGTGTTTCCAGGCTGATGGGACTGTGGACAGTTGGAGGGAAGAATTTAAAGTGTTGGCTATGATGGTCAGGGATGGGGTGTCAATCTGTTTCAAGACGCTAACGGGTAATGGATCACGAGGGGAGCCTGATGTGATGGTCTTGAGGGAGGACTTAAGAGAGTCCACGGTTATAGGAGGCCAGCGTTCTAAGATGTTAATTTCGGCCAACCTCTCGGGGATGTCTTCCTGTGGGCCATTTGCGGCAGAAATTGCATTGATGTCAAGGATGATCTTGTCAATTTTTTCAGTGAAGAAGGAGGCAAGGTCTTGGCATTGTTTTTTGTTTAAAGGGTGGGTCGTTGCGGTTGTTTGAGCACCTGCAAGGTCTTTAACCGTGTTAAAGAGTGTTCTTGCCTTATTGGAGGCAGTGTTTATAGTATTTGCTAGATACAAGGCACGGGCCTTAATGCAGGCAGAGTGGTAGAGGTTTCTGGCTTTATTGTATATCAATTTTTTTTCTTGAGTGTAGTCCTTCTGCCACTGTCTTTCGAGGACTTTACACTTTGATTTTTCAATTTTTAGGAGTTCGTTGAACCAGGGGGCTGGGGGACGATGGACATTCCTTTTTGCCTGAGATGGAGGAAGACATTCATCAGCTGCATTTTCCAGCCATGAATGGGTTGCTTCGGCTATACTTTCCATATTCAGGGCCTGGATAGGGGGTTTATTGGCGAGGGTTAGGTTTAGTTTTTCAACATCAAGCAGCTTCCAGTTGCTCATGGAAGTAGCTGGCCAGGCCATGTTTGTTTGAGGGAGTTTTGGTAGTGTGAGACAAAAGTGAATGAGATGGTGGTCTGACCAGCAAATGGGGCTGGTTTGTAGCCATTTTAGTTCGGGAATATTGGAAAAAATGGGGTCTAGTAGGTGTCCTGCCTTGTGTATGGGTCCTGAGTTAAGTAGTTTCACGTTAAGTGCTGCTAGGTCATCCAGTAAGTTACAGCATGCCATATTGGTGGAATCCTCGAGGTGGAAATTTAAATCTCCAAGGAGCGTGAAGTTTTTGGAATCGAGATGAAAAGGAGTGATATGGTTTGCCAGGTTAGCCGCCCAAGTGTTGGCATTTCCGGGGGGTCTGTATATTAGGAGACCGGAGAACGTGAAGTTGGGGGTTTAGAGTGATTTTAAAAAATGCCGCTTCACAGTCTGGAATGTTGACAGGCTCCAGATTGCAAGTGAGTTTTTACAGAAAATGATCGCAATACCCCCGCCTACTTGGCCCTGTCTATCTTTCCTCACAATGGCGTAGTTTGAAGGGAGAGCGGTTGCTATATCCGGGCCCTCACTTTCGTGCAGCCATGTTTCTGTTAGGAACAGGACACTGGGTTCTTTGTCTAGTAAAAAGTTAAAAATGTCAAGTTTATGCTGCGGTAAAGATCTGCAATTAACGCTATAAAAAGAGTATTCGCAAGAAGCATGTTTCGGCCGTTGGGACGGTGTTAATGTGCAGGATCTTGGGTCAGGGTGGGGTTGAATATTGGTAAGGGTAAAATTACAGCTAGTGCAGTTGGTGCTTACTGATGGCGTTAGCACCGAGCAGTTGCTATGTTTAGCAGGCCGTAGGGCTCTTAATTTTCTGAGCTCATACCTGTGATATGTCGGGCTGGTGGGGTATGGTTCCATGCCCCTTGTCCCGGCCTGGCCCGGACGGGCTGGTCTTAGGCTTGTCATTAAATATATACTGGGTGCCTCTTTGTGTCTGGACAAAGCTATACCTCTCTGAAGAGCTCTAATGAGAGTGAAACACGTGTCAGGGGTTGCTTTTATTCGTTTCAGGTTGGCTTGGATGGTATTTTACCAATCCAAAGCTGTATTACTGTGCCTGGAGCGGTAAAAGGCTTTGGCCATTTTAACAGCTCAGCATGGATAGCACTGTGCTAATCCTATGCTTAAAGATTTTGCTGTGGAAATGGTTCCTTTCTATCTTGGCGTGGATGGCAGTGTGCTAATCCTGCGTGCTAGAACTGGGGGTCTCTAGTTGGCCGAGGTAGGTACCTTAGTCCAAATACCCTTGCTTCTAGTCAGTGAAAGGAGGGACACGCTCTTAGATAACCCCTGCTCATCACTCGGTAGCTCGACACGAGCAGCCCAGCTTATCTCCAAGGCAATGTGTAAAGTATTTGCAACCAAACTCCCAGTAACACAGTGATAACACCACTAATGGACACCACACTGCTTTAGGAAAATAGCGGTATCTTTATCAAGAAGAAATACGATGAGACCAAACGATAAACATATCCAGCATATGCGTATTCGTAATATTTCACTGGGCCGGTCATTAGGCCAACAATCACTTGTAGGTTCTTGCGGTATCAATGAGCAGGTCAGGATGATCTAATGCAGTCCTAATGCAATGCTATGCAGTTCGTAATGTAGAAATGAGACAGTCCTTAATGCAAGTACTAATGCTGATCATAAAGCAAGTAATAATGCAGTTCGTAATGCAAGTACTAATGCGGATCGTAAAAGCAAGTCATAATGCAGTTCATAATGCAAGTACTAAGGCGGAACGTAAAAACAATTCGGCACAGATCGCGGTGCTAGTGAAGATCTCTATGCCACTCCTGGCTGACTCGCGGTCAGCGACTGCCAAAATATGCCCCTGATACTGGTATGAAGGAAACAAAGTGCAGCCCCACAATCCAACCCCGGTACTGCCACTCCTCTGCGAGTACGGACCACGATACTTACTTGAGCGGAGGCTTGCGCTGCAAAGATGGGAAAGGCCGAGAGCAGTCTCTCGTAGCACGCACTCCGCCGCAGGCGGTGACACACACACGCTCGACGAGCGTTACCTGGGGGGGTGCAGTCTCTCTCTCTTCTCTCCTCGCGGCTTGGGCGTCACGCTGTGTGGCTTCGGGTTGACGGTAGCTGCTCTTCGCAGTGAGAGTTGGGCTACCAGGCGACAGCCTCGCAGCTGATCGGCTCCCGGTGCGACTCCGTTGATCTTGGGCAAAGGGCCTCGGACCCACGATGGTGAAGGTTCACAAGTCTCTCCTTGGCAAAGGCAAGCTCCGGCCAGCTGCGGTGATTACTCACAGCTTCCCCATGGGATGACGGGCCGGGCCGATGGCGATAACGATCACAGCACTTCTGGTCACGTTGTCGATCGAAGCAAAGTGCAAGACTGCTCTGAGGCACACGGTCACTGGGCAATGCTCACCAAGGTCTAAGGCTGCAGAAAGCACACGCACACAGCATAGTTGAGACACACTTGGAAACTTTTATGTTCCTGAGTTTCCACAACCAAGCCAGCACCTCTCTGGCCCTTGAAGACAAGTTACTTCAGTACACAGCACACAGCAAAGTCCTTTCAAGCAGGGGGATACAGCACACAGCAAAGTCCCTTGTCCTCTCCTTAGTCAAATCATTAAAAACTGCAGGCCAGCCCCAGAACAAACATCAAGGGCAGTCCTTCTCTTCAGTTTCTTCAGCTGTTCTTTTTTGGCAGAGGTTCCTCTTGATCACAAAGTAGTTTCAATCCTTTTTCAGGCTCGAGTACAGTCTTAAGTTCAGGGGTTTCAGCTCTCACATCTATACCCCTAAATGTCTTTGAAGTCTTTGTGTTCACGGGGCTCTGAGCCCGGTCCAAGCCAGACCTGGGTGTCTTCCTGCCAGTGCACACCTTCTTTCTTTGATAGTGAGGGTCTGGGCCCCAGACGCTCCCCAGGAGGTGGAGCCATTCTTTTGTGGCAGCAGCACAGCCCTTTTCACATCAAAGGGGCTATTCCTCCCACCACACCAAATGCAGGCCAGCCTGTTGCTGCCCCACTTACTCCTCCCTGGTGTCCGAACACTCCCCAGACCCTGTGACATCCAAACCCAGACAGTCGGTACACAACCAGGGAGAGGCACGCAGGATGGTTAGGACAAGAAACCAGCCACTTCTAAAAGCGTGGTTTCTAAACACACAATTTAAAAACCATTTTCACAAAAAGATGTGTTATTAAATTCTGAGTTCAGGCACACTAAACTCCATCTTATGCCTTCAGGAAGATATGCTGGAAACATGTGACAAAGCATTCCCCATTCTGTCCTATGGGCAAGATGGACTTGCAACAGGGAAAAACGAATTTGGCAGTATTTCACTGTCAGGACATGGTACACACCTCAGTACATGTCCTACCTTTCACATACAATGCACCCCGCCCAGGGGGGTACCTTGTACTTACAATAGGGGTATCTGATGTGCATAAAAAGGTACGGGTAAGGCATAGCAAGTGGGTGCACTTGTCAGGACAACACAGCAGTTAACAAACTGTGTGCAGGCACTGCAGTGGCAGGCCTGAGATCTCTTTTTGGGGCTACTTGTGTGGGTGGCACAATTAGTGCTGCAGGCCCACTAGTAGCATTTGCATTACCAGCCCTGGCACACATAGTGCACTTTACAAGGGACTTTACTAGTAAAACAAACATACCAGTTCTGGACAACCAATTACCATAACACTTTATACAGGGAGCACTTGCACTTTGACACTGATCAGCAGTGGCAAAGTGCCCAAAGCCTTTAAGCCAGCAAAACGAAATCCATCACAGCATCAAAAATAGAGGAGGTAGAGGCAAAAAGTCTGGGGTAACCACGCCAAGAAATGCCCGGTCTAACACTACGCTTAAAGACTTTGATAGAAAAGCAGACTTTTGAGGTGAGGAATTAGTGTCGCTGGTGTTGAGAGTGCTATAATGGAGTTGCTTTCCACCTGAACTTGATCAACACCCAGAGTTCGCTGCTTCTTTTTTTGCATAATTTATGCGTCACTCTATGCCTGAGAGCGTATTGTTTTGACTTATACTGGGTGCTCCCTTGTGTCTGGACAAAGCTATACCTCTCGGAAGAGCTCTAATGAGAGCAAAACATGTGTCAGGGGTTGCTTTTATTCATTTCAGGTTGGCTTGGATGGTTTTTTACCAATCCAAAGCTGTAATACTGTGCCTGGAATGGTAAAAGGCTAGGCCATTTTAACAGCTCAGGATGGATAGCACTGTGCTAATCCAATGCTTAAAGATTTTACAGTGGAAATGGTAAAATATGTTTTTCCTTTCTATCTTGGCGTGGATGACACTGTGCTAATCCTACACTTAAAGACTTTGATAGAAAAGCAGACATTTGAGGTGTGCACATTTAGAGTTTTGCTGGTGTTGAGAGTGCTCTATACTGGAGCTCCTTTCCACCTAAATTGAGAACTACCCAGAGTTCTCGGCTTCTCTTTTTTTACTTTTTTATATATATATATATATTTCTCCAAACACGCAGCTCGAATCCCCGAGCTGTTCAACAAGTAAGGACACTCCATCCAATTTTCTTTGTCTCTGCGCTTAGTTTATTTTCGCGCGCACACTCAGTCAACAAACGCGTTTCGGCGTTGCCGCCTTCGTCAGTGCTGGCTGACAGAGACATTTTTTCATTTAAATAAAGTTTTCAATCAACACATGTTAAAAAGTAAACATAAAAAGAGGCACAATAATTCATTCACTTTTGGCGGCCATCTTGTAACGTCTCAGATCGGTGTCATCACCATCCGATATAAATGTTAAATCACATTTGGCTTAAGTTCATTGCATCAGTTTTAAACAAATAATACACGAAGTAAATAATTCATTTCATGTGAATCCAACATTATATTACACAACCCTGAATGGGCTTTTTTTCTCTCTCTCCGCAACCTCACAGTTCGAGATACGTTATTACCATATAATCTTACTGTTACATAACAATGACTTAAGTTCACTATATTCAATTTAAAAGAGAATATATTTCACCCTTGTTCATCATATCATGCCCTGAATGGGCTTGTCGCACGACGAACTCTTAATTCAGAGTACATCGGTACCGTTACTAATTTCTTGGACAACTATGCTCATTTTAGAAAGTGCCTCATAGTACCCTCTTTATTCACTACTATTTTGCCCTGAATGGGCTTTTACATCTTAATCAAGTAGACCCATTCCTCCAAACATATAGGGGGGCAGAAAAAGAGGGTAAAACGATGATGGGGAAAGGGGGGAAAAAATACAGCAGGAGAGTTATAATAAGCATTGACAGTTATCAGTGGTGGGAGGGGGAAGAAGAGGAAGGGGGGATGGAAAAGAAGGCTCTATGTTCAGTATTCTCTGCTCTGGTTGTGTGGGTTAGTGTAAATGTACCCACATTTCCTCTTCGTTGTTCAGACCTACTGGGTTTTTAGTTTGGAGCATGATAATATAACGAGACTCCAACATTCTTAACTTCTTGACCCAGTCTCCTCCTCTCTCCGTTCTTACCAATTGGTCTAATATGAAGAAGGACAGCAGATTGTTATTGCTTTGATGTACCTTCTCATAGTGCCGGGCCACTGGATAGGTTTGATCTTTCAAATTAATAGCCCTCATATGTTCGAGGATTCTCAATTTGGTCTGTTTGATGGTGCTGCCCACGTACTTCTTGCCACATGGACACACCAAACAGTATACTGTAAACTCTGAGTTACAGTTCAGTAGTTTGGAGATTTGTCTTTTCTGTCCCATTCCTGGTACCTCATACTCCTTGACCTTTGGGGAATTTCTGCAGGCCTTGCATTTCATGCATGGATAAAAACCCAATGCTGGGGCTTTCTTCTTTTTCTTAACTTCATGATGGCTGTTCACTAGGTGGTCTCTAAGTGAATGACTTCTTCGATATGTTACCAGTGGGTAGTCAGACAGAGACTTTCCCACCACACCATCTGATTTAAGTATATTCCAATTTCTTCGCAGAATTTGGAACATCTCTGGTGACTTGTCATTGAAGTTTGTAATAAGTCTCAATGTCATATCTGTTTTCTTGACCTTATCTATCAGTAGTTCGTTCCTAGGTCGTGCATCACTCCTTTTTTCAGCCTCATTTAGGAGCCCTCTATATATAGCCCCTTGCTTCGAATCTCTGTCTGGATTCTTTTCTGGCCTTTGTATACTCCTCCTCAGTGGAGCAGTTCCGCTTGATGCGCAGGAACTCCCCCAGCGGGATATTATTCACTACACATCGTGGGTGACAGCTACCAGCGTGCAGGATTGTGTTACCTGCCGTCGGTTTTCTATATAATGATGTTTGTATCTTGTTATCCTGGATGTATACCCTCAGGTCTAAATAGAAAACCTCCTCTTTACTTATACTGCTGGTGAATCTAAGGTTGAGATTGTTCTCATTGAGGTTTCTGATGTATTCCTCTGCCTCATCCTGCGATCCCCGCCACACGATGAAAAGATCATCAATGTAGCGGGTCCACAGTGATATTTTCTCAACCCATTTTTCATTGGCTCCCGCCCAAGCCACGTGCTCCTCCCACTAGCCCACAAATAAATTTGCGTAGCTGGGGGCGAAGCACGTGCCCATCGCGGTCCCCTGTAGCTGCAAATACAGTTGGCCTGAAAATAGAATTTTTTTATTTTTCAAACAGAATTCCGTTAATGCAATAATCATGCGGTTATGTGTCCTGAATTTCAATGCCCTTCTTTGCAAGAAAAAATTCATGGCTTCTAGACCATCTTCGTGCCTGATCGATGTGTAGAGGCTTATAATGTCTAAAGTTATCAATAATAAGTACTCATCCCACATCACACCTTGGATGGTTCTTAAGAAGTCCTGTGGGTCCCTAAGATAGGAACTCAAGTCCTTTACTAATGTGCTATGAAAATGTCAATATACATAGAGGTTTTCTCCAACAAGCTATCTATTGCCGACACTATAGGTCGTCCGGGCGGCCAAATTTTACTCTTATGTACTTTTGGCAAGTGATAGAATGTAGCTAATTGTGGATGTTCATTTTTCAAGTTCGTCCAATCCTTTACATCCAAAATTCCCTTGTCCTTCCACTCTGCAATAAGAGTATGGAACCTCGTTATACTCCCAGCATATTGTTCTCTTTTGATGGGAGTGTAATGTTCTGGTTTCCTTAGTTGTGAGAGAGCCTCATCCTCGTATTGTTGTTTGTTTAGCAACCCAATATTTCCCCCTTTATCACTGGGTTTGATGACTATTTTTTCGTCATCCCGTAGATTTTTAATTATGTTCCATTCCAGTTTGTTAAAGTTTCTTTTAGCACCATTAAATTTCCTTTTCTGCAAGTCCTTTAATTCTTCAATGACTACTTCCTGGAAAGTATCTATCGCATCGTGTGCACCCTTGGAATTGAAATGTGATTTTATTTTCATGCTGCTCCTGCAGCCTTTCTGGACAATTCCAGCTTCTTCCAGGAATTGTGTTGTGATTCCCTCGGGTCCTCCTGCGAATTGGTATCTTCCATTAGTCCTCGTACTGTAATCAGTGTTTCCAAATCAGTACCTACCAATGAGTTTGTACTTACATCTCCATCTGTAGTCATTGGTACTGTGTCCTTGGGATGGAGTTTGAATATCTTCATTAGCTTGACCTTCCTTACAAATTTAAAAAGGTCAATGCGAGCTTGTGTATAGTCAAATGCTGGAGTGGGTCAGAATGTTAGTCCCAATTGTAATAAGCTGCTCTCTTTTTCTGTCGGTATCCTATCTGACAGATTGATGATTGTTTTCTCCGTCAGCTTCTTTGTATCATTGTTTGCTATTACCATCTGCCCCTGCGTTTGCTGCGGGTCACCATCGGGGTAGAACGGCCCACCTCTGCCTTTTTTGCCTCTCCTTGTCTTCCTCTTGCGGCCGCTGGTGGATGGGTTCGTGGTGCCGGTCTTTGTCTCAGGCCACGTATCAGCTCGTACTCTTGAAAAAAAGTGTTTGAAGTAGATGGTTGCTCCTCCGCCGCTCCATTGTTTGCTTCTCCCGGTGTCCTTGCATCTAATCGTTTTCCCTGTTGTGCAGATTCATCTTCGGATACTTCTGATTCCTCTGTGCTTATTTCAACAACAGCTTGAGGTTGCTTTTTCGCCAATTGCTGATTCTGGCGTGGGGCATCATATTTTTTCGCAAACGTTAGGATGCGGCCATTTGAGTAATCCTTCTCATCTCGAATAAACTTCTCCTGTTTCCTTATTTTGATTATGTTTTCATAATCTATTAACCGCTGTTTCATCTGCTTGTGAAGTTCTTCACTTTTTTTCACATCTTTGTCCTCATTGATTTTTTTCTCAATCTCTTTGATTTCTTCCTGGAGTTTCGCCCTATCTCTCCATGCGTGCTTCACAAGAATTTTTAGCATTTGATGCGTTGTCCCTGTCATAAACTCCGACCATTCCTCAAGGAGTTCCTTATTCGGACTTTCATACGAAGGGACGATAAATATTCTCAGCCCCCTCGGGACTCTACCGACTTCCAGGTATTTTTGGAGGCTTGTTGCCTCCCACCACTTACGAATCTCCTTTTCGTATGTTTTTTCCAAAGTGGCAAATAGATTTTTTAGTGTGCCTGGTACAGTCTTTTCTTTTGATTTTTCCTTGCTTTTCCCAATTGCTTTTAGGTCAAATAAACTGCCTGCTGCTTCCTCCCTTTCTCCATCCGTAAACATCTCTCAGGTGTGCACGCTATGATTTATCAACACAGCAGAGAACTCAGATTTTTATGGCTATACGGGATAAACCAGTGTCACAATAGCGGAGTTGTTAACTCACCAGCTCCGCGTTCTGTCAGCCCTCGGAAGCCTCCTCGAGCTCAGTCCACGTGATGCCGGTATGCCACAATCCTCCTCTCTCTGTATTCCACAATTGTGAGCGATGCCTTTTTCACGCGTCGCTTCGTCTTGGTGGGGCTGGCAGTATTTCAATCCACAACTCACATCCACCATCTGCCGCTCCTCGTTTTCCCGGGTGCCTCCTTAACGCACGGTGGAGTGCGTAAAATGTCTCCAAACACGCAGCTCGAATCCCCGAGCTGTTCAACAAGTAAGGACACTCCAGCTAATTTTCTTTGTCTCTGCGCTTAGTTTATTTTCGCGCGCACACTCAGTCAACAAACTCGTTTCGGCGTTGCCGCCTTCGTCAGTGCTGGCTGACAGAGACATTTTTTCATTTAAATAAAGTTTTCAATCAACACATGTTAAAAAGTAAACATAAAAAGAGGCACAATAATTCATTCACTTTTGGCGGCCATCTTGTAACGTCTCAGATCGGTGTCATCACCATCCGATATAAATGTTAAATCACATTTGGCTTAAGTTCATTGCATCAGTTTTAAACAAATAATACACGAAGTAAATAATTCATTTCATGTGAATCCAACATTATATTACACAACCCTGAATGGGCTTTTTTTCTCTCTCTCCGCAACCTCACAGTTCGAGATACGTTATTACCATATCATCTTACTGTTACATAACAATGACTTAAGTTCACTATATTCAATTTAAAAGAGAATATATTTCACCCTTGTTCAGCATATCATGCCCTGAATGGGCTTGTCACAAGACGAACTCTTAATTCTATATGTATAGCATTGTAGTAATATGTATAGTAATGTGACGGCAATAGGGTGAATTTGACTTGCTAGCTTAGCTATACGTTGTACCTCCGGTGTAAGAGAAGTCCCTTTCCATTAATATAAGAGATATAGACATATGTCAGGAATGTAAATAGTGAATAGAGTTGGACGTCGTTATTTGGTGCAGCTCATGATTAACTCATTGGGTTAATTTTCTCATTTTATAGTAACCACTGTTTCGAAAAAACTACAGAATTCCTGAGGAAGGCACACGCCGAAACGCGTAGAATGGGATTGTGGTTCTGTAATTGATTAATTGTTTTATGTAATAGTCTTATGTGTAATGTGATTGTAAATTTGTATTGTCTATTCACACAGGTATGATAAATAATGTATATGATGTTTTGTATATTTAAAAAAAAAGAGATAAAAAATACAAAAAGATGTATATAACAAATATCTATAATTCCGCAAGAATAAAATAGGATATATCAGGTACACATGAGTTGGTGATTGTTCCATTTATACAACGTCTACTGCTCTTATTGTAAAATATGCACAAAACCCGGTGCTAATTGTTCATTTTTCCTAAAGTGATATCCACCTTTTCACCTTTCTATTCTGTCATCCAGTCAATGTTTCAGCCATCCTTAAATGGTTCACTATTCCATTAATATGTGGACCATTCTAACCATCCATCTATTCACACATCTGCCATCTATGCATGCACCCATCCAGACATCCATAAACCTATTCATTCAATCATCCATCCTTTGACTTGGCCATCAATAAATTCATCTAACAATCAACTAATCCTGTTGCCCTTCCATCTTTTCACACTCTCACCTTTCCTTCAACTGTTTCTCCATCCTTTCAACTTCCATCTTTCCATTTATTCTTGCTACTTATCACCATTCCTACCTTTCTTACACGGTTCCTCCCAAGCTTCCTTTCTTCACTTTTCTATTCACACGTCTCTTCTTTGCTCTTGTGTGCTCTCCTATTTTAGCATCCGTCCTTTTCTCTCATTTTCTTAAATTAATCTTTTTTGTCCCCTTCACTAACGCTGATGTTACCTTACAGTGATAATTATGAACGTTTGTCTGCTGCATTGCAGATAGAAGAGGCCCATAACAAGCCCCACTCCGCTTTTCTGTTGAACCAAGGCGTTCATAACACCCCTGGAAGCCTCCTTCTGGGTTGAGCCTGCTTCTCTTTCTACTGCTTTGGGATATCAGAATGCCCATGGCCGTGAACTAGGATTTACAGATTAAGTAACATTACCTTCTTTATCAAACATGAAGTAGGTATGGGAAAAGGATTCACAGGTAAAGGTTACTAGAGCAGTCTCTCTCTCTCCTCTCAGATTGAATTACACCTGCTACTGCTTAACCCTCTAGTTGATAGTTCATCAATTTATTGAGAACAGAAATTTCAAGTACTACATTCACCATAAAGTTTGCTTGTGAACCCCCTCCTCAGATCTTCTTTTAACTATTACTTTCTCTCTGCCCGGGACTAACTTATTTTATTAACGCAGTTACAATTGCCCATATCTTTTTCTCAAGACATGAATACCAAAGTATGAAATGATCAGTGTTTTCTTCTTTTATATGCAGGTATGCATACCCATTTTTTGGAAGCACAGCTCCTATCATGACTAACCCTCCAGTTGAAGTGAGGAAAAATATGGAAGTCGTTCTTCCTCAGTCGTATTGTGCTTTTGATTTTGCAACGTTACCACATCAGCTGCAGGATACCTTTGTCAGGTATTGGATGGTTTTGGTTTATCCTCAATATTAGGCTGCATTTGTGATATAATGCATTTAATAGCTGAAAGACCTATATACCTACCGTATTTGCTTTCCTGAGATGTGCTTAGCGCTGCAATTTACATTATCTTGTTACTCAAAAATAGTAACGATATAAATGAATTTCATGCTGAAGTTTTACCAAAAGACACTGATATTTTCTCAAATCCAGGAGTCTCAATTATGTTAATGACTGGTATTCTTTCTCTCTCAATGTTAGGGAGTTCAGTGACACACTGAGGGTTTCCTAATTTATCTTTTTATTTTTCAGGATTCCTTTGCTAGTCGAAGTATGGCATAAAGATAAAATGAGCAAGGATATGTTGTTAGGCATTGCAAGGCTGCAGCTTTCAAATGTACTGACATCGGAAAAGGCAAGGTTTCTGGCTCCTCATGGAGACCAGTGCTGGCGGCAGACTTACAGTGAAAGGGTTCCAGTTATTGCCGTACAAGGGTAAGTAGGAAAAATGATTCAGATCCTTGATTTTGCAATTAATCTTAGATGATAACAAGATGGTGCATTGCATGGATTAGTAAATTTGTAAGAGTTTTACTGTAAGCAATTAAACGATTAATTAAAAATTAAAAATAGGGTTTTTAGTTTGGCTAAAACTAACCGTTAACTTAATATTTTACAAAGTTTTTCAGTGGTCCAAAAGACTTTGTTTCTGAGCAGCAAGAGTTTGTTTCATGCTTTCCTCCATTTTCTGTGGTTGATTGACCTTTCCTACTGCATGCTCATAGTTTTTCTTTTGTCCATCATAATAGGGACTTTGGAAATGCTGTTACATTGAATGATCATTAATTTTCGAGCCATGCAATGCTCTCCCATGCGCGCATTTATAGAAACAATCTGTCCAAGTTTTAACAAACCTTCATGTCTTAACCCAAATGCTTCATTTAAGAGTCCCTGGCTCCGGCGATAAGATTAGGATTCGTTTTCTCAATGGAGAGCTATGCTGTAGCTGATACATAAGTAATTGTTTTATTGATTAGCCTCTCCTGTATGAGAGATCCCTTCCCTGAAGTCAGAGGTAGAGAGGTGTGTATGGTACAGACCTCTTTCTCCATGGGCTCTGGCATAACCTGTTTCACCAAGGAGACACACTCTGGAAAAATCATGTTTGCCTGGAGAGAGATCCTATAAGGAAGAGAGGACTTGAAACTGGAGAGTAGAGAGTGGGCTTGTGGGAACGGGTAGTTGGTATGAAACCCTACTGGCTCAGGTATTTTAACTGACTGATAGTCTATAATCTCATTTGGCAAGTTTATTGTAATTTAAAAGCGGTTCCAATTGGCAGCAGGTGAGTTGTAAAATGACCTGTTTTTTTTTTATTGTGCTTGCTGTTCTCTTGTTTGCTTCTGCTCACAGGAGTCCAGGTTCATTTCCAAATTCTAATTTTAAGAATAAGAAACTAAGATAGTTCAACAAGTTAAACCCTGGATGATGAGATCTGGCTGAAACCTACAGGAGCAGATCTAAATTACTTTCTTTACCCAGTTATTGGTTTAACTGTAGAACTGTTGAGTTAGTGTAGAGTAACATCTGGTCTAAATAGTGCTGATTGGCAATGTCCTGATGTAGATGTGAGCCTTTAACAAAACAAAGTGCATTCTGCGGACATTCATAAGACTCGTTTAATGGAGGCCCCCCTCTGCCCCTACAGAGGGTGGGGCCCCCCACATCCTACATGCCAGAGGGGATCCACAGCTCTTGCTGACCAGCTGCATAGAAATTTTGAAAAGACACTTAAAAGTTACATGGCGAAATAGGTAGCGGGTTAAAAAAACACCAGGGGCATTGAAATATGGAGCTGCTTCACTGGAGCTTGACTTATTAACATGCAGAATACACAAAGCAGAACTATACTCGAGCTGCGCATCTGTGTTGAATTATAGAGGTAGAGATGAATGGGCCTTTTCCCTGCTACAAATAGCCTTTCAGGTAGAGAGAAACACCACGTATTTGTGGACCACAGTTCCAGCGACCCTCCCACAGATCCTTTTGGATATCGCTTCCTGAGGCCCATGTTGGCCTCTTTACTGAGATCACTATGAATTCATCTTTGGGCCTGATTTACAGTTTACCAGACAAGGTACTCAGTCACACGTGCAGCAGCGACCCTTGCTCATCAAACCCTCAGTCTGCCTACCTCATTTTGAGATAGGAAGACTTCTAGTATTCCATCGATGGAGCCCTTTCGCTCCTTCAACAGAATATTTCCTTCAGCAACCTGATGGAATAGAGGTTATCAGAAGAAGGACATTATACTGACCACTCTATTGAGTATGCTTTTTTTTCTGCCTGTCACCACCAGGAAAGATCTGTCAGAACAGGACAGGATAAAACTATAAACACCATGCCCAGGAAAAAAACTCCCAGGCTGTGGGTCATTTTCCTAAAAGCTTTAGGAGTTTGCTTTTGAAAAACAATAAAATGTCAAGTGTGGTGTACAGCCACCAAAACCGACAGCTGCCGTACTCCACACTTTTAGTGCATTGAAAGGTGATTGCTTTCATTCAACATAGATGACTGCAGAGTAGGCAGTCATCTCTAAATTTGGCGGGCAGAGTACCTTAAGATCGGCGAAGGTAATGTCCTCTGCCATCCCAAAGGACGCTACTGCATCCGTCAAACTCAAAATCATGCCCCTAGAAGTGATATTCAATGTAAATGTCCTGATTGTTTGATAGACAATACATAAACACCCATATCCTCTTATTCAAAGGGAGTCTACACATACATCGTAAAGTGAATTTCAGTAACATAAAAGTAGCTATTCTTGAAAAATGTTACTTGATCGTTTAGTTCTCTCAGAAATTCATATATTTCCGCTGTAGAAGTGCCACTTCTTGATTAAAAACATACATTTATAGTGCATGATTAAACTGCATCTGATGGCACTCTGGGATTTACTGCTAGGTGTAGCAGTCTATTGAATCTCATGTTAGGTTTAGTTTCTGGCACGTTTGATAGTATGGTGTTGACGCACAAACACGTATATACACACCCACACAGCTCTAAAGAAAATCTGAAACCTCCACCTAGGCCTAGCTTTTTTAGACAACATCAGTGAATTCTGGTAATCCTAGTTTGATGTTTGCCTTTTCTGATGGATACATCTGCCAGTGTATTCCTCACCTTGTGAATATCCCCCTGCGTCAGCAACATTCGGAAATTCCTTTGTAGCTCTTCACGCCGACTTGGACGACGTCACAGACGCACGGCATCGCGCGCGGCTCCGCTGACGTCACTGACTCCATAATAGGACTCTGTCGGCGTGATGACATCAGTTCCCTTTTTTCCGCGTCGTCGACGTGAACGTTTTTTCTAGGGATCTCCAGTAGCTGTATTGTTACTGTCTTACTGTCGAATATTTCCAGTGTTTTCTTGTTTCTCTTTCAAGATGTCTTCGTAGAAAACTGGTTTCAAGCCCTGTGTAGAGTGCGGGAAAATGATGTCTATTACGGATCCGCATGAAGATTGTGTGTGGTGTTTATCATCTGACCACGACTTCCAAGGCTGTCCCAGTTGCAAGAAGATGAACCCGAAGGTATTGCGGGAGAGAGAGGTGAAGCTTCTTGTGGTGAAGTTAAAAGGCAAGAAGGGGAAGAAAAGGTGGAAGTCTCGTTCCAGGCGTTCGAGGTCTCGTTCGAGGTCGGCTTCGAGGTTGTCTTCAGGACATGCTTCTGGATTCAAGAGGAAGCTTAAGAAGAGGAAGCATGGGTCTTGGCGTCATTCGGAGAAGGAGTCTGACCCGAAGACGAAGTCTCCAAGTCGTCTACATCGGAGGGATTATGTCTCTCCTTCACTTGCTGTACCGGAGCCGGAAGGTGAGCCATCGCCTGTTGGTTCACCGGAGCAGTCAACGGCTCGAGAGTCGAATCCGTCCCCGACGTCGATTCATTCTCCACCTCGAGAGGAGGAAGAGGCTCCTTTGCCTGAGGTTCCTGTGACTCTGGTCCATCATCCTGAAGATCCAGTTGACCCAAATCCGGTGCCTCCTCAGGAGCAGCCTGTGGGTTCGTACCCTCCTTTTCCAGGCCCGGGGCAAGACCCAACGCATTACTTAAATGCTATGTACTGGGTCTTTTCAAGAGCCATGTACCCCTCTGGAGCACCGGTTGGTCCCATGGGTCCGATGGCTTTTAATCTAGGAGTCCCTCGGACGTATGCTCCGGCGCCGTTCATGCCTTTTATGCCGGCCCCGTCTTGGCGTCTCTCGGCGCCGCCGAGATCATCGACGCCGATTCCTTCATCACCGGCGCCGGTTCCAATTCGACCTCGCTCACTGCAGCCTGGTCCTTCGGCGCCGAGCTCGACTCCGGCACCGGCTCCATCGGAGTCTGTTGCGGATCCGCCGACGCCGGTCCCGAAGGTGAGGTCGAGACGGGAAGCTCAATGGCTTCTAGAGGAACAGAGATATAGAGAAGTGGAGATTGAAGAAGGTGAGCTGCAGGAATCTGAAAACTTCTTTGATGATCTGAGGGAGGCTAGTGGTTTAGAACTGTCTCCGGATTGGGAGCTATCCTCTGTTCCAGATGCCTCATCAAAAGATATGGCACCATATCATGTAGCCATCAAAAAGACAGCTGAACTTTTGAATTTAAATTTGCCTACTGCGGAATTTAAATCAAATATTTTAACAGAAGTTCTCCACTCCCCATCTTCAGTGGTAGAGCCTATGCTTCCTTTTAACGAGGCGTTGACAGAGCAAATCTTGGAGGTGTGGAGTAAGCCTTTTACGGCTCCAGCAGTAGTGAGAGCTGTCGCGAGGAGATATAAGGTGGCTCCTGGAGACCCGGACTTCTTATCCTCCAATCCTTCACCCGAGAGCTTGGTGGTACAGGCAGCCTGCTCCCAAAAATCTGCAGGTGCCTAGTGACAAAGAGTCTAAAAAGCAAGACAAGTCAGCAAAGAAAGTTTTTTTTCTTCAGCTAGCATGGCTCTCAAGTTAACTAACGCCACTTGCCTTTTAGGGCATTACATCCATGCTCTGATGGACTCTGTGAAACAATTGGTCCCTAAGATTCCTGAGGAGGACAGGCAGACCTTCAATGAGGTTCTTGTTGATACTCAAGCTGCTGCTCGTCAAGTCATCCAGAGGGGTTTGAAAACAGCTGACTCTGTTGGGAGAGACTTGGGGTCATTTATTGGCACGAGGAGGGCAGCTTGGCTGAAGACTTCTGAATTTTCAGCTGATGTCCAAGCTACCTTAGTAGATCTACCATTTAATGGTTTGGGCCTTTTTGGGAAAAAGGCGGATGCTGCTTTGGAGAGATTCAAGGATAGCAGAGCAACGGCTAGATATTTGGGCCTCCAGTCCAGAGGTTCTGTGAGTAAGAGGTACAGAGGATTCGGACCCGCAACAGAAGCAGCAACAGCAGAATCCGCTGTAAAAGTCGTACAGAGGCAGACAACGGGCTCGTCCTCGAGGACGTCAAGCTTCCTCCTCCTCCCCCTCCTCCTCCTCCTCCTGCTCCTCCTCCTCCCACCCCCCTCCTACCTCAGCAAAGCAGCCCTAGATCCGCCATTCCGGATCATGTGGGTCCTGTAGGGGGTCGGCTTACCCATTTTCCGCGAGATTAGGAATCGGTCACATCGGACCTTTGGGTTCTCAATCTCGTGGAGAATGGGTATGCTCTTCCCTTTCGGGAATTCCCTCCGAATTACCCTCCTTGCCAAGGGTTTTGCACAGAGGACCACCTGCTACTTCTGCAGGAGGAATTCCTGGCGTTACTTAGAAAAGGTGCAATAGAGGTGGTTCCGGAGCAGGAAAGGGGTCAGGGATGCTAGTCCCGGTATTTCCTAATCCCCAAGAAGGATGGCAGACTTCATCCGATCCTGGACCTCAGGGTCTTTAATCTTTTTCTGAAACAGGAGAAGTTCAAGATGCTCACCCTTGCACAGGTTCTTCAAGCGCTGCTGGAGGAAGACTGGATGGTGTTGATCGACTTGCAGGATGCATATTTCCACATCCCCATTCTGAAGTCGCACAGGAAGTATCTCCGTTTCACGGTGGGTTCGCAACATTACCAGTTTGCGGTCCTTCCGTTTGGTCTTACTTCTGCACCTCGAGTCTTCACCAAGGTGATGGCTGTGGTGGCAGCACATCTCAGAAGGTCAGGGATACCAGCATTCCCTTATCTGGACGATTGGCTGATCAAAGCAGAATCTCCAGAGAAGGTGCTCCATCATCTACAGGTAACAACTCAGTTGTTGTACAGATTGGGCTTTTCGATAAATGTACCCAAATCTCAGCTGGTGCCCTCCCAGCGCAACCTGTTCATAGGTGCTGTACTGGATACTACTGTGTCGGGCATTCCCTCCACCACAAAGGATTCGCGGCAGACAGGAAATGATTCCTTTATTTTACAATGGAGCGGTCGTTCCAGTCCTGAAAGTCCTTCGTCTGCTCTGTCTGATGGCTTTCTGCATTCTGTTGGTCAGCCATGCATGCTGGCACATGAGGGCATTCCAGTGGTGTCTCCGCAGGCAGTGGTTTCAGCACAACGGAGATCTTAGGGAGTCAGTGAGGATCTCCAGAGAAGCTGCGGATGATCTGTCTTGGTGGCGCGTAGAAGGCAATCTGTCTCAAGGAAAGCCTTTCCATCTGCCTCCATCGGTGGCCACAGTGATAACGGATGCATCCACTCTAGAATGGGGTGCTCATCCGGAGGATCTGGAGATCAAGGGTTATGTTATTAAGCTTTTGTATAGCGTACAGCTACTCACAAGGAGTGTCCCGACGCTTTCCACCATCAACTCATAATGAAATAACACAACACAGCTAAAAACAGACAACAGAACAAAGCAAAAACAGTAGGCAGTTAAAACAGACTAGGAGTTAAAAAGCCAGGTCTTCAGGCCCCTCCTAAACTGGAGCAGGTTGGCAGTACTCCGAAGAGAAAATGGAAGCAGATTCCAAAGCTGGGGGGCTCTGCAGCCAAAAGACCGCCCTCCCGCACGGGCCTTCCTCACCCGTGGAACCACCGCTTTACAAAGAGCTTCCGAGCGGAGGGAACGAGCTGGACGATAAAAAGTCAGTCTCCACTGCAGATATCCCGCTCCTGATCCATGCAGAGCTTTATGCATCAGGGTCAAGGATTTAAACTGGATCCGCTTCCTAATGGGGAGCCAGTGAAGCGTCTGGAGCAGCCCGGAAGCTCGAGCTCGTCTCCCTAAGCCAAAGATCGCCCGGGCAGCAGAGTTCTGCACCACCTGAAGGCGCTGGACCAGATAATCGGGAAGGCCGAGAAAAAGAGCATTGGCGTAATCTAGCCTCGAACCGACCAGAGCCTGCACAGTAATCCTCCTGTGCTCCTCAGATAACAAAGGCAAAAATTTGCGGAGCATTTTCAGTAATCCGTAGCAAGTGCCGGCCAGGCCAAGAATGTGAATTCGAAGCGACAGCTGATTGTCTAGCTTGACGCCCAAATTTTTGGCCACCACGGAGGACTGTGCGGGAGGACTCATGTCGGACGGCCACCAATGCTGCCACTCCGGATCGGCAACGCATCCAAAAAATAAAATCTCGGACTTGCCCGAGTTGGCCCTCAGACCGTTCCGCTGGAACCAGTCGAAGACCAGCGCAAGGCAGTCCCGGATTCTCTCTCCCACAAACTCTTGATCTTTCCCACATGTGAAGAGGAGTTGCGTGTCGTCGGCATAGGAGACGATCTGGGCCCCATACGCCTCCACCAAGGCCGCCAGAGGGGACATAAAGATGTTAAATAATGTGGGGCTCAACACAAAACCCTGTGGAACCCCAACTCCCAATGGCGGCATCTCGGCGGAGCTCTGGGAAACCCTGACCGTCTGGCGACGGCCTTCCAGGAAAGAAGTAAACCACCTGAGCACCGTCCCCCTCAGGCCGATGTCATAAAGCCTAGTTAGAAGCGCCTTATGGGGGACGGTGTCGAAAGCCGCCGAAAGATCTAACATGACCAGCATGGCCCTGCCGCCGGCATCCAGAGTCTCCCTGATGATCTCAGTCACCTCTATCAAAGCTGTTTCCGTACTAAAATTAGGACGGAAGCCCGATTGAGATGGATGGAGCAGATTATTGGCTTCCAAAAAACTAGACAGAACACCGTGGGCATGTTTTTCCGTCAGCTTCGCTAGTGCTGGTAACAGCGAGATTGGCCTGTAGTTCGCCAAGACTTCGGTGTCAAGGCCCGGTTTTTTTAGGAGGGGGATCACCATCGCTCTTTGGTCTCCAGAGCAAAGGTTTCTTCACATCAACCTTCTAGAGTAGCGGGTGATACATTTGGCGCTCAAGGCATTCCTCCCTTCCCTTCCCTTCGCGGTCGGTCGGTCCAAGTTCTAACGGACAACACGACTGCGATGTGGTATGTCAACAAGCAGGGAGGAGTGGGGTTGCAGTGTCTTTGCAGAGAGGCACTGCGTCTCTGGTCCTGGCTTCAGGACCACCAGATTTGTCTGATGGCAAATCATCTGGCCGGAGTTCTGAACGTACGTGCAGACAGTCTCAGTCGGCAGTTCTCGGCCGACCACGAGTGGAGGCTTCATCCGTAGGTGGTTCGTCAGGTCTTTCGGACGTAGGGAACTCCTCAGGTGGACCTGTTTGCCACTCACAAGAACGCTCACTGCCTGTCATTCTGCAGTCTCCAGTATCCGATGCAGGGAGCTTTGGGGGACACATTTCAGTTGAGTTGGGACTCAACACTCCTTTACGCGTTTCCTCCCATACCCTTGATTCCTCGGGTTCTGAGGAAGATATGCCAAGATCGGGCCCAAGTTATATTGACCGCCCCGGATTGGCCAAGAAGGGTGTGGTACACATATCTTCTCCACCTCTCCTCGTGCCTCCGCTCCGTCTCCCTCTCAGGGCAGACCTCCTCTCTCAGCTGGAGGGGCAGGTTCTACACCCCCACCTCCAGACCTTACACCTTCATGCCTGGAGATTGAACGGGGCAACCTGAATTCTTTCTCTCTCCCACATGACGTGGTGGATGTCATTTTATCAGCCAGGCGTCATTCCACCAAGTCTATCTACTCTTAGAGGTGGTCCAGGTTTGTATCATGGTGTGGGGAGAAGTCCATTGACCCTTTGAAGGCTCGATTGTCTGACATACTTCAGTTTGCACTTTCTTTAGCTCAGCAAGGGTTTGCTGTAGCTATGGTTAAAGGTTATCTATCGGCCTTGTCGGCATTTCTCTGTCTGCCGTATCAGCCGTCCATATTTAAGTCTCCTATTGTTTTAAGGTTTTTAAAGGGCTTTACAAATAAATTTCCTCCTACTCCTTTTATTGTGCCTCAATGGGACTTGAATCTTGTGCTTACTTTCTTAATGGGTTCACCTTTTGAGCCTTTGCACAGGTGTCCCTTGAGACTTTTATCTTTTAAAAGAATCTTCCTGATTGCTGATCCTCGGCAAGGAGGGTATGTGAGCTTCAAGCTCTTAGTTCAAAGCTCCCATTCTTGACCATTCATGCTGACAGAATGGTACTCAGGACCAGGGCTGCTTTTCTGCCTAAGGTGGTAACCCCTTTCCATCTGGGACAGTCCATTACCCTCCCTACCTTCTATCCTCCCCCCTCACCCTTTTAAGGAGGAGGAGAGACTTCTCCGCTTGGACCCTAAGAGGGCGGTGAGCTTCTACCTGGACAGAACTAGAGAGTTCAGAGTTGATGACGAGCTCTTCGTGGGTTTTGTTGGCACCAGAAGAGGCAAAGCGGTGCACAAGCGCACGCAATCAAGATGGAGTGTCTTGTGTATCAAGATTTGCTACTCTCTGGCAGGTAAGGAACCTCCTGAAGGTTTGAGAGCTCATTCTACTAGAGCAAGGTCTACTACATCTGCTTTGTCTAGAGGTGTGCCTGTAGATGACATTTGTAGAGTGGCGACTTGGGCCTCCCTCCACACTTTCGCGAAGCATTACTTCTTAGATTCCGAAGTGAGGAGGGACGGTCACTTTGCGCGCTCTGTCCTCCAAGATCTTTTGGTATAGGAGAGTGGACACCCTCCTCCTGGAGTGGGACTGCTGTGGGAATCTATTCACAAGGTGAGGAATCCACTGGAAGATGTATCCATCAGAAGAACAAGTTACTTACCTTCTGTAACGCTTTTTCTGGTGGATACAGTATCTGCCTGTGGATTTCTCACTGACCCACCCGCCTCCCCGTTGTCCACTCTTCTATACCTGCATTAGTGACATTGTTTTAATGTATATATTTTATTGTCAAAGGAAATGTGTTGTTATTATTGCTTTCCAGCATTGACTGCACACTGTGTGTGTTACCTTGATTATTTGGTACTGTGTACATTGTGTATATATCTACTGTTGTTGGTCCGTCCGTGTGCCTTGAAGGCACGAAAAAAGGGCGGAACTGATGTCATCACGCCGACTGAGTCCTATTATGGAGTCAGTGACGTCAGCGGAGCCGCGCACGATGCCGTGCGTCTGTGACGTAGTCCACGTCGGCGTGAAGAGCTACAAAAGAATTTCCGAATGTTGCTGACGCAGGGGGATATTCACAAGGTGAGGAATCCACAGGCAGATACTGTATCCACCAGAAAAAGCGTTACCGAAGGTAAGAACTTGTTCTTTAGGTCGAGGCTAGAGGCAGCGCACGCTCTGCTCTGTGAGGCATGCTATATTCCGTCTGTGGATTTTGAACACATCCACCACATGCCCACCTCTTTTCAGTGGTTGCTTGGTCTGCCTTTTTTAATTCTATAGTTTTCATTGGTGAATAGTGTCTATTTATCCTGCCTTGTGGATGCTTTGTTCCCGACCTGCGAACTACCCCTGCTACATAGATCCTTTCAGTATTGGCCATATATTTTCTTTAACTGTACTACTTTTTCTTTCCGCCCTCTCGTTGCCGATGGCTGGCACACAGCGCTGCTTGCAGTAAACTTAATCTCCTCCTTCGTAGGTATTCTTTGAAGTTGTCACGTATGCGTATTTGTTAATATTGATAATGTTTCCTATATTCTAAAAAGTTAGAGTGAGTTTCACAATGCTGAGCAATGCTGGTCATGTGCTGAAAACATTTCTCATTGTTGACTGATTTTTAGACAAAGTGAGGTCAGCCTTGCGCACCGGTCCGCATGCAGACTGTGCCTGGGCTTGTCTGGCCAGAAAGAGGCACTTTCGCCTTCTGCTCTGACAAGGGTAGTGTCCTCTTCTGCGGTCAGCTGCCACCCTCTCTTACTGTCTGTCTTGCTCCTCCTCACTTGCTGAATAAAAGCGTGACTTCAAGAAACCGCTTATACCCTCTCTTTCCCTTTATTTGTTCCCCTGTGTAATGGATCCAAAAGAGATGGAAACACTTTTGCTGGAAACGTCTTTTTCTCACATTTTTCTTTCCAAAGTGCCACCTTGGGAAGGAGAGTAAAAAAGGTAAAATAATTCAATAAAGCAAAGTGACCAGATTGGTTTTATTCACACCCAAACACGTTACTGAGTTTGTCAGTGAAGAGCTACTTTCATTTTCTCTTCTTTCTGTTGCTGCCTGGAGTGGAAAACATTTAATGTGATCCTTATCATCTGTTTTCCTTATTTTAGATTATAAAATGTGTATTGCGGCTTTGTGCTCAGGGATGTGGTATTTTTAAACCATACTGCTTACTTTTTATAAGGCTATAAGCGTTGACGTTTGACGTTTCAAAGCTTTATTCGATTTTTAGTCATAAAAGCAAACCTCCTAACCATGATACAATAAATACTAAACATAAAAGTAGTTAATTAAAAACATATTAAACAACAAAAGTCGAATGCTGATAAGTTCTAAAAAATGTATACATACATTTTAAAAATTCATTAGAAAAAGTAAAAAGAAAACAAGCAAGGTTAAACAGGCAGTTGATAATCCATATTAACCAGTAGGCTTTAAAGCACGTGATCTTATTACCCACGCCCAGGCCAAGAATTTTGCTACGCCTATCACCAGTGGTGTTGAGGAATTAGATGTTAAAATTCTTAGGGCTTGTGAACAACAGCGGGTGCCCATATTTTTACAAACTGGTTTTAGCCACTTTCGACGGGGGGTGGCTTACAAAGGGCAAGAAAAAAGCAGATGCGCAATGTCCTCTGTTTGGTTTTTACAATGTTCGCAGAAAGCGTCCTGCAATGGGGACCAGTATTGTCTAAAAGCGTTCACTGGGAGTGTTCCCACACGAAATTGGAAATATAGTTTCCTGTCAAATGGACGTTCAATTACATCCCAATATTTTTCATATAATGGAAGTTGTTTAGTGTCCAGAAAGCGTGATGACAGGGTGGATTGCACGCCTTTACGATACAGTGAAACATATACCGAGTCCCAATAAATATCCTTCAATTGCTTTTTCGAAGGAAATGAGGCGACATCCTTATTGCCCCACAAATGGTCAAGGCCCAACTTCCCCCAATGTACTCCGGAGCTCCTTTAACCAAGCAATGCAATGGAAACGGTCAAAATTCACAACATCAAAAAAAGCTGATGCATAATGACTTAACTCTGAGGTTACCATTAGGCGCCTCCAATACAACAGAGGACGTAGGCGCGCGATATCTTCAATATTTTTCCTACCTAGGTCCATCTTTAGTGGGATTATCGGGGTACTTTGTGGGGCCCTAACAAGCCCTCGCAGAAATCCATTTTCCGCCCGCCCCAAATCTCCTAAGTTTGAAAATCCCCAGAGCTCAGACCCATAAAGGCATGCACTCAGTACCTTCATACTATAAATTTCGAGTGCACAATTTATGGGTCTTGTCATGGATGTATTATGTTTGATGGTAACTGCACCTGCTAGCTGACTAAATTTTAAAGAAGCCATGTTAATGTGTGATTTCCATTTCATGTCATGTTGGAGGATAATTCCTAGGTAGGCAAAGGCATCTACTTTTTCCAGTGGTTCGCCCTTATATTTTATCACCCCCTTGAAAGCTGATTGGGAACTCAGGCACATAAATTTAGTTTTACTGGAGTTTAACTCCAGACCACGACTATCACAGAAATCCCCAAAAGCGTCAACCGCTTTCTGCAATCCACTTGGCGTACGTGATAATAAAAGCGTATCGTCCGCGAACATTAGTACGGGGACGTGTACACCTGCTACAAGTGGAGCGTCATTTGGGGATTTATTTAAATGCTCCACAATACCATTTATATAGATTGAAAAAAGCGTTGGGGCCAGGACACACCCTTGCCTCACCCCCCGTTCCACTGGAAAAGGGGCCGTCACTTCCCCCTGTTTGCCCCACCTTATTTTTGCGAAATTGTTTTCATGGAGGCGGACCAGCAAGGTAAGGAGCTCTCTGCTTATTCCCACATCGGCCAGGGTTTCCCACAGTTTTTCTCTCGGGACCAGATCAAATGCGGCTTTTAGGTCCACAAAAACTGCGTACAATGTGCCATTTCGCAGTGTGACATTTCTCCAATAAATGGCTAGGAAATAAAAAACTTGGTCAACACTGCTAGTCAAGGGGCGAAATCCCGCTTGGTATGGCGACAATATATTTTGGTCTTCAATCCACTGCTGTAATTTATTCTGGACTAGTCGACCCATTATTTTCTGCACAGTGTCAATTAAGCTAATGGGTCTATAGTTCTTTGCCTGGGTTTTATCCCCCTTTTTAAATATGGGGATGATTTCAGCCCCTTTCCACGAGGCTGGGACTTCTCCACCCATAGCTATTGCATTTGCCAACCAAGTGAAATATATGCACCAAGAAGTCCGGTCAGATAGAAAAACATCTGCTGGGATGCCATCCATGCCCGGCGCTTTTCCCCCTGACACGCAGTCCAGTGCCAGACTAACATCTTTTTCAGTAAATATTTGATCATTAAAAAAGACAGTTTGGGGGAGAGATATGGATGCGTATCTCGGACATCTGGCATACTGGGGTTGAAAAAAATCATTCCAGCCTTCTTTTGACACATGGTTTTGTGGTTGTGCTGGTACCCCACCCCTGTTCCATTTAACCAAGGCCCAAAACCGCTTTGAGTCTTTGTTGGCACAGGCCTGTTTTAGCTCACTCCAGCCCTCTTCATCCCAACGCCTCTTTGATTGCTTTTGCGTCAGCCTGTAGATGTCTCTTGCCCTTTTAACGGCTATAGGGTTTCCTATTTTCAATTCTACACTTAAATTTTGCCTTGCCAATCTACAGCTTTTATCATACCAGCCTTTAGCGGCTTGATGTTTTTTGGCTGCAGTTGGGTCTACTGTTTTAATGAAAAAACTTTGGAGTTTGTTAAATAAATTTTGTGGGCCTCCATCATGTATTCCTCGAAATTAGGGTTCCCATAATGCATCTTAATAACGCTAACTTCTTCTTTTACTAGATTTTTCAAATGTTCTCATTTTCTTTCATCCCCTAGCAACATTCCCCATTTCAGATGTCTTTGGTTATTGGAACACACAACATCTTGTGTTACCATCTGCTTATTATTTAAGTGTACACTAGGCTCTTGATAGGGGTGAAATGTCATATACAGGGGATGGTGGTCACTCTCTAAACGTGATACAACTGCCATGTCTAATAACTTGGACCATGCTCTTACATCAATTAAAAAGTAGTCAATCCTGCTTGTTGCACGACCATTATCGAAGGTAAAATTCCCATTTAAGTCGGATGGTGTCCTCCCGTTCGTGGCTCTCAGTCCTCTGGAGAGGCAGAGACTCTTTATCCTGATGGCCGTGGCACTCCATCTTTTTATAGGAGGAATCTCTAATTGGGGTAATCCCCATCTACTGTCTTCCTCTGCCGTTAAGCTCCTATCCTCTTCTCCTAGGGGCTCAAAAGTTGAATTAAAATCACCGCCCACAATGAGATGGGGATTAGGTGGAAGGGTTTCAACATCTTGTTCTAGGGTGGTAAAAACATCAGATGGAATACCTGCACCAACCCCCCTAGCATAGATGTTGTACAGAACTACTTCTTGGCCATTGGCCCATCTGATGTTCAGTGCTAGGATGTCGTTGGATATTATTTGCCTTTGTGATATGGTGCAAGTTAATGCTTGGCGGACCCATATCAACAGTCCTCCAGAGGGACGTCCTTTTTCACCTCTAGATGCAGGTTTATAGAAGTTTAAATACCCCATACGAAATACTGGGTTAATTGACCAAGTTTCTTGCATCATAACTATGTCATTCCTGTCAATATAATCCACCCACTCTGGGGTATCTAGCTTACTCGCTATGCCTGCTATATTCCAAGATATAAAAGTCAATGGTCGTTCTCCTGGAGTTGGGCCTAATGTAAATGGCACCTCCATACTTCCCCTAGGGTCCACAGTTAGCAGTCCCCCCTGCTCAGGGCTTAGATCATCCCCAACTATTAATCTGATATTATTTAGACCATCTGACCCTGTTATAGGTACATTGGTATTTGAACTTATAGGGACCTTATGATCTGGTTCTAGGTTTTTTATATGTTGGTCTAGTGATTTGTCTAATTGACATATGGGATGGCTCGACTGATGTTCCGCTATTAATCCTTTATCTATTGTAAGTCAGTCGCACTCGTTCAGATTAGACAATGCTGTAAATCTATTATCTAGGTTTATCCCCCAGACATTAGATGAGCCCTCCCTTATACTTCTACTGGCCACTGTAGACCATTTGGTTCTCAGAACACTCGGATTTGACACTGAGCCTTTCCTATTGTAGAAAAAGTCCAGGGTGAGTGGAATTAATTCTGCCGTTCTACGTTGGGGAGGAAAAAGGTTATTCAGAATTTCTGGCAAAACTTCGGGGCTTTTAAGGTTCAAAACCACACAATCCCCAGGGAATTTCTTGATCCTACTCCCTATCCATTTTACCCGTCTTGCCGTTAGCAGATCTTCTGCCAACTTATGTTTACCCCCAGGACACATATGCATGTTGTTACTTAACCATTGAAGTGCCTTATTTAATAATGATTCAGGGTGTTCTATCTGGCCTGTATTTAAAGGGGGGACATTGGCAAGTACCAGAATAAGGGGTGAAGCTTCTACAATTAGCTCGACAGGATTATTTTCTGCATTGGATCCCTGCAGTATACAGTTCCCTACAGGCTCTATGGGGACAGCACCAGGAAGATTGGTTTGATCTGGGCCAGGCTTGAGATTAACCTGCTGGATCTGTGGGAGCTCTACTACACCTGAGCATACATTTTCTAATGAGGTTTTTTCAGCCAATTTTTCTACAAGCATTGTCGGCAATTCCTCCACTCTATCATTAGTTATTTTTATATAGGCCTCCATTTTATTTATTTTAGCCGTGAGGTGATCAATTTTTGACAATAAGGGTTTTACTAGCTGACTTAACTTAATGTCCAGCATGCCCATAAGTTTTTTTAATATGCCATCATCCCACCCTTGGCTCACATCTCCTTCACCCACATTCCCATCTACAATTTTCTTATTGGGCGGGGTAACTGGCCTTTTCCTACTAGACCTTAACCCTTCCCTTTTTGAAGAAATCTTAGAGGTCACTTTTGTTACTCTTGGAGCAGGAACAGGGGGTGCGGGAGAGCTGGAATCTACTACCTCCAGGTCTGGGTCTAGGTCATGCAAAGAGACATTTAAATCCCCCAATATCGTTTCAGCATTAGCAGCTGGATTTTCCACGAACGACACATTTTTTGATAGCCCCACATCCGGCCCATGTGGAGCTGGGGATAAATCAATTGGGGTGCCCAGAAGAATTAAGTCTGTTTGTAAGTTCTCATTTTGAGGCAATATCAGTGGGGTTCCAAGACCCAGCGACGACCTCCGTTCATGGTTTATTTTTTCCACAACTTGTACCAGGTAATTGTCCATGGTATTACCCGGGGCAATGGGATTCTTTGACTTAGACATTTAAGTATCTGGCAATGTTCCTGATAACCTTTGCCCCAATATAGTCAGTATAGTCAATGGTAATCACACAAGCCTCGTTACCTTCCGGTTTAACTTTCCCGATGGTCCTGGTTCGAAGCAAGCTACAATGAGTAGGAAGGGACAGTTTTTGAAGGCTGAGGGTAGGTCATAAATCCAGGTTATCTTAATGATGATTGTTTGGTACATTAGGTGAAAAGGGGGGTGACCCGTCCCGTCACCTTAGGTCCCCTGAGGGCCACAGAGGGCCCGCCCTTTGCCCGGGCTTCGCTCCGGGCGTCCCGCGAGGCGGTGGTGACGCTGTTTTTATGCGCCTCCTGGCGCTTCCTTCACACGCGGACCCCAGCAGGGCTTCTGGGTGTCGTAGTCCCGCCCCTCGCCGGTCTCCGCTCGGCGGCTCCCGCTGTAGGTGGTAAAAGCGGTGGAGCGGCGGGAGACTGACGGGCGGGTCCGCGGAGGGCTAGGCAGGAGACAGAAAGTATTTTGCGAATGCAGGAACACAGCGAGAATTGGCACGAAGAAGCAGATAACAGGAAACCTAGCTATGGCCATTGAAATGGGTCCCTTCTGGGACCTGTAGTCATGTCCTTGACTTTTCAGGCAAAAACACAAATTGATTTCTGAATGAGTGTTAAAGCGTTAAGTAACCATGTTCTTCCTGCTAACATTTCACATGCTTTACTTAATCTTGAATTCCCAGTAAGTGTTGGCTTTTTCCAGAATGGTATTACTTTTTTTCAGGCTGCATATTACTCTTGTCTAGTGCATAGTTTGTAATGGGTCTTATCCAGGTGTTGATAGCGAGGCACAATTGGGTTGTAACTGAAGGCAGTGTAAGTTTCTCCCTGGGGGGTGTTCTGTGTGGAGAGAATGTGGCACTATGGCAGAGATTCCTTATTTGGACCTGGGGAACCAGGTTCAAAATGCATGATCAGTCAACCAGACCACTCTTCTGAGGGAGCACGTTCCTATACTAGACCTTAAAGGCCCTGGTTTCTCTACACTGACCTCAAGGGGCAAGTCAGATTGAACAACCACACCTCACGGGTATTCCTGCTGAGGAGAGCTAAGAGACCAGGGTGCCCCTTATCGCCACTGATCTTCTCCCTGATGCTTGACCCACTCGCAACCTGGGTCAAGAGCGATCCACTGCTCAGCAGCTTGAAGTGGGCCGAGAGACACGAGGATAGAATATCCCTGTATACTGACGACATTCTGCAGTACCTTGTGTCGCCGGCAAGCTCAATAAACAGAATCCTCCAACTTTTCACGAATTTCGACAAATATTCAGGATACACTATCAACGGGTCCAAATCCTTAATCTATACACATCATGGATCAAATCCAAAACTGCCACCAGAATATGTTGCCACAATCGCAGAGGAGGGTTTCCGATACCTCTGTATATATATATATATAACCCCCGACCCGGGGGTTTTCTACACCAAAAATCTAGTGATTTCCCTAAGCAGATTGCAAAATGACGTGTGTCACTGGAAGACACTACCCCTGTCTCTGTTAGAACTAGCTGCACTGTTCAAAATGCCGGCACCGCTGCTTTTTCTACATGTCCTACAAAACAGTCCATTCAAGGTTTCCGAGGCCTACTTTAAAAGTATTGACCGTGAACTCTGAACACTACTCTGGGACGGCAAGACAACATGTATTGCCACACATGAACTAACAAGAAGCTGGTATGATGGTGGAATAGCACTTCCCAATTTAATACTCAATTATTGGGCTGCCCAACTAGTTGTTATTAATCAATGAGTGTATAGTTCCCTGACAGAACCTGCACTTCACTTGGATAGACTCCAAATCTAAATAAAAGACCGTTAAACAGGCCCCACTGCCCTAATGGTTCAAATTTGGCACCAGGCAAACAAAACACTCTGATGGCACGGAACAATAACCCAAGCTACCCCACTATGGTCCGCACAGCGATTGGGTATGCTTAGCACACAGCCGGGATTCGATAAGTGGGACACCATTGGAAATTCTACTGATGGTGGCCTGTGGAAAAGTAGGACAATTCTCTGTTTCTTAGACCTACAAAAGAGATATGCTCTAGCCCAACAGGAAGGGTTTCGATATATGCAAATCCGACAGGCACTTATTACAAATATCCCTGCACAAGGGGAGGTACCGGAAGCGTCCCCAATAGAAGATGGACATTTGCCCGAACCCATTACCAAGAAAGCGATATCCCTGACATACGGAAAACTACGTAATAACCTAACCTACTCAACCCACTCACACAACTCCGTGAACACTGGCAGCAAGCCATTGGGCCGCTCAAAGAGGACTAGTGACACGCGGCGTTGATATCCCCCCCACCCCCCCATGAGGCAGCTATACCACTTAGACTCAGTCTTAACTAGCTCACAATTTTACATAGAACATGCTTAACCGGATCCGCGCTAACTAAACTTGGATGCAGGGAAAACACATGTTGTCTCCGACACTGCGCAGAGGAAGCAACATTCCATCATGTGCTCTGGAGCTGCCCCACTATATAACCATTCTGGGGACAGATCACACGACAAATGCAAATTGCAATGGGGAAAGAAATCATACTAACACCCAAATTGGGACTCCTCAGTGTATGGGATGCTACAGATCTCAGTAGTATAGAAAAACAATGGGTCACACAGGGGTTCACATCGGCCAAACGAAATAGAGCTATGTGATGTGGGGCAGAGAACCCACCAACAACGGGGGCCGGGCGAACAGCATGGACAAATACATGATTGCGGAGAAAGGTGGGACAAAAAGTGGGGTAAATGGAACATATACATAGGAGAGATCTGTATCTCCCCATCTATTGAACTAGCAGGAGGGAACAAGAATAAGATACAACTTATCCCATAATGCCGTTGTCACAAGTGTCTTTGCTATGTTGTGTACTGACCCTTGTTTAAATGGAAAATTACTATGACCTGTAATGTATTATTAATTACCATCAATAAAAAGAATATTTTTTTTTAAAAAAGCCCTGTTGTCTTAACACCAGCTGGTGGACCCTAGCAGTGGCAAGTGTGGGTTAACCTTGAAGACCTGTCCACCACAAACCATACTGAAGTTCCCCCTTCAGTTTTGCTGGCAGGCTTATGAAGTAGCACACCCTATATTGACACTAACTCTGTTACTGAGGTCACAGGACTCCTTGATGTCAGTTTGGTACCTCCATTGGCCTTGTTTCAGCAGCAGTAGTTGTGCAACTCGCAAGGAATCGGCCATGCAGGATTTGCACCTACACCGAACTAAGTTCTCAAACTTCACAGTCTCACTGCTTCATGCACAAACACTTTTAACACGGGCTTGTGCATTAGGGTCTTTGTATCGTTTTAATCCACAAGATTCCCATACTGTATCTGCAATTGCTTCTCATCGTTTTTGGTTTTTTTGTGAGAGAAGCTTGCATAGCTGTAATGCGTAGTGTGCTTGCTGTTCACATATCTGTTCTGTGTGTGACGACCGGTTGCACAGCTACTGCTATGCCTGAGTTGCATCAGGGAAGCTTGCATGTCAGCTTCATGTGATATTCCTCTTCTGCATGCAGAAACCTTACATTGGTACTGCTTGTGCTGTGCCTGTTCTCTGTGAGATGGAATCATGAACTTGGTGCCAATAACATACTTATTTTGTATGCATGTCAGTGCGTAATTTGAGCCTATGTGTTCCTAATGGAGCCTATTGGAAAACCTTTTTTGGGGACCAGGACATGTTTTTAATAATCATACTGACTCAAACCAAGAGACAGAAAAGAAGCAAATGAAGAAAGGAGGAAGGGGAAGGTAAGGAAAGCAGGGATAAAAGGAATGTAGTGTGCTATAAGGAAAGGGAGAGCATACTGGCGAATGACAGAGGAATAAAGTGAAATTTGACAACCCTAAAATGTAAATTGATACTTGTATAGCGCACTACTCACCCGCAAGGGTGTCAAGGCGCTTGTACGAATACCGCTGTGGAACCCATCCTGGCTTTCCCTGTGAGGTGTCCACTCCTGGGCACACCCAAAGTGGAGGTTAGGCATCCTTAGCGTTGTGGGGGCCGTTGTGGAGATTAAGCAAGCTATTGCCCAGAGTTGCAGAGTGGGACTCCATGATTGGAATAGGCACTGAGGCGAGAATTATCAGGTCCGTGGAGTTTTGAGGCCAAGACCCGCCGAGGCGGGGAATTGAACCCTGGTCCCAGGCTAGACCTCTGCATCAGGGTCTGCCGCTCTAACCATTGAGCCACACTTCTCCACTTCTCCTCGAATTCAGCAATGATGCCAGTGGGGCTTCTTAGAAGAATTTGGGCCATAGAACTTATTCTTTTACAAATTAAGCACTAGTCTGTGTGAAACTTGCATTGCTCTTGTACCTTTTGTGGGTGAGTGAGTAAAGGTTGCCCTGATGCTAACAATGAATTGACTCTTGCAACTGTAAGCAATTTGAACTGCTTCTACCTGTGCTCTACCTGCTCTTAGAGGGGGGGAAACTGCTTCATTGCTGCTTTTGATGTTATAAGTGTTGAGCTGAATCCTGTGCTCCAAACTGTGATCTTGCACTTAGATAGAGGGCCTTAAATAACCCAGTGAAGAGACAGACTTGACAGAGGTGACCATATAGGGGTGTTGAGGGCTGGCATGGTGACCGAGAAAGACTAAAAAAAACAAGAGTGAAAAAAACTGAGTGAAGCAAAGGAACAGCAAAGAACAATAGAGAGGATGTAAAGGGAGAGGATAAGACCAGGGAAATAAAAAGTGAGAAGTGAAGAAAAGAAAATGAAGGGAAAATACGCAGTGGAGAAAAAATAAAAGCAGTGGGAATGACTAGAGCTAGAAAGTGGGTCCTAGAATGAAAAAGCTTTGTAGCATGAGTAAAAGAGATACCAGAAAGGGGAACAATTACCAAGAAATAAAAGATGGAAAATAAATAACAAGAAAGAAAAATGCAAGGGAAAAGCAAATTCATACATAGGAAATACCCGGCAGGAAATGAATGAAGTTACATTAAGAAGCGATGGACAAAGAATAGAAAGTGAGATAAGTGCCTGAAAATGGCAATGCATGCTTGAGCAGGAGATCGTGAGTGAGGCTGTGCGCAAGAGTGAGAGGCCAAAAAAAGGGTGAATGATGGTCATTGGAAATTAGATAAGCTGTTCAGATTGGATGGTCATGATGTAACGGATGAGTGGTGTGATGGAAAAGGAAAAAGAGATGCAACAGGTGTGAAACATTAAATTTAATACAGAGAGGAGTGAGAGAAGCAGACGGAAGTTGAGTGAGCTGAAACCAAAATTGGGAATGGTAAAAGACAATGGAAGAAGCATGTGGGGAAATGAGAGAGGTAGAAGTGAAGGACGCCAATGTGATAGGAATCATAAAATGAGACTGAGGGCTAATGGTGGATTGGTTGGGAAACTGAGATTGCATAAGCTAGGAGAGTTGAGGTAGTGATGGTGATGAAAGTAACATTGTGATGATAATGAAAGAATGAGAGTAATAGAGCTGGGAGTAGGATTTATGAAAGCAAGCTATTTAGTGGTCAAAGATAGGATTTAATGTGAAAGGGAGAGATGGTGGTATAGAAATTAGAGAATGAGGCGTGCAGGCAAATGGAAGGACGGAGCCGAGAATTAGGGGGAATGGAAGTGAAACTGGGAGATATTAATGAGGGTTTGAGGTCAGCAGCAAAGTGGAAGAAACAGGCTGAATTAATGAGCAATGGAGGCACAAGTAACTCAGGAAAAATAGAGGAGACTGTATAACTAACAGATGTGGAAAAATAAGAGATGCAGTTGTAAAAGAACGTGGTATAGGCATGAGAATGAGAAACAAATCTGTGTGTGAAGGGGAAACTGAAGAAATTGATGCAAAAGGAGCACAGAGATAGAGTGAATTGGGAAACTGGGAGAGAAATGAAAAGAGAAGAGAGAAGAACTGGGAAAGATAGAAATTAGAATTTCAGATGTAAAGGACAGGAGTGCAATTGAAAGGGAGCTTAAAGTTTTGGTGAGGGGTAGAATTGGTGGAAGAATGACCTATTATGTGATATGTTCTAAGCAGAGAAGGTGATGAAAGAAAGAGTTAATATTAGATTAAGTTCAGCAATGTAAGAGATATGAAGAACCAGTAACAAAGTAAATTGGTGGGGGCGGCGTGGCCAACCGCTGAAGCTGGCTTCTCTAGAGCTTCTTACGGGCGCCCAATAATTTTCATTGATCTGCATCAATACTTGCCGGAAATATGACCTCCAACACTCCACAATTGAAGGGGCACCCTAGAGTTAACATATAGAAAAGCCAGTGCTGCCACTTTTCTTTGTCCTTTTTCAAAGGGAAAAAGAATAAAACTAAGTCCCTCTAAACCACTCTTTCCGTTTGAATTAATCTGATTTTATTTTTCAACTTCAAAAAGATTCTTTTGCATATAGCAATTGACAAAACTTCAATCTACCACAAACAATTCTTTTTCACCATGACAGCAGTGTCGTGGTTTAGACGGGGACTTTGAGCCTCTGCATGTTCTCCAGCCAGGCTGTAAGTGCACATGACTATTTGGTGTGACCAATATGGCCGGCCAAACATTCAGGCGCACTTAAGTGCCCCAACCACCTCTCCATTGCTGACTGTGACAACAGCACAGCACCGCCCCGCCTGTAAGCCGACCTGACAACGGAAAAATAAAATGATAATAACAGTGCTGTTTTCATTTTATTTTTCCTTTTTAAGAGCAGTGAGGCGGCGCTCCTCCGCCTTAGGGATGAGCCGCTGTTGGCTGCTCGGGTTGCACTGGTGAGGTGTTTGACAACTGGTGGGCGGCGGGTGATTGTATGTGGGGTCTACTCACAGTATCTTGTAGAAAGGCCCCTTCGGGTCTTTTTATGCAAGTGCATGCCTTCATTACTTCTTTGAAGTTTCCATTGGCATAATTTTGGAATGTGCCAGTCTATTGTGGAGTATAGAATAAAAATATAGCGAGTTTTTGGGAGGTAATTCGCTTATTATTTGATAATAGAAACGCACTTCTTGAGCGGTTTGAAATGTTGTTTTCATTGTACTCCACGTGTTCTGTCTGTGCTTTATGTATTTCACATTGTCTTTTCCACGGAATAGAATTACAACTATATGTATAACCGCTAGGTGGCACAGTAATTCAAACATTGTTTTCTTTTCTGCGACCACGACTTGAATTCGATGTCAACAGTTTCTTGAATGATCTTTTAAGAAAGGTTTATGGAGTGCTTTACAGTAAACCAACAGTAAACCTCTTGGAATCCACTTGTTGGTTCTAAAAAGCGTACGTGTATTGTGTTATAGTCTCATTAGTATTCATATCACAATCAAATCTGTTCATAATTCAAGTGCTTTTTTCTGCTAAGCATTGAAGGACGCGAGTTACATATTGATTGGTGTTGTGGCGTTTTGTGATACCACAGTGTCAATTATGTTATCAATGTTAACGTTATGTACAATATATATTAATGTAAGGCAGTACTTCTTGGTTAATCGTTTAATTATTGGATATGTTGCAGCGCTAGAACTCACCCGGTGTAAATGGCCAATATATTTAACTAGATAATGCAGTATGTATTGGTCTACAATGCATTGGCCCTTATAAAAGTGTTGGATTTTCACAGTATTGTTGATGAAAATTAACTACATCACCATGGGCGTCAATTCACCAAAATGCCACGGAGAGCGGAAGTGACATCACACACTCTTGGACTTGTACTTCAACTCGCACACACACATGCTAAAACATACACTCACATTCACGCACTCTCTCAGATATACACACTCATCTACAAGCATGCATGCATGCAACATACATTTAAAGGTATTTTTACTTACCGTTACTCTCAGATAGGGTCATATTCCAGCTAATTATACTTCATTTTTTTTCACACAAACAGTGAATAATATTATTCACTATTTGTGTAGTAAAAATGTAACAGGGAAACGGAGCTCCAGTCCAAACGACGTCCATTAGGGTGGTGCCCCTGTGTTCCAGGCACTGATTTTGCCACCTCTAAGGCCGGTGTGTGTGTGAGGAGGGAGGGGGTGTAGGGGATAGCAAGGGGCCGCAGCTGCGACCTCTGGCGACCCCTGCATGACGTCCATGTACATCGCTATTTCATCCCGGACCCACCAGTGTAATTGCTCCTGGTTATTGACCTTCATGAAGTTTTAAAACGGGTCCGGGTCTGAAATTGGATGTTCTGCCTGTATGTCTAACACATGATTATGCCAATGTTCCCGCTTTGAGCTTGGTGAAATAGAGCTCAGTGCGTGACAAGTGTTGGTCTATCCTTCGAGCAAGTTCCCTTTGCACAATGCAGAGGATGTGGTGTGACTGAAGTCGAATGATATCTAAGCTCTTGCTAATGGTAGGATAGACACACGCAGCTTCCAGCTGGATAGCCATTCCCTGCCTCTCTTCTAGCCCTTTGTCTTTAGCTTGGCTGCAGCTCTTGCATTATGTAAGCAATAACACGTATTAGGACTGATGAACTTTATTATCCACATCTACTTTGTTTATTCAGCAACATGGATGATTGCCATAAGCACATGGTGAGTTCCTCGAAATCTCTGATGAGCTCGAATCCGCCCTACCCTGGCGAACCTCATGTTTTATATTTAAAACTGTCGTATTTTTGCTGCTAATTCTTTCGGCATTTTAATGTAGAAAGCCATTGACATTGGGTTGTCATTAAGCACCTGTAAAACTGCTTTTTGTCAACATATCGTGTGCTGCCATATGATGATAGGCTTTAGCAAATAGAAACGTTTTCTGTATTGTAATCTACATGACTGTTTTCACCCAATATTTGATAAACTAATACCTGCTTTGCCTTTTTACGCGCATCATGCCAGCCAAAATTAAAAATGTTGTTCTCTTTTTCAGGGCGAATAATAAGATAGCAGATATTTCTTACACTATGAGCCTGGAAGACTACGGTCTTGTTAAAATACAAGAAGTTGTGGTGTCTGAATCCTCTCAGGTAAATAACTAGAGGTTTAGTGATGTTTAAAAGACTGTGACCCTCATTACGAGTGGCCTATTCTTTCCGATGGGGCTGGTAACAGCAGTTAATGGCCCCATCGGAATTATGGCATCTGCAGGAACACTTTGGAAACCTTTACTTTCATCCAGATTTTACAGCTGCTGAAAATAGCCAAAATCTCCATGTGAAATTATGGAGAAATTAGGATTTTCCGCAGAGTCAAACGCAGAATTACAAATATCCCCGGTTATTCCTTAGGGTGCAACTTGTAATGGTCTGGATTTTTCTCACCCGCACTGGTCCCAAGGTTGGGAAAATCCACCCTATTTCACAGAATAATCGTAATAAGCGTCTCTGTTGGCTCTTTTCTTTCTTATGCAACATTAATAATATCCTTTGTATGCATTTCAGAGCGTAAGGGCTGCTCAGCAGAAGGTTGTATCTCCTCCTCGGCCAACTCCTTTTCCCGACTCTAGGCCCGAACCACGAGAGACTCTGGAATACAAAGCAGCCCTTGAGCTCGAAATGTGGAAGGAGGCACAAGAGGACCTTTTTGAGAACCAGGTTTATGTTATTACTTGTGTATAAAATTGTGCACGCTTTAACATTACATTGTTAACCATTTCTTTGCCCCAAATGGTGACGTAGAACATTTTAGCTGTGGAGAACAAAGGGAATTATATCCAACTATGTCGTAAATATCCATCTGCGGACCGTTGTTCTCCAATGATAGCCAAAAGCAGTGAGTATTCACCCCATCAAGGGATCCAGGCTCTTTAAATTCACAACTTTCTTTAGAAAAGCTAAATATATTTTTCATTTTAAAAATGTGCTTATCTGAATGCCTATTGGCCAAATACATTTTTTGAAAAAATTAACCAATTTAAATTTTTGAAAAAAGTCACACTTGTAATGCAAATGACAAGAATAATTCAAAAAAGTTCTAAAGGAAACATTTTAAGTAGCAGGACTACTGTAGCTGAGAAGCTGCAACCTCTACTGGCTGAAAAACTGAACTCCTTTTTTTAGAGAACCACAATCCACTAATAACCGATCATGTCCTGTTAGTGGCGGTTGCTCAGTTCCCTTTTCGCCTCGAAAACAAAGATGCGAAGCCTTTCAGAACACGCACTCTACACTTGACAAGATTGTTCTGCTTATAAAAAAAAACAATTGGTGTACTATGCTGTTCTTTAGTATCATTCTGGATAAAACATGCTTAGTACGCATGTTTGCCACCCCGCCCTGATATTTAATTTCAATCCCTGGTAAAGTAAAGGAATCCAGATTAAACACGTCAGCTGCTGATATTATAAAGGATAAAGAACATTGATTTTCCCTTGTACCTACATTTGTTCTTTCAGCATGTGTGGTGGGCTGTGAGCTCTAGAGTGTTACAGCTCATACATTATTTACATGATTTAATGTCTAGTTGTCTATCGGACAATATAGACCTAAAGTCTTTTTGCCCATCACAACATGTAATATGTTTCGGGAGTCGGGCTATAGGAATCCCCCACTCCTGCAATTGGTCCTAATCATAACGGTTTCCGTTGGGAGAGTTGGTCCATCATGCTGAAGGCTCACTATATGAGATGGCTATGACATGGCAGCCTAAAGTTCTGAAGTATTTGCAAATGAATGTTGCCCACATACAGAGGGACTAGAGGATCAGAATGAAGTCCTATGTGATGTAATGTATGAAGTTAATGTAAACGTGCCTTCTATCCATTGTGGTTTCAGACGGCCATCACAGGGCTAAGAACCTTTCAGTCTCTTCCAAGAAAATCCTCATCATAGTCATACGCACTGAATAGTCCTGTCCATGCACGGGAATCCTGGAGTACTTTACCAAAAATATATACAAGAAAGTTCATATGTATTCCTACCCCATACAATTCTGGGGTAAGGAACACCACCATAAGGAAAACTGTCTGCTGCCGCTAAAAATGGCCACATTTCTATTAATTTTCATTTAAAAAAAATATTCCAGTTTAATACAATAATCACTAAATAAATAAAAGTGACTAGAGAAAAACTTTCACCAACCTATTTTAAAAGGAAAGGGAATGAAGGGCATTGTTAGCAGATAGGACACTATGTAAATGTATGCAAAAACTGGCACTGTGCCTTTTAGGGTCTTACTGCACCCCCTGTATCCCATAATTCCCCACAGGCAGTTAGGTCAGTTCTTTTTTCAGCTCCTGGTGAAAAGATACTTGGGCAATGAGCTCTTCCTTTTTGCTTCATTTCTCATTGGAAAACTTTCCAAACCTAATCTTTTTTCATTTAGTCTCTTTTAAGACTAAGGCCCCCATTAGGATGACGGGCGGACTTTGTCTGCCCGCCATCCTATCGGAAAAAGGGACCGCCCGTCATAAGGGCGGGGGGTCCCGATGGTGGTATTAGGATGCGCCCGCCACAGTGGCAGGCGCATCCAGCATTCCTACCGTTCTGGCGAGCGGTGCACTCAGCACCGCCCGCCACAATGGCAGGAAGGCATGCTGTGCACTTCCATGCACAACATGTGATCAAGGCACTTTGGTGCTGAAACGTGTAATGGCCGACAGAGTTCAACCCAAATAAAGGAGATTCTGTGCACTCAATCGTGGTCTGTGCTCCAACTTTGTTCAAATGCAAGAGCCGGCTGGCAGTGGAGTGTATATATATGTATGTATGTATGTATGTATATATAACTATATGTGTGTGTGTGTGTGTATATATATATATATATATATATATTCAAACTATTCACTCGGAATTGAGGCCGCTCACCATGGAGGGATCGCACTGCCTAGAGGGTAAAAGGACCGCAGAGGAGAGAGCGAGCTCCTTTGCAATGGCACGGCAGGCAACAGAATTGAACATGTCGTTTGCAACCCTGGAGCAAACTGGAGGGCGGAAATTGATCCTGAATTAGCACACATGAATCGGACCCATTGGAGGGTAGCAAATATGCAAAAGGACTACATCTCCCAGCGAACACTGCAATTGACATTGAGGCACAGCTGGGGCCAATTACAATTAGAATAAAGCACGGGGAGATGTAACCGCAATGATTTGGACTCATGTGATGCGGCCTCTGATGAGAAGCGACAAGGCTTCGAAACGCGTAAGGCCAAAGGACAACAACACAGGACTTGCAAGCTGCATGTTTCTTTAATAAAGGTTTTGAAAACCGACCTGCGAGTGGTGAGCGGCCTCAATTCCGAGTGAATAGTTTGAATATATATATATATATATATATATATATATATATATATATATATATATCTCCAAAGTGCCTGAAGCATTCGGGAGGCCGAGGGATTTGCATAAATAAATGATCCGAAAACAGGAATGCATGAACGAGTGTTTTTTGATGGCAGCCCCTGAGGAAGGGAGTAATTCCCTGAAACGCGTCGGGCACGGTGAAGAATTGCTAAGTGGGGAGGTGTGCTGCGTGAGAAGCCCGGAGGGCGGAGGACTGTCGTGTGCCTCCCGAATGCTTCAGGCACTTTGGTGATTAATATATATATATATTATCTCTAATCCGTGTTTATGACTATGATTGAGGTTACTCTGGAAGACTACATGTACAGGTAAGCAACACTCCTTCCATGGTGTTGTCACTTTTCCTTTTCTATTCCAAGCACAGCCTCCTTTAAATCCTGTGCAATGAAGGATATCCTAGAGTATGCGACTTTATACTGGATGCCCTGACTGGCGAAGTATTGGTTGACACAAGGACATTCTTTCTTTATCCTGGTATGAGACGTCAACTGTAGCAAAATGACAATATTGACAGTATTCACATTTTTGTTGTTACATTTATATATTTTCTATGTTTAAGCAATTTGGTTCGTATTGATATTTCCATCTACATTCAAAATAGAAAATCATGTGTTTTAGTTTTCTTCTTGTTCAATCTCCTGCTCTTTTCAAAATCGATTTATTTCCCATGTGGTAATGTCTAGACAGCTATTTCTACTGTTGATATGTTGTTTAATAAAAGCAGTGTGTATTTTTAATTCCGTTTGACAGCTAAAAAAGAAAGAACTAGCTCACATGCATGCCCTTGCTGATGAATGGAAAAGAAGAGATAAAGAGAGGGAAGCATTAGTAAAGAAAAAGGTAAGATGATTGCAACTGATCAGATGATTTCAGTCTTATTTAATGGGTGCAGGAAGTGAGCTGTGTCTTCTATTTTCTTTCCATGGTTCAAAACAAATTCTTCAAAAGAAATACTGTGGTCTAGAATAAAACATTGTTCATTGAAATGGTCCTTGGTGGCATTGGACTTCCAAACTGCCTGAAGCATACTTTACCTGTTAGAATGACCTATTTCCATGTTTTACACGTTTTATAGTGTATCTGTTTAACACTTGCGGGAAACTGAATAATATTTATTTGGTAATGGCATTCCCTCTAGTGTAATGCAGGTTGCAATGCTGAGCAGACTCACATAATTGTTCCAAGGGCACCACCTTCCAAACTTATGTTGTATTCAGGGAGGCTGGAGGAAAGATCATTTGTTGCAACGCTCACTTAACAGCTTTAATTCTTCATGGCCAGGGTATCCCAGCACCAAAGAAACACTGGGAGACAGTCCTCAGTCCTCTTTCAGCCAGCCTACCTCCTTCACCACCCCCCTCAGCTCCCCCACCACCACACCCATGCCCACCTTCCTCACTGTCTCCACCTTAGTCACAAGAGAGGCCCCCTCTTTCCCATTAAGAGCCAGGTAGCTCCTATGGCCCGTTTGAACCTTATGACCAGACGCCAGCCTACAGCCCTACTGATAATCCGTGGGGTAAAAACAGTGCCTACCCACAGATGACCCTCACTGTGAACATGAATTGATCCTGGCCTCACTCCTTCATGGCACCACAGCCTATTATGAAGCCATCCAGAGGGCTGCAGCCTTTCACAATGTTGAGATGCATGTCACCCAGGAGGAGAATGACTCCTTGAGAGGCTCTCCAAATCTGAGCGTACTGTCCAGATCCTCCCCATGCTGAATGTCCTCTTCTCATAACAATGTGAAGGAGCCTATCAAGGCTAGGCACTTCAAGGGTTGAAAAGAAATTCAAAGCCTCTCCTAGTGGCCCAACATATATTAAGGGACAGGCTCCAACTAAGTCCCTAGTGGTTCACACCTAAACACATGCCACCGGCGATGCTCCAAGAAGAGCGAGAAGATGGATGCAGGGGCAGCAATACGAGCGATATACTGGGACATTACGCCTGGATCTGTATCGCGAAGGTCAAACCTGAGGTCCAGCAGCATCTCCTCATCCTCACGTTTGACGGGGAGCATCTTTTTGGGCCTCAGGTAGACGAGATGCTGAAGAAAAAAGATATAGTGAGAAAAATGTTCATGTGAGCGCTACTGACCACCTTGCTCGAGCAATCCCACGCGTACCACATGAAGCAATAGACTTACCACCAGCAAGCTTGGAGGGGGTGGGGCACATTTAGAGGGTTCTCCATGGGTAATAGGGGTAGTGGCAAAGGTGCTTCTGCCAGTCACTTGCCCTACCCCACCCCCTGCCCCCAGTCACATGACACCAAGCAGGGCAACTTCCCTGTTTGATTTGAGGAATTCATGTCGCACAAGAGGATCCCAGCTGTAGCCCAAAATGGCTATTGCCTTGAACTATACACAGTCCCTCGCAAAATCCCACCTTATACACACACTCTTAGCCAAGAACACCTTTCCTTCTTTCAGGAAAAATCACAGGCCCTCTACAAAAGGGATCTATTGAGAGAGTACCCCCTCCCCCTCCACTCCCAACACAAAGAGAATGGTTTCAACTCTGTACTTTCTCATTCCCAAGAAGGACGGCCCTGAGTCCTCTCAGTCGCCACATCTTATGTAAACATTTTTAAATGACAACACTGCAGGATGTCTTCCTCCTCCTTCAACAGGGAGATTTCATGATGACGCTCGTTCTGAAGGATGCCAATTTTCACACCATCTATTCTGCTCATTGACTGTAACTTTGCTTTATCATTAGCCAACTCTACCAGTTCAAAGTACTTCCTTTTAGGGTCACCATGGCTTCAAGGGTGTTTGAGTGAATAGCAGTGGCAGTGTTTTGAGATCTCTTTTCCGGCCCATTTAGTTCTCCCTAATTTTAATCTAACTGCACGTTGTAGGCCACTTTGCTTTCCACACGTTACCCACAGCACGTTTGTTTTTGTGCAACAATATTATTTTAGAGAAAAGCTGCATGTGTTTTTAATATTCAGTTCTCTTTTCTGGGACTCAGTCTGAACATTTCGTAGAAGGTCGAACAGCACCGTGCCCTGTTTTTTCTGTGATCGGTTAGTAACATAGCTTGACATTTAGACACAACACAGAGGAGCAGCTGCTGTTTTCAAGCGAGGAACATCTTACCATGTACACTGAGCCTTGCCTTTTGAAATCAGAGAGGAGGATTCTTGCAGTGGGGAAAGATCCTGGGACGGATGCGCTAGCTTTGTGCAACCTGAGATGCAGAACACCTAACTGCAAATGTCCGGTATGGGGGTCGGTTCTAATCCCAGAGATTACTGATATATCACTGTGCTCGCGTAGTGAGGGTAGGCTCAGGCAGATACATCATTCACCATGGTAGGGCTTTTCATTGTATAAAGTTTACTCATAATGCTGATTACTTTACTCTGTTGCATGTGTTTTCTAATTGCAGCACAGTTGCTTCATAATAGAGTGCGATAGTTTCAATAAATATTGTAAACTGTTCTTGTGTCTTTCTCTTGTTTATTGTGGACATGCATGAGTGAGAAAATCAAATGTGTCGATCTGTTGTCAAAGGTTCCTTTGGGGACTAGAGAGTTGTGTTCTGGGGTGCTTACTTACCTGTTAGTTTGGGAAAGTTAGGAGGGCAGGTACGGCATTATGATCTAGTCAGTTTTGGGTTCATACATACTGACATGGTATGGTGACACAGTCCCTACATTCTGATGTCCAGGTGTAGTTCTGTTTCCAAACAGAATCTCTGCAACATGGCGCTACCAACGTTTGGTCTGGTACTTATTACATAAGTCTCCTGGGCAGTACTTATGTGTGTCCATAAAACCCCTTACCCCTACCACCGGAGACGGCTGTGGTTTTGGGGAATAATATTCTATAATTTTTAGGAATACCAAATTCTGTGGTTTTTCCTACTTGAAAATTTAAAAGGATAACTCATTTTCGTGTTTGAACTTTGTCTCCATTTCTGTTTTACCTATGGCTGCACCAGCACCTATTGTCAATGTAGTTAATTGGAGACCTGCTGTCCTTGCGCATGCAACAAATATGGACTTACTAATGCAGGTGGTGATTTTATTTTCGTGGTTGAAACCCACAAAAGCTATTGCTTTGAAATCTTTTATTCTTGGACCAATTTTCCTGCTGTGGATGCTAATACCAACACATTTTCTGAATACACAGTTATTGCACCACCACCACCACCACCACCACAATACAGGGTGTATGTGCTTATAGAAATACCAGTATCACATTGAAAACATCACATTTGGTTCCCCGGCGCCCTTCTCCATTTACTTACACCAGTACGCATACGTCCTCTTAGCAATGATGGGGTGACCTGGCCAGCATTAGCTGGTTATACACCATTCCCTAATTTAGCGAATCTCACCGCTCAAGAGCTTTAACAACTGTACAACAGTCTAGTTATATTATATAGACGCTTAACTCAATATGTTTTGTGCTTCTTGTATGCTGTGCCAGCAAGGCCTGGCCTGCCAGGGGAAGCTCTGCTGCCTGTAGTGCCAACAATAAGTCCTGTAATTCATTCGGTTATAGGCATAGTTCCTCTTAGTCTTGAGAAATTCCATTTAGGATCGGCAAAAAATTTTACCAAATCTAAGCAAATGTTTCCCTTTATGGGACCACAAGACCAGCACTGGATATTGACTATGTGCTTACCCCACAGAATGGTTCCTGCAGTAGGTGACTCCAGGAGTTTCTGGGAACGAGAGCAACTGATAACTTTGTTACAGTTGAAACCTTAGATAGGCGCAGTGGTTCCCAAACTTTTTTGACCCAGGGCTCTCTTGACCAATTGACTGTTGGCTGCGGCTCCCCATTGCATTACTTACTTATGGCGGAGATGTAAGCATGGCATCGGTAGTACTTGCATTTTAATCGCTCAAAATAATTGGGATGAATGTAAGGAGAATAGTGAGTGCAATGCAAGGATATATCCACTATCGCTTTTCACAATATTTGTGTGCCCTCTGGCCATGTGTGACTGCATCAGTTTGCTGTTCATGAGCGCTCAGCCTGGAGCGGGACAGACTATATAGCTTTTCCGTACTCACTGAACTTTAAGCTCTCATCTTCAATTTTAGTCTCATACCAATGGCACTCATTTGGTGACTTTATTCCCTGTTCTTCTATTTGTCACTCTACTAGTGCCTTCCTTCTTTACCATCCTTTTGATTGGATAATTTGCAACCTTCCACTGCTGACAGAGACAATTTTTTCATTTGCTGTTTAGCATCCCATGTGAGGGCATGGCTTTCTTCTCTTCTTCCCCAACATCACTGTGCGTTCACCCCACCTTAATTCATTGCTCCTTAGTTCATCCCAATCCGCTTTATTTTTTGTAAATACTCTGTAGGAAGGACAGCAGCATTGCACTGCTACCAGGTACTCACTTTTCTGCTCATCACTGCTACCAGTTCATGCTTGCTTTATACTTTTAAAAAAAACCGTTGTACAACCTTACTATTACCAGAGTAAGATATCAAACCATGGCGAAGTGTTTCTGCATCGATACATACACTGCTATTAGCACTTACGTTTAGGAATTGCAAATTATCAACAAATAACCAAAACAATGCTGGAAATCAAATACTGGCCAAAACAACATTGTAATGGCTACCAGCAGTTTTTGCAGCTACAAGGTGAAAAGTATCCAAAGGCATGTAATAGGATCAGGTACGCTCTAAAGCAGCATCCAATTGCAAAGATCACCCACACACGAGGCTGTAAGGCAGTTCCAGCTTAGCAGCACCCTGCCTGTTTGTAAACATCTCCCTTATCTAGATCTAGTAAATTACATGTCCTGTACTTTTCAGAGTGAAAAGTTTTGATTACCTCCTCTGGATTAGAAGAGAAACCAAGGGCTTGTTCGCCGGACGCTGTGAAACACCTGGTACAGCACGAACACTATTCTCTTGTAAAGCTGAGCATATGCATTGTTTTCACAAAATGACATGCTACCTGCATCTTGTAGCCATATGTACATTTCTGCTTCGGACTTTTAAATCAATCCAGAGTTCTCAGGTGGTGACCAGTGGATCAGTGCATGTTTGTATCCGGAAAGTACCCTTAGCCCTGATATGCACAGATGGCTGAGAGACTGGCTCTTCTGCAGGAAAATGCACTAACAGACAGTGCTACATCTTGTGGTGAAAGGGAAAGTTGCTGAAGCATAACTGAATGGAAAGCTTCCTGCTTTAATGCCTCCTGCGTGCAAGTGTGTCACTAAGTTCCAGCAAGTGGGCGCCAAACGAAGCGGACTCGGCGTGCAATTTATAATGTACTCTGCTCAGCTACTGTGACCGCGGCGCCCCAGGCTGGTTTGGGAACAAATGGCGTAGCCTCTCCAGAAAGGTTATATGACTTAAATCTACAAATTGTGTGTGACCTAGAGATCACCATTAAATTAATCTTGTAGGCGGATTTAACTTTGTCTTACGACATCCTTTTAGCGGAGGTCGATTGGCTCCCACTCTTTCTCCAAACATCCCCACAAGGTGAGGATATAATACTTCCTTCATTTTCTGCCGTCTTGAAGAAGTCAAACAAGCTTATGCAGCAGAATGGACTCTTGCACAAGCCCCTGCTTTCTACATCAGTCATGTCGGCAGGGATAAGGACTCTCCTTATCATATAATACCCATACGGTCCAGCCTGAAAGTGCAACCACAATACTCAATTAAACAGGATTCTAAAACATCTATTAGAGAAATACTCTCCCAATTGCAGTACCAGGGAGTAATTGAACCCTGTGTCTCTCAGATAAATAATCTTATTTTTGCTGTTTTGAAACCAGATCATTCATATTGTGTAGTCTTAAACTACAGACATTTAAACAGTCATAGACACACTTTTGCAATACAAAATGCACACAGTACGGCACTGATTAATGTAAATGTCCAATATTTGTAAAGCGCAAACAATTACCCGAAGGTTTCAAGGTGCTTGGGGCCCTCGGGAAGATTAAGCAAGCTATTGCCCAGAGTCACATGGTGATGGGCTGATCCGGTGCCGGGGATCGAACCATGAGCCCCCGGGTTCCGGAGTCATACGCCCTGGCCGCTGCGCCACACTGCTTCCTAATAATATCATCCGTAAAAAATGCAAAACAACCTTTGACATCTCCAGTGGGTTTTTTCAGCCAAAATCTAGCGCATGAAAGCAAAAATTGGACAGGCTTCTCTGCCCTTGACTTTCAGCGACTCTTTGCACGATTCGCAATGGGATTTATGAACAGTACAGGACTGTCTGCTGCCTACCTAGTATCAATTCTACATGAGATTGACCCGGACGTATCGTCTTATGTGGATGAAAATTACCTAATGGACAATGAGTTAAACCCACACTCTCCCAGTGAATTGCATTATTTTAGGATTAACTGCATATGGCTATAAGGGCTATAAGTTCAACTTTCAGAAATCTCATATCGCATTTCTAAGTGTCCTGTTCTTCGGATATGAATTTAGACATGAGGATAAGAGTCTTGTCCCTCATATTTTGGAGCAGTGCGCACAATTGCAACTTCCAAACACTTCAAAGAAACTGCAATCCATATTAGGATTACTCAATTTTGCCAGAATTTGCCTTCCTGATTATGCACAATGTATAAACAATCTCTATGAATTAATACGCCATAATTTTTCCTGTTCACACTGGACATCAGAACGCACTGATGCACTCAGATCTACACAATCTGATTTGTTTGCAACACGTCACTTACATACACATGCAAATACCACAAAACTAGTCCTCTTTGTTTCACCAGGTGCAATTGGATTTTCCTATATCCGTTCTAACGAAGGTGAGACAGTGCCGATAGCATATAAATCTAATTTATTTTATTTGGTTTACCAGTACAAAGCATCATCCACTGAGATTTATATATGAGTGTCATAATATTTCTGGACCTGATCATTGGTATGTTCCCTGCATAATTACATTTACATTGGCATTTCCATGATAAGAACACCATCTACCACATATTTTCTCATGTTTTTGAGGGCATCCCTGACCCGCGAAAATAGGTTGTTCTTGGCACTCACACCAGTCAACATCCCTCCGCCATACCACCTGGGAGGGGATTCAGGACGATTCTAGTAGCAAGCGATATCCCGCATAGCCATTAAGGATGCTACCCCTATGAAAATCCTCTCTGAGCGGGACTCACCAGTTCCCTCTAAGAGACCTAGCAGCGCCTCCCGAGGTCCTATATCAACGTGGTGGCCCAGGACCTCTGAAATCTCATGGTCTACCCCACTCCAGAAAAGCTTCAAGGATTGACAGAGGCCAGGCCACATGATAGAAGTCATCATCTGGGGCGGAGCAGTGCATACACACAGCCCTTCTGCTGCAGGTCACATGGAGATAATTCATCTGGACCATTCGCAAGTGCAAGGAAATTGTGAGTTCCCTCTGACCCAGACATGTCTCCTGCCAGTCTCTATCATCTAGTTCACCCACCCAGACCTCCCACCTACGACAGAGGAGCAAGAAAGATCTGGTGCATTGATCATTAGAGAACGATGGATGAGTTTACACCCTTGCCCAAACGCCCCGTTCTGAGTTTCGACTCAGGGGGGCTATATTCAGGGGTCTGCGCATCTGCTGGGAGGTGAACCAGCAGGGCATGGCGTAGCTAGAGATATCGACAAATTTGTGTACGAGATAGGCTGTATTGGTCCTGTAGCTCCTGAAAGGACATCCGCGACTACGCTGGTAAATGTTGCCCATGTAGGTAATACCTATGCGATCTCAATTAGAGAAGCCCGCGAGGCCTGGCACCTGACCCAGCCAGGTACTGTGCCACAGCTGTGTCATATCCGTGAAGTTGTGATTCCATTGAGTGAGGTGCATGGCTGCTCTCCAACAGAGTAGTGTCACTCAAGTACAGGAGGCTGCCGTGGAGGGCAGGAGACTACTATAAAGCAGACCAAGAAGCCCATCAGGACCCATAAGGTGTAGTTCGAGGCAGTATGCAGGATCATCCCAGCCCCCTGTAAATCATTTGTTCACAGGGACTAGGCGTGGAGTAAGATAATAACCATAGAAATCTGGAATGCCAAGGCCTTCATCAAACAGTGACTTGCGAGCCGAGACGAAAGCCACACAATGCCGCCCACATAAATTGCATTTATATTCCAGTGCGGAAATGTGTTGCTTTAACTGAATAAATACTGACTGTGGTGCAGATGGCTATTCTTAAAAATTGGTCACTTGCACAAGAGTGTCATTATTCCTGTGCTGGCCTTTGAGGTTGTCACAGAGGTTAGCTTTCCTAACACTAAAGCACTCCATCCTAGATGGATTCAGTGGGCAACATCATTAACAGCTGTTGATGTAGACTTTGTCTTTGACCCATCTGTACAGACACAGGAATTTATACAATATGAGCATGTTTATCCCATGCCCAGCTCTTTCTTACCTCTTGAACAGTATAAACACATTTATTACACTGATGGGTCTGCCCAGCCTGCTATAGGCCCTAAACAGCAGTATTCGGCGACATGCACCACCGTTGTTGGTGTAATATTGGACGGCAAATTCCAACCACATAAAACCAGCACCCAGTCCTTAGAGGACTACAATGCACAGTTGGCTGAACTAGCCTCTGCTTCTTGCACTCGAGCATACGGCTCCTGAATTCCTAGCACTTATTGTGTGTGATTCACATTACTGTATACTATCCTTTAATGATAATTTACATTATTGGCCTTAGAATGGGTTCAAAGATTCTAAAGGCAACACAATCGAGAATAAAACACTTTAGATTAAAGTGGCGGGCCTCAAAGATAGGTTGCCATAGGCTCATGTCGTACATACGCAGAGTCATAAGCGTGTGGGAGCACACACTTAAGGGAATTCTCTGGCTTATGAAGTGGCCAAATATGCAGTTGCGACTGCTACTGTGTCTGCATTCACTCATTCTAAAATGAGAATAGATTGATATTTTGGTTGGCGGTACTGCTAATATAGACGGGCACTCCCTTACCTAAGGGCTGTCCTCCTAAATATACATACCACTTAAGTGAACAAAACATTCCTTTTATAACTATTCCAGGAGTTGGTGATCGTTTGATTTCCAACCAAGACTGATGACTAGCTTTAGTGATAGCTGCGCTCAAAGGTGTTGCTTCTGCATATGCAGTTATAGTGGCCACATTTCTGCTGCTACAGCAACGTTATTGGTGGCACGGCTTATATCAAAAGGCCAAAAATATGTCCTTTATTGTGACATTTGTCGACAAATGAAATCTTCTATCTAGGCTCTTCCAGCGCAGACACACCTGTTAATTTGTAACAAACCTTTTGGCTGCCTTTATTTGGACCACTCTGGTCCTCTTATTTCGAATACAGCATTTAAATTCATCTTAGTTGCTGATGATTCTTGCTCAAGGTTCCTCTGGGTGAGGCCACAGCATTCGGCTGACGGTCGCACTGTCATTAAAGATTTGCAAGTCTTAATTGGGACACATGCATGCAGTACGTTCCACTCGTACCAGGGCCCAGCTTTCGCATTTAAAGCAAACCGAGATACTATGGCTTCCATGGGTGTACATGGGCATTATTCTCCTTAATGGCCTGAGGGCAGTTCTGTTGTGGAGAGGATGAATGATGACTTAAAGCATTCCTTAACAGCTAGAGCATTAGGCACAGGGCGCAGTTGGATCCACCACAGATATGGGATACAACAATCACTTAATAATCTCTCTAAAAGATCTCAGGGTGGTCGGACCCCATATGAGGTCCTCTTTGGTATCAAAATGTATGTTCCAGACCTTAACAGTCCAGACATTGTGGCAGCAGCCACGCCTTTTGACATAAATGATTGTTGTCTTGTCTTACAAGATCTACAAAACTTCTGTGACACCCAATCCAATGAGCAATTAAAGATGTCTGCCTCTGCAAGAATCAAGGCGAAACCAGAATATTCTTGCTGGATTCCACAAGTTGGGGATCGCGTGCGAGAGAAGGTAGCGGTTAAGAAGGAGTTAGGCCCAGCATACCGAGCACTGGCACCAGTCCTTGGCTTGCAAGGTACAAGAACGGTAATCTTTCCACCGCTTCCTGGTTCTAAAGACAATTGTTTTGTCTCCTTTAATCACATCAAGTAACATCATGTGGTCAATTCTAAATAGTAGGACACGATGAGTCCTTGGTTGTTCCCTAACTCCTCTCGCTACCATACAGGAAATTCCTCTACAGCTAATGAGCACCACCAAAGCTGTTTTTCCTCGGCTGGGGGGAGATGGAGAATGTTCAATAGTTACTTCCTGCATCCTCAACAACTACCAGCAACACAACTGAAGTGAGTACTGCTCTAGCAACAGCGTCTTCTGGAGCAGGTGTTGTTTATACTGATCTATCTCTTTTGTATTTTTTCTATTCCTGGTGCGGTATGTGAGGCACCAGTTTTTTGACTAACTGCTTCTGGGTATTATGTAGGTTGAGGTTATTTTTCGTCGAGTTCTTTTGATGATTCTTCTGTTTTAGAAACTCCATCTGCCCAGGTCTGTGCTTCCTTTCAATGGCTGAAGCACACTTATTTGGCTCCACTGTGGAAATATGTTTGGATAACACTTTCCTTGATTTTTCTATTTCTGTGGATTGGAGTTGCGACTTTTTATTTCTTGCTTATTAATGGCCATTATCTTCCAGAATGTTCTGCCACAGAACTGGTTGATGAGTTGTTAACACCTCACTCGTCTTCACATAAGCTAAAAAGAGACTTGTCCCTTGTGAACATTTCACCTGTTCCAGTAACTGATGGATTTTTTGGGATAAAGTTCCTTATGATGTATTTGGTCATACAGAAATTCTGCAGATAGCTTATGTAATTAGGGCTTGTATGGGTGATGTAATTGTACCTGGGTTACATTCTGATGATTGGGATGTTGAAACTGTAAACTCCATGTTCTTGGAGCTGGAATACTGCACTGTTTTCGAATCCGAGGAGCAGTACCTTAATTCTGCTAGTTATGGTGAAATGTTCTGTTACCATCATTATGAACATCACTATTTACATCAAGCTAGTGTTAAATGCACACTTTGTAATTACAAAGGGAGCATTGTCCCACTCCCCCCACAAGGGAGCTGAAAACCATTAAAAGATAAATTCACATACGTTTCTGGATATGACACTTCTGACCCAAATTTATATTATTTTAAACTTGTCCCTACACTGCCGAAGAAATATATGCTTACGCAAACTAACCTAATATATAGAAACTCATTTGTAACCTACCCAATTAGCTGTAAAAAGCTATTATTATTGTAATGATACCATTGACATGAAGTCCATTTGGGGTACCAAACCATGGCAAATTCAGGGGACGGAAACCTTGTTTCGAGCCTGCTTAATTCCAAGACAAATGATTTTTCTGAATGATACCGGTCTGCAGGCTACGTATTTAGGATTAGCTAAAATGAAAGACATGAATGCACCAAACATTCCTTCCATTGCCAGATTTGACAATTGGCAACATTTAACAAATTACACTGAGGAACAAATGTTGCAGAATGGTACATTTCATTTCACATTTTTAGGTCCTCATAGGTGGTTTTTGTGGCCAGTAGACACAGATGATTGTTGTGCTTGTTTTTCGAATTTCACACCGCGGTCTAAGCATCCAGACCCAACCCCAGTTACTCCCAATCTCAGCATTTAGGTATTGTCACCACCTTATTCGGTGGGGAAATTGCGTCAGCAATGGTTGGAACATTCCACACTGTCTGCAGTAAAACAACATCTTTCTTTCCTTTCAGAGGATTTGGATCAGTCTGATTTCTTGTTGGGTCCCAAGTCACCGCATTCTAAAATATGTATTTATGCCACATATAATGAAATTTGAAAATTGTCACAAATGGAAGCTAAAATATTTAACTGGGGATAGGAGGGTTCGTGGGAAAGTTTAAAGACTAGCACTGATATGTTCCCTATGAAAACCATAAAACAGACTAAATTATCTGTGGGTCTAACCAGTCACTTGGCGCCAAATATATTGAACCTCCTGCTGGGAAGCCCTATTTAAAGGACGGAATTCCATTACTCACCAAAGGTGACATGAGTCATCATCTGGGATCTCCTCCCGGCTGTAAATCCTAGTACAGCTGAGGGCTACAACCCCCTCACTATGAGGGAGGAGCTCAGGGATGTTTTCAGTGTTCAAAGTGATGTACCAAAATCCACCAGATGAAGAACTACAGGCCATTACTATGTGATGGTTGCAGTGCTTAGTGAAAAACGTGAAGGTGTACTAAAATTAACTAAAAGAAGAAAAAAGAATTTATTATGTATCTTGTGCTGTGAGGGTTAAAAACAGTGCTAGCTCAGTTAAAAAAAAATAACTGTGACTATCAAGTTAGTGGGTCGGTCTACATGTTTCTGCTATTATGACCTACAGAGTGTATAGCATTCCTCAGGACCTAAAAGTGTAAGCTACTGCCTAAAGTGCCGAAAAAATAGAAATGAGAGAAAATATCTACAGCGCAAATAAAACTGCTCGGTGGAACAGATACAACCATACACACCAAACCTCTGTATTCTAGGCTCGTGTACTTGTGAAACCTGCATGAAAAGAGATGCAAATATAAATACAATTAGATACTTGTGTAGATAAAGTAACTAAAAATGAATAAACATACTCAATAATTCAACTAATAATCTCATTTAATATACAGAAGTCATTAAGTGAAAATTGAAACTTACCCATATTGTGTGGGTAAGACACCTCACCTGGCAACTGCTCAGGACATGAGGCACCGCTCTAGAAAAGAATAAGGTTGACAGAGAAACAAACTCAAAATTAAGTACGGGTTTGTCTGTAAGGTAACCATAATACAAGCAGACTTGTCATTACTAAATTGCTAATGTGTATTGAGGGGGAAAAAACTTTTTGTCCATATAGAAGTAAGCATTACGTTGTAATGCAGCAAGAGAACTCATCCCTTAGCAATAGACAGCAAGCTATTAATGTACACCAGTATTATCAGTCACCAGGTTAAATATGATGTACAACTCAAATATAGGAAACGGCCATCCAACATATATTCTAAAACTAAATCTATTAGAATGGCAGGTGATCGCAAGGATCCCTTGTATAAAATGAGTTCATATCGCTGCTAATGGATATTTCAGCAAACACGTTTTGTTTCAATAAAAAAAGGAAAAAGCAAAAAAAAAGGAATTGAGAACACACATCCACAGATAATTGACCCCAAGACTCCGGTGACTTGGGGTTTAAAGTGATCCCCATGTCTCTTTGGTGTCTTCATCCTAGAAGATTATCAAATGTTTTTGCCATGTACACCTTCCCAACCGTATCCCTGTCTCTGAATTTAATTCTCTTGGCCACATAGCCATAAACATCAATCCGAACACCACCATAACCTGCAGGATTGATATCTGGTGGAGACAGTTCAACATTATCTTGGCCAAACACCACTTCCCAAATAGCATCACCAACCATAGTAAAAGGCAAACCAGAGTCGGCCACAACTGAGAATTGTTTGCCATCAATCAACACTTCACATTCAGGCATCTCCAACTTGGTGTCTCCATCCTAGAAGGTTATCACCTCTTTTTGCCATTTACACCTTCCCAACAGTTTCCCTGTCTCTGAATTGAATTCTCTTGACCACATAGCCATAAACATCAATCCGGACACCACCATAACCTGCAGGATTGATATCTGGTGGAGACAGTTCAACCTTATCTTGGCCAAACACCACTTCCCAAATAGCATCACCAACCATGATAAAAGGCGAACCGGAGTCAGCCACAACTGAGAACTGTGTGCCATTAATCAACACTTCACACTCCGGCATCTCCAACTTGTTTCCATCTACAACACCATCTTCTCTGACACTCAACATATACTTTTTCTCTTCTTCCCCACAATGTACCTCTTGACTTTTAGCACCACGACATACACAAGCGTAATGCCCCTTTTTGCCACACCTATTACAGGTGACAGACCTTGCAAAACAGTTGAGGCTACTAGACAAATGGCTTTCACTCCCACATTTAAAACACTTAAAGCCAGACTTGCTGTTCCTGGAACCCACATGCTCCGAAACGGGGGATTTTTAAAATGTTTTTTTTTTTTTTTTTAATCCATCCCACCGTGAATACTTTTTAAAAATTCATTCTCCTTGGCACCCGCTTTCTTGACCTCATGAACCACCTTCTCCTTTAGGGAGATATCATTGCTTTTATAAACCCTCATTTCATGCACCCACATGTTGGTTTTCTCCATACCCTCCACAATGGCTAAAGTCTCTTTAAGACCAGGGTTTTTGGCAGGAAGCTTCTGCTGGACTTTTACATCATTTGTACATCTGACAATTTGATCTCTAACAAGAGAATCAATAAGCTGTTCGAATTCACAAGAACGTGCCAATGTTTTCAAAGTTGCCATGTAACTACCAATCTTCTCCTGCTTGCCTTGAACTCTAGAGAAGAATTTGTAGCGTTCCAAAACCACATTGATTTTAGATCCAAATGTTTCTCAAGCATTATAACAGACGTATCAAAAACATTGTCAGGTTCTCCTTCTCCACGGCCAAAAACAATTTAATCTAAACTATCCTACGTGTCTACCCTCAACTCCCAGATTGTGTAACCATACAGCTTGCTTCCTTAAAGCAGAAAATGTTTCGCCTCCAATAGCCAGTAAATAAGAATCAAACAATGGCTTCCACCTATTCCAAGGTAAAATTGGGTCACCTTTATCAGAAAGAAATTGAGGAGGTTGAGACATGCTAGACAAAGTCATGATGAAGGAGAGAAATAAATGGTCTCAGCAATAGCAGCAAAAATGAAAGAGAACTAAAGAGAAGAGAATATAAAGTACTACAGGGTGTGCGCATCACCACACAGCAAAAGGAATTAACAGTACCTGGTGTTGTAAAAACAGAAATCCTTTAGCAGAACAATGAAGTACATGCACAACACAAATTGCAGAGATTACTAGAATGGTGTGTGCATCACCGCATACGCTTAGAATGCCAGGAAAGTGAGCTTGTCACCTATCCGCTCCAAATATAAATTGCCCAAATTATGAGAATGGTTTGCCCATCAATGCGCATATTCCGAAATCAATAGGATAGTGTGGACCTCACTGCGCATGTCTTACAAAGCTCAATGAGGAAAACGGTGTGCGCATCACCGCGCATGCTCCAAGCTCACTGGAAGGTGTGCACATCACCACTCATGCCCAGCACGAAGAGCAACACTGTGAGAGATGCGAGTCAGATCATGTCTCTGGATCTCTGCAGAAGCGGAGCTTGGATGAGGCAGGATTGCGCCTCGCGGATCGTAAACGAAGCAAACAAAAAGCACAACAGCTCGGAATAGTGCTCAGCGTGTGTAATCTGTGCTTGTGTGATTTCCGTTGTCAAGGAGATGCCTCAACAAAGGAGTCATGAAGAGGCCTCCAAGGTAAGGGACGTCACTAGGCCTGTTCTCTTTCAGTGCAGTTCATGCTGGCAAAATTTGATTACAACCGGAAGCGCGCACAGGCCAGAGATTTCCAAAGTGTAACCATTTTGTAGCCAGACGATCGGAGGATGTCTTCCTCTAGTTAGTAAATGCAAACACGCACAAACAATTTGAAAAAACCTGCAGAGTGTAGTAACATCGATGAAGCAAAATAAATAAGTTGGTCTTTATTAGACATATAATATGTAGTAATTGAAGGGAGATCAGGTCCAGTAAGAATGACCTACAACATTCTAATACCATTGGAGAATTGGCCAATTTGCTCTTGACATCATCCAGATTACAAAAAAAATTCCATTCCGTTTCATCCATCCAGGATTGGTTTTGGAGAAAGGAACTCAGCATCTTATAAGGGAAAAACGACTTTTGCCCAAAGAGGGATGTGGCGTAACTCTGTAAGACCACAACATTTTTTTTAACTCCTCTTCCCAAGACAGTTTGGAATTCCTGCATAACTGTAAGGTATCTTTAATAATTCTGTTTAACCTCTCCACAATGCCATTGGAGGAAGGATGATACAAAGGAGTGACATTTTGCTTATTCCATTTCTTTAGACTTGAATTGTACCCCATTATCAGTAAGTGCAGAAGCAGGGAATCCTTCTTGCAAAAATATAGATTCTAAAAAATTGATAAGTTTTCGTGTCAATCTTATTAACAATACTGATTTCAAACCACCTGGAAAATAGGTCAACTAGGACAAGAACAAATTTGATCGTACCATCTATCCAGGTGAGAGGACCCATAATATCCAATGCAATTTCTTCCCATGGTAAATTTGGGGATTAAAGTTTTTTTTTGACTTATCAGAAGTTTCACAACTAATACATGATCTAACAGTTTTTTCTACACAACTGTCCACACGAGGCACCAGTAAAAATCTCTGACCCTAGACTTTGTACGAGAAACCCTAGGATGACCCTCATGTGACAAATGGATAATACGCTCCCTCAATGATGTAGGAGGAATGACCTTATCACCTCTTACACAAAATGGTCAGAGACAGTAAGTTCGTCCCTGACTTCCCAAAAAGGTCTAAAACTGTCAATAAGATCCTTTTTGTTACAGATGTTCCACCCATTAATAACTTTAGATTTAACTTCAGTTAAAAGAGAATCTTGAATATCCGCTTCTAACCATTGTTCTTGAAAAATACAATTTCCACAATTCTCATTAAAAAGAATATTAGCAACCAAAAAATCGTTCCAAGAGCTGGAGTCGATTTCAGTAACAGGTAATGAAAGTCTGCAATAACATTTTTGGCTCCAGGAACGTATTGAATGTCAAATAATCTTGAAGACGCATGGAGAGTCTAGAAATTCTTGCAGTAGCTCTGTAAAGACCATCGGTAATTCGCAATTTAGTAAGTGGTTTATGGTCACTTCTGACACTGAATCTCTTGTCCCACAAAAATGTTCTAAAGTGTTCCAAACTCCACACCACTGCTAAGGTCTCTCTTTCAATCACAGAATACTTCTCTTCTGTGGGTGTAAGAGAACTTGATGCAAATGCAATAACAACCTCATTTTTGGATTCAGAAATTTGGGTTAAAACAGCAACAAGACAATTGGAACTTACAACAGTAGTTACAAACGTGGGAGCAAGCGGATCAAAACCATGAAGATTAGGAGCACCACAAATAGTCCTTTTGATTAAGAGAAAGGCTTGTTGGCATTCATCGGACCATGAAAAGGAAACTTTGTTTTTGAGTAAATTTCTCATGGCATGGGTTTTCTCTGAAAAACTGTTTACAAATTTTGAGTAAAACTCAGCCAAATCCAAAAATGATCTAAATTCATTCTTGGATTTGGGAGCAGGAGCATCTAATATTGCTCTAATAAGTTTGCTTTTGGGTCTAATACCACATTCACTAATTTCGTGACCCAAATAAATCACTTTATTCTCTGAAAATTTTCGTTTGGATACTTCAGCAGTTAGACCATGCTTTTTTACATCTAGAATAATGTTGTTGGGGATCTCGGCCCATAATCAGAATGTTGTCCTGGAAAAAAGTAATACCAGGCATATCATCAAAAAGATGGGACATTAATTTCTGAAAAACCCGCAGCAGCAGAGGCTAATCCAAAAGGCATTCGTTTAAAACGAAAACAACTAAACGGCGTGCAAAAAGTTGTTAAACTGCGGCTAGAGTGATGTAAAGCGATTTGGTGATAGGCCGATGACAAGTCGATGGTGGAGACATTTATAACCACGGGTAAGAGATAACATTTCATCAATCCTAGGTAAAGGAAATTAGCCTACAATTATGTTTTCATTTAAGCTACTTAAATCAATGCAGAGACGGATTTTTCCATTGGCACGTCTTGCCACCACCAATGGAGAAATCCATTTGATGCCTCTACAGGTTCAATAATACCATTATCCTTCAATTTGAGTAGTTCTTTTTTTACTTCATTCCTCACAATCATGGGAATATTCCTTACCTTGTGTATTCTAGGTACAGTATTCGTTTTAAGTCTGATCCAATGAGAAAAACCTTTGAGTTTACCAATTTTCCCGGAAAAAACTTGGAAACTCTTTAAGAACCCAATTCTTGGTGGTCTCGCTTTTACATGCTACAAGGACTTGTTCTGGGGTGTTAGGGTCGAGAATTATATGTAAAGCTTTCTGATCCTTCCAGTCCAAAACAGATGGACCGTCACATGCTAGGTAAATTTGCAAACAGCAGAGCGATTTTTAAAGTTAAAGACCAATGGTCGAAATCCTGGTAAATCAATTTTCTCACCAGTAAATCTTTCAGGAAGTACATCAGCTGGCTCAAGATGTGGACCGAGTGCACTGACTAAATTGGTACCCCACACACTCTTAGCAATGATCGTGAATGGTGAGCCAGAATCCGCAGCAACCTGTAAGGGAATACTACCAAATTTGACTATACACAACAGTTTGCTCCTATCATTGCAATTACCATTAAGAACAACCTTACATTTTCTATGTTCAGAAGCAAATTGATAATGTTGGTTATCAGAGGCACAAGTAGATGAATCAGAGTCAGTTTTCATTGAGACATTTGACTTTAGGTATATGTACAATTTTAATTCTGCAGGTTTTCGCAAAATGTCCAACAATTCCACAGTTAGAACACTTGGTTGATCTGGCTGGACATTTTTCAAAACTAGCGTTATGGAACTTACTACCACAACGATAACATGCAAATGAAGCCAAATCAAATTGGTTGAATCTAGGTTTGAAGGAGTTTCTAGAATTGAAGGTTTTCCTTTGATTAAAGCCAGACTTTTTAGAATTTTCTTTCCCTTTCTTGGATTCCGTAATGTTGTTGACTGAATTGGTTGATGGTTCACTTTGATCAGATAAAGCCTTGGAACTCCTTTCAGAAAGTTCAGCTTTCTTGACTAATGTAATGACATCTTTAAGACTTGAATCACCTAATCTATCTTATTCCTTTGTTCTTCGTACAAACCACAACTTGATCTCTTATGAACTCATCATGTAACACACCAAATTTCCGGGCGCAGCTACAATCTTTAAATCAGATACATATTCTTCTACAGATTCTTGTTGGAGTTGCTTCCTTTAAAAAAAGGCACGTCTGGTGACATAATGCATACTGTAGAGAGGGTAGTGTTCAGTAAGGTCAAGAATAGCTGCTTTAAAAACATCAATGTCACCAGCTCTTTCAGGTTTTTCCATCCGATTATAAACCCTTAAGCCTTCGAATCCTAAGCAATGAAGCAAAATCCTTTTCTTTCTTTCTGGAAATAAAATACCCACATTGTCTTCGTGAGTGGCTATGTAATTTAGGAAATAATCTTTCCACTCAAGCCTTTTTACAATTGGTTCCCCAGGTGCAGATAACAGTTCTTTGCGATTTCTTAAGTTTATAGAGCAATTAGCATTCGTAGAAGAAGCAGAAACTGCTCTGCCAGTGACATCCATGGTGACTTTATAATGTAAAATAAATAATTAAATAAGATGAGAAGAAGCAAAAAAAAGAAAAAAGACTTACTTGTGCAATAAGAAAGAATTGCAAGGAATCGGTGGCATTTCGCAGTATAAACATCAATGTACTTTGGAAATACGGAGAAATGCGAAGTTGCTAATGATACTTGAAGTGTATGCAGTAAAAGAAAGATGGCGGCACGTACGCCGCGTCAGGTCACGTAGCGTGAACTTGCACGTCACAATATACTCACAATGAGTTGCAGGAGGAGCTGAGCGTTGGAACGTCGGACTGGCTGTTTACCTTTGAAGAGCCTGAGGTAAAGAAAACGTTGGCGAGTGGCGTGAGCGCTGTAGCCTTAAAAGGATCCCTCAACCAACAAATCCCAAAAAAACCAAAGAAAACTTGTGCCAACTCACATCAAGTTTAAAATAGTACAGGTACTCACAAAGAGCTTTAGATCCGTTGATACAGCAACGAAGAACGGTTGACACCCTCACGGCTCTAGTAGAAAGTACACAGAATTGTGTAAAAACACAAACTTGCTTAGGGACCTGGCAAAGCACAGCTGGTTGAACGAGCCAACCAATTTACTCGGGTTTCCATGGCGAAAGCTTGAAGTAGTAAGGTGAACAAGAACAGCTTCTACATTTTTTTTCAACGTGCAGTTCAGTAGATGGGAAACTCCCAGATCTTTGCCAAAACGATGTAGTAACATCGATGAAGCAAAAGTTAAGTTTAAATAAGTTGGTCTTTGTTAGACATATAACATGTAGTAATTGAAGTAAGATCAGGTCCAGTAAGAATGACCTACAACATTTTAATACCATCGTATAAGCCTAACACATGGAATACAGAGTGTTAGAAGAACTCTACATTCTACAGATATAATTAAATAGGTACTACACTTACCCAAAGCCATATACCACACATAGTACCTGAATCTCCATCAGTCCAAGGATTCAAATAATGGCCATGTAAGTGCTGCAGTCCTCATGGGTCCATGGGGAAGCTGATGGTCTAGAGGTGCCTGTCTCCTCACAGGCACAACTCTTCACCAGTGGTAAAAAGAACAGTAAATGCTCAGCAGTCCTTTAATTGTATTTATTCAGGAAAGGACAGACCACCGGCCCATGCAGCAGCTCAAATCGGACTGCCAAAAGTGCAGCTAGTCAGAACATTGTGTTGTCATGGATGACACATGGAATACAGAGATGCTGCCCAGCAACAGGGATAGGACGCAATGGAAAAAACAGCATAACATAACTGATAAGTGAACAGTGAACACACAGCAGATCATAGCCCATAACCGGAATCTACTTATAACTTGAGAACGGGCAAGCATCATGACTTTAAGAGTAGGCTAAGAATATCTTAATGGCCTCTCTGTTAATCTTAGTCTGTAGGCTCTTTATCAATGCTGCCTCTCTGCCCCTCGCCCCGCCTCCCCCTCACCCGTCGATCAAGCAAAATACAGCAATTTGAGACCCTTTTCCTATAAGGTTTAAGGTAAGGGCATACTTTCTTGCAGAGAAGGAGGAATGTAAAGCTGTGTATTGAAATCCATAGAAGAATGTCCGGGCCTGGCAGTTTAAGGCTTGGTGCCCACAAATAATAGGAAGCTAGTTGAATGAGTCACCATAGAGATATTATTATCCTTTTTTATGTTTTTGTTAAATGTACGTTTAATGTACTCCTGATAAACATGCCACTCCAGCAGGAAAAGCGAGCTCTTTCCCAGACCCTTCTGGAATGGAAAGATTTTTACTTCCACTTCTAAGATTTATATATGGGACACTTGTGTGTGGGCGTGATTACTTTCATCTGATTGGTTATAAGTAGCATATTTCTGAATTTCCAGAAATATTCCATGTTGTTGGGCAGACTGTAGTGCGCCTCAAAGAAATGCTTGTTTTCACAATGTGCCTGCTTTGTTCTTCGTAAAATGTGGGTACCATTACACGTAAAAGCATAGGCCACGAAGCTTACATTGGCTGGCCAAAAAGGACTGAGGTCAAATTGTATGTGTTGGTTCTCTATTCAAAAGGAAGCATCCGGTACATTTAAAGTATCAACACAAACTGCCCACTTCAGCCAGGCAGACGGACCTAGTGCAGGTCGTTGACAGTTACATGGATTGATGCTGTTCTTGTTTGCATGTGCCAGTGCCCACAATGCACCCTACTGCTAATGTGGTAAATGTATTTGCAGGAGCGAGTGTGGGTGTCTACTTCTGTGAGCTATTACAGTCGGGGTTTAAATGAAAAATTTGCCTGAATCTATGTGATTATTCTACTAAGCTTTCTTTTTGTTTAATGTATTTCGACAAGTAATGACCTACTTTCTGTCTTTACATAGGGGGCTTTTATTATTTTAAGATAGTCGCAAACGAATATTCTTGTTTCCTAAGGTGATGATCAAATACGGTTATTTTATTCCTTCCAGGTTGCAGAGTACACCATTTTGGAAGAGCAACTGCAGAAAACATTGTCAGACTTGGAAAAACGTGAACGACAGCTTGCAAATGCTGAAATGGAGGTATGCTAAGTCTCCTAGTTTAGAAAAGCTCTGCCATTGGCTCTATTGAAAAGTTATATTTCACTCAGAGGCATCAGCCATTCTCAGGTTTTTTTTTCTAAAGGACTTCCACTTTCCACTAGCGGCTGGCAGGTAACTGGACTGAAGGGGCGGGTGGGGGTCACGGTGGGCTGGGGGGATTCGGGAATTACAAAATATATTTTTTTTAAAATCTCTGTGTCTCTCCTCAGTCGTCCATTGTCGTCTCTCCACCAGAACCAGACAGCACACAGGTTCCCTTCCCTAAGCCAATCAGCGCTGCAATGTAGTGTTGTGATTGGTCTGAGCTCCCTGGCTCGGTGCCCGGACAGGGAATGGGAGGTTGGCCATGTTCCCCACCCGGTGTTGTAATTCAGCCTGGTGGCGAACATGTATAGTGCGCAGGACTGCTTGGCCGCCCTGAGAGGGTAGGCCAAGCAGGCCTGTGCACTTTATGTAAACAAAACATACTTTGTGCATTAACAGTGGAAAAACTTTAGTCCAAATTGGAGTCCGTCAGACTTGTATCTATTTGGTGTGTATCCCTTATCACACCACTTATTCAAACATGCTGTATCTCTTAGAAAAAGCTGGAGTTTAAAAAGCTAGTTCGAAGTTGGAGCAAGGGATTCTGTTGCAGTACATGGTGATCAGGTACTTTATTCAAATCAAATTGAAGCTTAAACGTATATACCTAAAACTCTGTCAATAAAGATCCTTCTCAAAGTTGTGGGTGTAGGATTCACATTAGTAGGGAACAATACCTATGTAAATACATTCTGTAGAAACGAAATGCTTCCACTCACAATTAAGTGCAAAGATGTAAACATAAAAAAAGTTAAAAGGATAAAAAAAGAGGAATATAGACTTGAAATCCGTCATGGGGCACCGAAGACCAATCTGAAAAATCACAGCCTCCATTGTTTGCCTCCTCATTGATTTTTGCCAGTTTTAGCAAGTAAAGACAATGCTCACAGCAAACGTTATTCTATCTAAGTTAAAAGCCTTTATTACTAATATCAATGAAGTTACTAATATAATTTGAAAGAAATTATATACAGTCAATAAACATTAAGTAATTAATATAATTTGAAATGATACATAATAGAACATACAATTGTAGGTCTTAAGCAATGCAACAGTAAAAAAGTGATAAATACATAATCAATAGATCAATTTTAGAACGTCAATCTCATCATCTTTTTTATAACCTACAATACATTCGCTAACTTGAATTTAGAAGATAGGATTGTTTAGTTAAAAAAGGTACATAGGTTACTTAAAACGTTTTATTATTCATTCATTGCATTTTGTAATGTAAGCCATTGAAGCTTCAAAAATAGGGGCATAATTTCGTAAAAATTTGATTATTACCTCATTTTTAACCAGCCATTCACTGGTGTTAATTTTTAAAAAAAAGTTATGTATAGCATATACTCCCCTTTCAAATGAAATTATCCAGTCTCATTTGCCACATAGGAAAGTGCCAGGCAGACATTCATAACTGAATGGCTGACCATATTCTCAAAGTTAATGGTTAAGACTTTCGCCTTAGTGATGGGGAGACTTGTCATGCAGTTCCAGTAAACACTTTCTTTTTTGGATTCATATCCCCGTTACTAGAGCTAAGCGCCTGTTATTTTTGATGCCCAGTCTCCTGGTTGCGTTAGTCTTATTTTCCAGAAGATTGTACCTTTCATCACTTTCAAAACACATGCCTTGGTCATTAATGCCTGTGTCCCTTAATGCCTTGACTGATGCAGTGCTTTTTATCTCAGTCATCCTGAAAACTCGATTTGAAAGCTGTAATGAATTAAGAATATGGTAGTCCGACTGGCTTGTAAGCTATGTAAACATGGGCACTGAGGCAACTCAACGATCCTTTGACTACCTTCCTGTGAGACAAAGAAGTCACTTTGAGGCTCTATGCTCTGCCATTCTGCATTTCCTATGAAAGGCCAAGTTATTTTTTTTTTTACCAAACTTGATCAAACTGTGTGATGATCCCCCAGTCCGAATTCATCTCATTGCTGACATTCAACAGTGTTGTAGCGCTTCGAAAACGTTTCTCTCTTGCTGGGTGATCTGCCTTTCCCCTCTGTATTGAGGCTTTTTGCTTCTCGTTCTTAATGCCAAGATATCTGTGGGGGGTGGTTTTCTTTATTCAAAAATAAATGAATAAACATGTGAAGCAGTTTAGTAATGCTGCCTTCCAGCAAAACCAGATTTACCAAGCAGTTTAGACTACTAGTCCAATGAGAATGGGTTCTATAATATATACAGCCAGCCAAGGAAGAAAGTAGGAAGAGTGCATACAATTGTCAACTTCATTACTCAAATACTTTATTTTTTCTGTTATTGGACTGTATCTTATAATACATTTGTAAAAGTCTGGTCTGTAGTGAGCCACCTGGCCACTGCCATGCATTTTATTTCGTTGCAGCTGGAGGGCCGGGTGCAGCCCGAAGATTTTAAATAAAGGTGCCATAACCGCTCGGGGCTAGTGCACGGCCCACCCATCTAGTGTACGGTCTCATATGTTTGCCTGGCTTAGGGGGCCTTTAGTGAGACCTATGTATGACTGGCCACCAACACCATATTGGTGAGAAAGCAGGCACCCCAGCTTAGGCTTTTAGTGTTATATCTAGTGTCCAGACATTTCAGGCCAATATGTGTTCAGCAGTGTTGTTTTATTATGCCCTTGTTTGAGAGTGCCAATATTCTTTTTGTTTTTCCTTTTTGTAGCTTAAAAAATTGAAGACCGAGTTACATACGGATCATGAACGTGGCCTGCAAGAGTTGCAAGACAGCATGCGGAGGGTCAGAGAAGATTGTGCCCATCAAATTGAACTGGAGAAGTCCAGATTTAGACAGCTTGAAGAGGAAAAGCTTCGACTTCAACAGCAGGTAGGAAAAATACATTTTCAACAGAAAGCATCTTAAATAACTTGGCAAGAGAAAGTGGACATAGTTTGAAAAAGAAAATCCTGAAGTGAATAGAATGTGTATGGAGCATTCTGTCCCAAAAAAGTAGGTAAACAAATGAAGATATATGCAGTCTTGAACAAGATCTAGACAGTTAATGATAACAAGTGCATGGTTCATTGGACGACACAGCCCGAGTCACAAGAAGGCTCAAGTAGGTGCTGTGGTGGAAGTTGTGGTGGAAGTTTCCATCAAACCTCACTGCGGACGTTTATCAGACAAAATGATGCTGACTATAAATGCCTCCATAGAGGACTGGGGAACGCTCACACAAAAACTGACAACCTGATATTATGGTCTGAAACGGAGAAGACATATCAACATCCTGAAGCTAAAGCCATAAGACCAAGCCTACAACTGTTCCTCCTTAGATTAGCAGGACAAGCATACTCGTCAAGACACAGAACAAGACTTCTGTGTTTTTCATCATAAAAAAGGTGGAAGAGGCGCAGCTAGTATAGGTGCAGCTGTTATAGGATTGGTGCAGCTGTTATAGGATTAATGCAAAAACAACAGTTGATGGACAGAATGCAGAACAATGTCATACATTGACCCCAGCACAGAGATCTGAGCCTAAATCCATAGTTTTTTTGCACACCATGCCATTCCAGTTTAAACCTAGTCATATATATGCAAATTAGTCTTGACCCTGTGCCCCATGGGAACAGTCCAGCCGGAACTGCCAAGCCGGGTCCTCACTGGACTAGAAACAAGCATTCTAGGACCGGTTTCGGACTTTCAGCCCTCATCAGCCAGGATAGCTTGATTTCAGAGGCATGGAGAGCACGGGACTCACGTCTGAGCATACCCATCCCACTTGGGGTGACAAATGCAAAAACAACAGTTGATGGACAGAATGCACAACAATGTCATTCCCTTTGGTTTGGCTTTGTTCGCCCTAAGTTGGCAGGGTATGCCCAGACGTGGGTCCTTTGCTCACTTTGCCACTGGATTCAAGGTAGCCTGGCTGATGACGGCTGATAAGCCAGAAACCGGTCCCAGGATGCTTGTTTCCTATCCAGGGAAGACAATGGCTTGGCAGTTCGGGCTGGACTGTTCACATGAGGCACAGGGTCAGACAGATTTGCATATGGCCATGTCTGAACTGGGGTGGCGGAGTTAGCTAAAGAATGATGATGGATTAAACCCAGATCAGTTGACTGGGGGTGAGTGGTTGGAATGTTCTACACTCCGTCTATCATCCCTTTGGTTTTGCGTTATAGGATTGGGCCATCTCCAATCCGGTGAACATCAAAATAGAATGCCTGCTGGATTCCAGAAAAGCATGCGCAGGCACTCAGTTGGGCACTATCAGACTGCCACAACTGGCAACTCCTCCAGTATCAAGTAGACTACATCTACCACAAATGGAGAGAGCCCCACTATATTTGTTTGTCACATTGGACAACAAGAAATGCCAGTATTATGCCATCAGGTTCTAGCAATGCGGAAACTAGAGCAATATCCTTTCAGTCAAATAGGTAAGCGGCTTGGCATATGCCTTTCCTATGTTTCCCCTGACCCTCTTATGACAGCGAAGGCAGAGCACCTTACCTAATTGCTCTGACGTGGTTACCCCAGTACTAGTACAGTGAAGTCTTGATACTGTCCAAAGTTCCATCAGGGCCCTTCAGGCTTCTCTCCAGACACAATCAAAAGATATTCTCTCACAACCTCAAATCACTGAACCTGGAATCCGGGTACCTGGCTACCTAGAGTTTGGTCATTTAAATCTGTCAGCAGAATGCAGTAACATCCTGTTGCTGGCACGAGCAACGGCAACCATAGAGATGTATAACTCTAAGTATATTGTTTCTGTATATGGTATGAAGACAAATGATTTCACCAAGTGTCTTAGAGCCTCATCAAATACCTCCTTACTTGCTGGGCAATTGTGGCCTTAAGTACTCTTCAGTGAGAGTCAACCTGGCTGTAATCTTGAGATTTAGGAGAACAAGACACAACTCATCACTCTATTTTGACAAACCACCATAAAACAGTTTATGACAGGACATCTAGGATATTTCCACAAATGTGGTGTACTCAAGTAGTTTAGGAACAGGATACTGTTTTAAGACAACTCATGCTGCCTCCCTTTAATCTAATTCACAGAGCACATCTAAAGTTCATCTTTTGGAAGACAATCCTACCACTTAAATCAGCAAGGAAAGTAGGACAATTTCAAGCATTTACTGTAAAGGAACCCTTCCTGTGGTTCAGAAGCGACAAAGTTATCCCACAAACCAATCCTAAAATGTAAATTTAAGTCCCTACTTACTTTGATCTGAATGTACATGTCGCCCTTTGTTCCCTTTTCCCAGATTCCCCAACTTCAGCAAAAAATCTTTACACTTAATAGCCGTGTGCATTCAATTTTACATGGACAAGACAAAAGACATATGTTCTTCTAGGACGGCCAAAGCTGGTTGGAAGAAAAGCTGAGCTCATTCCAAATGGGGTATTGCACGCTGTTTTGACAAGCATCACCTTCTGCCACAACAAATCAAAACGTCCACTTCAGGGCAGGGTGAGGACATATTCCTCCAGGAGTATGGTGATGACTGCTGCATTGTGTGCTGTTGTGCCCTTGCAAGACATGTACCATTCAGCCACATGCACACGTTCACCAGGAGCTACTGCTTGGACATGAACGCAGCAGCCGACTCAGAAAAAGACTGTGGTTGAGTCCTTTGACAATGTTAAGACTGTTAGCTGCTATTTAAAGCTACCATAGAGTCTGAGTCTGGCACTGAGGAAGGAAGATATTAGGGCTGGAGAACTGCAGCTACAATTAAGTAACTAAATTCCTCTTACGGGAATCCTTGATTAAAGCCAAGATTATGGCTGCTATGCCCAATCTAAATTCACAACTCTTAATGGAAGAAATTGGAGCCCTTTGTGCATGAACTAGAAATTTAGTATCTGATAGAGACATCTAGCCGCAGATTCCTTAACTTAGAATATCCCCAGTCGTTAGACTGGATCCGGAATCTTTTTGCAGCAGCAGCACCATTGCGCGCCGGGAGACGGCGCCACACGACCCCGCCCTGACGTCGTCCACGTACGTGACGGCAGTCAATCTAATCCATCATTTGAGAGATTCTGCCCACTTTTAAAACTGTCTGAGCGTGGGCACTATAACCTGTAATTGGACTTTCTAACATAAATCTAAAATTAACTGTCCATGTGTTACAAGCCCCTCGAGTCCAGAATTGTTGACATGTTTCATCATTCAAAGTATCCAAGGAGGGACAGGTGCATTTATCAGGACCGACAACCTCAGTGGTCTTTTTGGTCATTTGATTATCGATATTCACTTGAAATAGAACTGTGGGGCACATGTACTAAGCATTTGCAATTGGGAAAAGTGAGTCCGATTCACAATTAGGTGGGGATGTGAAAAGGGCATCCCCTCTAATTTGCATTTGCAATCAAATTTATTAGTGGTTGGAGGCCACAGTTTTGGATGCAAACTATTGAAAAGGTTGATATCAGCTTAAACAAAATGTTAACTCATTTGTAAAGGGGAAAGCTGACCCATTAGACCGCTTCCCCTTTGGGAATCCTGTTGTGTGTCCTCAAAGGGAGTAGGTTAGGCTTGGGCAAAATCTTAATTACACCGGTTTAACTGGCCTAATTATAGTCCTTTCGCATAAAGAAATTTAAGCGACGTTACCAAGATTACAGCATTACTCCTCGTACTGTAATGCACACATGATGTACTGTTAGAGTAATTTTAACACCCTAGAGGCATTTTATTTTTTAACAAGTAACTTTTGAACGAGATCAGGAGTTGCTTTAACATGGGCAGTAAACATCTCAGGTAAATTCTTTCACCCTACACCTGCCTAAAGATGTCCCACTCAAGTACTCCTACAAACGAGATGCACAAAACATACTGTATGCTCAGATTCTCGGTGTGGGAGACAGAGCAATACCAAACAGTGATCACAGACTGTGATTGATTATGGCTGCACATGAGGGTCTAGCTTCTGCACATGCAAGGGTGGCTACTACAATTTCACTATTGCAGCAAGGCTATTGGTGGCCGTGTCTTTTCAAACAGACCAAGGACTTTGTCCTGAGATGCGACATCTGTCAGCAAATGAAGGGGTCCACCGTGGCAAGTCCACCCCAGACATCTCTTTTGGTTTCAAACAAGCCCTTGGTTTGTGTATATTTGGACCAGTGTGACTCCTTGTCATCTGACAGGACTTACAAGTATATCTTGGTGGCAGTGGATTCCTGCTCTCGATTCCTGGAGGTATGGCCACAGCGATCGGCTGACTCCTGAACTGTTATTAAGGATCTGGAAGTCTTTAACGGGACGTACACAGTTGGCACAATACATTCTGATTAGAGTCTGGCGTTTAGGTCTTGGGATTACGAATAGGCCATGGTAAGTTTGGGTGTGACCCTGCATTTCTCATCTTAATACCAACCAGAGGGAAACACTGTAGTGCAGAGGAGAAACCTGAACTTGAAGCAGTCTTTAACAGCAAGGGTTTTAGGCTCGGTTTGCAGTTGGGTCCATCACCTATATGGGGTCCAGAGGGCTTTGAACAATATGCCAAGAAAATCCCTGAGTAGTCAGACTCCTTATGAGATTCTGTAACATGTTTGGGGTTAAGATGTGGGTCCCAGACCGCGATAATGCCAGCACAGTGATTGCGGAAACACCATTTGACATCAATGAACGTTTGGCTATTTTACAGGAATTTAATGATTTCTGCGATTAACAAAGCAACATCCAAGTAAAACGCCTGTCCTGGCTGTTCAAGGTACTAGAACTGGTCTTTTCCCACCCCTTGCCTGATGCAGAGACAAAAGGTTAGTCTCTATTGATCTGATCAAACCACACTATGTGGCCAATTCTTAACAGTAAGCCACATGTGTTCCTGTGTAGCTACCAATCTCCCCTTGCTGCCATACAGGAGGTTCAGATGGAAGCTTTAATTACAAATGAAGCCTGCTCTCTTCAACAAGAGACCACGATAAACAAAGAATGAAGTAGGTCTTCCTCCTGTTTCAAAAATGACAACTGTGCTGTCAACAAGGGCAGAAACACAGATTTCAATTTTTAATCATGAAAAGAACAGGGTCAAAGTCAATGTACAGCAGATCGAGTTTTCATCTAATTCGAACCAACTTGCTGAGCTGCCCAAGAGAGACTGGACGGCTTCTGGATACTTCAGCAACTTTGATGACTTCTCTTCCGACGCATTGGAAACAACACCACCACCTCCACCGCCCCTGCCCTTTGATCTAAAGGTGCGTGTCTTCCATCTGTGGCTGAAAAGAACATACTTTATTTTTCCATGGTTGCATCTTTGGATTACAATTGCATTACTCTTTCTAGTCCTTTGGATTGGTTTTGTGACGGTGTTCTTTCTTCTCATGAACAGACATTTTTCCCAGAATGCTCTGCAGTACACCTAGTGGATTTGTTCTGAAACCACACGCATCATCACATTGTAAACTGAGAGACTTGTCCCTGGTGAACATTCCAGCTGTTCCAGTTCCAGATGGGATTGTATGGGATAAGGTATTATTTGATGTGTACAGTCCCACTGAATTAATACAACTTCCACATTTTAAAAAACATTTCTTTGAATGACATTATCACCCCCTGTACCATTTCTGATGATTGGGACATTGATGCAGTATATGAAATGTTAGAAGATCTAGAACATTCAACTGTCTCTTTTTCTGATGAGTTATATGATGGTACTGCTAATTTTGATGAGATGTTCTGTTTTCAACATTATGGCATTTTCTACACAAGGCTAGTACACCTCGTGAGTTTTTTTTTTTTTGTTGAAACTTTTTATTGAAAATAAAAAAAAGAAAACAGAAAAACAAAACATAGCAAGGCATTACAAGAGAAATGTGTCACCATTCGGCTCGTGGGGTGGTACAAACGTAAATCAGAGATCGTTGCAACCAGTAAATCGGGGGGGAAAAGGAGACCAGAAGTATACAAAACATCTATAATCCTGCGGAGGAAACATCAGGTTGGGAGGAAGACAAGTCAATATCACATTCCAATATGGGAGGAGCACATATATCACCACGGTATGTGTTCCACTGAGTCCAGATTTTCCCCCAGTTGCCAGGTGTGCCACGGGAAACATAAACCGTTTTTTCTCGAAACATGCACCAATCCATGTTTTGTTTCCACACTAGGACAGTCGGAGGCCTCTGGGCTCTCCATAGCTGGGCAATGTCACGCTTGGCGATCATGTTACCCAAGGTCGCCCATCGAAGCTGCGCCAGATTGTAATCATTTGGCTCCCAGACGTTCAGCAAGCACCTCCGCGCTTCAGGCATCAGCCGTACACCCGTAACCTCACTCATTACCGCATGCACGCGATTCCAATAGCTCAGCACAGCCGGACATTCCCAAATCATATGGAGAAATGTGGCCACCATACCGCATCCACGCCTGCACAATCCATCCGTCGAGAATCCCATTCGCACCAGACGCGGACCAGTCACATACACCCTATGCAGAATTTTGAGTTGGACAAACCGAAGGCGTGCCGGGATAGCCACCTCTTTCGGGGAAGAGATCGCGGCCTGCCAGTCTTCATCATCGAGCTCCAGACCATCACTGGTCCACAACCCCCGGAGGCCTTCCAATAAGTCAATCCTAGTATTAATCAGTTTTTTATAAATGAGCGAGATAGTGCTATCAGGGACATGCCCATCTCGTATCCTATCTTCAAGCGGGGATGCTTCCGGCACGTCCGAGCCTCGGGGAAAAACAGACAAGATTGCGTGCCGGACTTGTGCATACCGAAAGGATTCCCTATCATTCAATCCATATTCAACTTTCAATTCCTCAAAAGTTTTAATCCTACCCTTGATCCACACATCATCGACCCTGCTGATCCCTATCATGTCCCACCGATCGAATCCCTTCGATTGCCAAAGGGAGCCAAGTTTATCCGAGGCATAGAGTGGAGTAGCCCGGGTCGGTCTGTCAGCCCATCCCGTGGCCGCCGTAGCCCGATACCACACCTGCACCGCTGCTTTAGTGGGACCCGTAAGAGATCTACCGGCTGACGTCGCGTATAGAGCCCTGTTGTAATCGCCGCTGGGCAGCAACCATTTATCCATCGCAAAGGCCGGGTTTAGTGAATGAGCATAGGTGCCGTGGTTGATGGCCCCTAACTGAGAGGCCCAATAATAGCGACGGATGTCCGGGAGTGCGATGCCGCCATCATACCAAGGGAGCGTGAGCTTCGAAAGGGCAATACGAGAACGGCCCCCCCATATCAACTGTCGCTGTAGACATTCAATCTCCCGGAAATACCCAGCTGGTACTACGTCAAGCGTGTTTTGAAGCGCATAAAGAAATCGGGGGAGCGACATCATCTTAAACAACGCCGCTCGTCCCAAGGGAGAGAGAGGGAGTCTGTTCCACGTTTCTATATCCGCCCGAAGACGTCGGAGAGGGGGCAACAAATTGCGCTCGTAACGAAGCGTGGGGTCTAGGGTAACAAAGATTCCCAGATATTTGAATCCCTCGAGCACCACCGAAATAGGACATCCATGTGGCAAGAGGGGAGCATCGCCGGAAAGAACATAAACGCAAGATTTTGACCAATTGATGACTAGACCGGAATTTTTACTGAAAGAAGTCAAAACGTCAAAAAGGACGATCAACGACTTCCGGGGCGACGTAAGGTATAAGAGTATATCATCCGCGTACAGAGATATACGGTCTTCAAATTCCGGAGACCATCTAATACCCTTCAAGGATGGTTCCCATCGCAACCAAGCCGCCAATGGTTCTAAGGCAAGAGCAAACAGAAGTGGGGACAGAGGACAGCCCTGGCGCGTACCCCTACCAAGCGCAAAGGAGGCCGAAACACGCCCATTCACCACTACCTGAGCTAAAGGGCCAGCATAAAGCAGCTGCACCCAACGGATAAAGGCGGGTCCAAAACCGAATTTAGAAAGGACCGCCCAAAGATAAGGCCACTCAAGCGTATCAAACGCCATAGTGGCGTCTAGGGACGCCAAGATGGCCGACTCCCGCAGAGTCCCGGCTCGCGCCAGGACTCCATGGAGGCGCCGAAGATTAAGTGCCGTATTGCGATGTGGTATAAAGCCGGATTGGTCCGGGTGAACAAGATCTCCTATAACAGATATCAAACGAGTGGCAAGAACTTTGGCCAGGATCTTAGGTTCAACATTGATCAGGGAAATAGGTCTAAAAGATTCGCAGCGGTCACGCGGCTTTCCCTCCTTATGGATAACCACTATGGAGGCCAGCCTTTGATCAGGAGGAAGAGACCCTTTCTCTAGGGATTCCAAGAACATCGATCGCAAATACGGCGCCAGTACGTCTGGACGGAGCTTGTAAAGCTCGATGGGGAGTCCATTAGGGCCCGAGGCCTTCCCTGAGCGAATCGATCGGATAGCGGTCGCAATTTCATCAACCGTGAGCGGAGCTTCCAGTAGGTCCCGCTCCGGGTCAGACAAGCATGGCAGCGAGATATCGCGTAGAAGCAAGCGGGAGTCCTGCTCTGGTCGATCGGACACAGGGGAGTACACTACCCGAAAATAATCGGCGAACCGCGCAACGATCCCAGCAGGGTCAGTGATACTTTCACCATTCACATCAACTATGACGGGGATAACTCGACTCACGCATTCTCTCCTATCCAACCAAGCAAGCAACTTCCCAGCCTTATCTCCCACATCATACAGACGCCCCTGCTGTTCACGACCCATCTCTTTCGCAGCGTCAGTTACAAGTGCTCTATATTCGTGCTGTTTTAGGTCTAACAAGTGCAGCTTCTCAGGGGAGGCTCCAGAGTCCAACTCTCCCTCAAGGATGGTAAGTTCAGTCTCAAGACGGACAACCTCTTCCCGCTTACACCTCTTAACATTGCCAATCGATGAGAGGGCTTGTCCCCGAATGACAGTTTTATACGCCTCCCACAAGGAGACAGAAGAGGACACTGAATCCACATTTTCAGCAAAGTAATGATTGATCGCTTTAAGTAATTCCACTCTAATCTTAGGATCACGGAGGTACCATGTGTTAATCGGGGCAATCCGTCCTCCCGACCCCAGACGAGCGTTCACAACTAACCACAGCGGGGAGTGATCCGAAATACCCCAGGCAAGATGTTTCACCTCCCCTATGAGGGAAGCCTGGGAGGAGGGCATCAAAACATAATCTAATCTCGAAAGGCTGCCATGGGCCCCGGAGTGAAAAGTATACTGCCGTTGCCCAGGATGATGTAAACGCCAGCAATCGGTTAGCCCCATTGCCTCCAGGAAGTCCCCCAGCCAGGATTGAGATTTAGCGAGGACACGGGGAGGGTGACGATCATACATTCCAGACACTACTGAGTTGAAATCCCCCCCCGCTACAAGTACACCCTCGGGCACTCCCAGGATCACTTTTCCCAAATCAGCATAGGTCGTAGTTTGAAGGCCTGGGGGTATGTAAACCGAGAGTAAAGTAATCACCCTCCCTTCCCAGCGCCCTACAATAGCGGCATAACGCCTCCTATCATAAAGTATAACGTCATCAATAGCAAGGGGGAGGGATGTCCGAACCAGAATGCCCACCCCTCTGGAGCCGGAAGTGAAACCCGAGTGGGCCATGAGACGGTATCCACGCCTATTCATGGCGTGGCACGTATTACCAAGCAAGTGTGTTTCTTGAAGCAAAACCACATCAGGAGACAAGCGTCGTAGCAACTGTAAAACCACCCCCCGCTTAATTCTGTCTCCCAACCCATTTACGTTCCAACACAGAATGCGTAGTCCCCTATCCCCCATCCCAGCATCCACCCCAGGTCCCCCCCCACACCCGCCGCGACACTGCAACACAGGAGATCATCAGTACTATGCCTTAAAGAAAACAAAAAACCCTAAACTTGAACCCCCCAACCCCCAAACCAACATTATACCCCCCACCCCGCACCCCTGCGTGAGACTCAAAAGCCACCCCAACTTGCAGTGTGCCTGTCGCCCTAAAATACAACTAATCTACGAAAAGAACCCCAGAGGAGGAAGACACACCTGACCCCCTCCCACACCCCATTAAGACAACACAATAGCGGACAATAGTAGCATAGCATCAAACCACAGCCGAAAGTCAATACGTTGGTCCAGGAGCTGATGCACTCCCTATTCCTGCTCCATCAGGCCGCCCTCCGCTCCACCGAAGTGTTCCGAATGATCAAATTGTTCCTGTCCAGGGGGCAACGAGTCCAACCAGTCACTAGCAGCTCCAGGATGGTCAAAGAAAAACGTTCTATCATTGTGAACCACACGCAGTCGAGCCGGGAAAAGCATGGCATATTTCATGGCTCTGTCTCTCATTCTCTTCTTCACCCCTTGAAATCCCAGTCGCTGCCTCTGAACCTGTTGGGTGAAGTCCGGGTAGAAGCTGATCGCGGCGTTTTCATATTTCGTAGTGCCCGATGTGCGGGACGCCTGCAGGATCGCATCTCTGTCACGAAAGTTAAAGATCCGCGCAATGATGGGGCGCGGAGAAGCTCCCAGCTTGGGCGGGCCACTCGGGATTCGGTGGGCCCGTTCCACTGCGAAAAACTTGCTCAGGCCCTTGGGCACTAGGTGATTCAGGACAAGGTCCTCCACCAGTAGGTCTACCGCTGACGAGTCCGTCGTCTCCGGGACACCAACCAACCGGACGTTGTTCCGCCGTGCGCGGCCTTCAAAATCGTCCAAGCGTCGAGAGAGGTAGTCACGGGCGGATCTCAAATTACCGACCTCCGTCTGTAATTTAGAGACGTCGGCGACAAGACTGGACGTCTTCAGGTCAAGGGATTTGACCCTCTCGTTAGTCTTTCCGAGGTCTGCCCTGATCAGATTAACATCTATAGCAACCGTGTCCAGCTTGTGAGTCAGGGCCTCATATTGTTGTCCCAACGCGGCCTTCATCCCAGCAATGGCGCCCATGACGTCCTTCAACGACGGTTCTTCATCCAACAGGGAGTCATCCCCAAAGGTGGCCGGGGGTTTAGTCATACCACTCGGAGAGCCCTTAGTGAGGGTATAGCGATCCATAACGTTGGACTGCACAGGACCTCCCCGAGTTGCCGGTCTGGTCTTGCGCCTCTCCGCCTCGGGCTTGGTAGTCATTTTAGGTCGTGCGCCCCGGATGGTATTCTGAGACCTAGTAAAAATGGCGACACTCTATACGCCCGGATCAATTCGGAGAATAGGCGGAGGGCCAGCCACTGATCAAAGAGCAGCGAAAGTCCAGATCACCAAACTATGACGTGGTAGTGAAAGAAACAAGCGACCAGGGCGACCAAGGCAAAGTCAATGAGGCCAGACCACAGGAATCGAAACTGAAAGTAGAAGACCGGGCATGGGAGCCTCGCCTGGGCCGTTGTTATTCGATTACCACCCGGCTGGCAGAGAAGGCAAGCCCGGGGTAGTACCATGGAGCAGGCCAGAAATGTTCAAAAGTCCTTATCTTCGGTTCCCGGGGACCAAATCGCAATCTGAAAACGGATAAATGATCAGCCAGGTCACGACCACAAAAGCCCGTCGTCTAAATCAGGATAAGATACAGGATGATCGGCGGAGGTGGCGAAGGTCCGGGAGCTCTGAGCTCACGCGACCATCTTGGGTGCGCGCTAAGCTCCTCCTCTCCCCTCGTGAGGTTTTTAACATTACACAATGGGAACACTGCCCAATACCACCAAGGGGCAGTTCAAAAGCATTTCTATCAAAGTTTTACTACTACTCTGGGTACGACACATCCAACCCAGCCTTGTTTTACTATAGGGTTACACCGTCACCTGCAAAGAAAAATACTGACAGCAAGCTGATTTACTCTGCTGCTTTCCTTTCCCAGCTGTCTGTACAAGGTTTCGACTTTTGGCGTGATAAAGTAGATGTGAAATCTATCTGGGGGACTAAAGATTGGCAGGTTCAGGGAACAGAGGCTTTATTTAGGGCCTGCTTTCTACCACAGCAGATGATTTTCCTGAACAAAACTGTTCAACAGACAACATGTCTTGGCTTTGACAAGATAAAAGATATGAACGCACCACTGATTCCCACTTCTACATGATTTGACAACTGGCAGCAGTTAACACCATATGATGACCACATAATTGATAATATGCCTTGTAAGAGGAAATATAACTTATCAGATCCCAATTGGAAGGATTGGTTAGTCTGGCCTCTAGACACTGACAAATGTCAGAATAGATTCCTAGGTAACAGCCAATAGGGCTGATATACAATATGTGCAGAGTGAACATTCGGGGGTGGTAACAACTTACAGTGTTGGGAAGTTGTGCCTTCGTTGGCAAAAAAAACTCAACACTGTCCCAGATAAAACCGCACTTGTCCCTTTTATCTGATGACCTGGAATTATGAGACTTCTTGTTGGGTCTTCGGAAACTAACTCGAAAGCACTTCCTGTATGCTCTCTATAGCGAGATATGGAAAGTATCTCAACAAGAAGCTGTGGAAAGGCTGTATGAGATTGACAGGGCCAACTTAGAACAGTCTCTTGCAGTAGTAGACAACGGAATGTCTACTTTGTCATCTAATATTATTTGCTAGGTAACATTGTCTCATCCACAATAGATGTGCTTTAGAAAGACTTGTCTGCATTACAAACATAGGCAGTCCCAACTTAGGTAAATTCTATTGTAAAACTGGACACTATATTCTGGCCATGTGCCACGGTGACCCATAAACATCACAGATCTGTTTTCACCGTCTTTCAGAACAACAGGTAGCCATGACACGGAAAGATGCAAAATGCACAATGTTACTCATTGAAAAGGTAGAGAAATTACCTTTTACTGTTGCTGAGACAGCATCCTCGGATTGGGTAATCCATGGGTATATTACACTGCCAATCTCGACTTTTCTCTTTTAGTACTGTCTACAGCACCATCAAGTGGGCAGATACGAAGCGTTAGGTGAGGGGTTTATACATAAAAAATGGGAGCTTCCTTTCACGTTCCGGAGTCGGAATAAGGATACCCTGGTTTTTCTCAGCAGCTCAGACTGCAAGAATAATTTAGGTGGGTCCCCAGTATGCAAGGCGATTTCATTGCATGGAGCATGCAATGCATCTGTGGCAGCGTGATACATCTGACTTTCAGATTACTCTTGAATAGGAGTTACCTGATGTAGAACAGTCAAGGCTGCTGTGGGATGAATCCAGGGATTGCCTATGTGGTGACCGAATCTTCAGTTGTTACATGCTGTACACAAGTCCTGTTCCTGCCTGCCCGTCTAGTTAGGGAGGATAGGTTGTGGCCTTTAATTAATCTTACCAACATGCGTTTTCATGCCCTGAGCAAACTGAAAGCCTTATTGTTACAAACAGATGTGGCCTCAACTTAGGTAAAGGAGACGTTTGATCTTCAGGTGGCACGTTCTTCGGAGACGCATGCGCTTCTCCGTAACAACTTCCCTCAACATTTTGTGTAGCTAGTCCATTGTATTGTTAACATGTCTAGTACAACTGGGATTTTGGATTTTTTCAGGAGCATTGGCTCTGGATTGGTCAGCACCTTTCAGACTGTGTTTGGAGTTATTTTATCCATTATTCAGTACATCCTTGGAAGTAGCTTTGGAGGTCTTCCAGTGGTGCTGCTACTCGTTTCAGGGATATTGCTTTTCATATATTTGCTCCACAATGGATGTCCCAGTTTGAGATTAACTGGAGCTGGCACTGCCTCACATCCTGTTGTGTCCTGTGAACACATCGTGCTTTGCTTTTGGCGCACCTTTGCTTAGAGAACTGGATGAGCATTGGTTCCTCTCAACCCGGCCTGTGTGGCTTCATTGCGTACAGCCTGTGTTCCGCTGTCTCCCGTGCACTTACGAGTGTGTCCTGGACTTGTGCTTGTGTTCACAATTGGTTGAACCTTCCGACATACGGTACTAATAGACCTGATGAAGGCCCGTCTGTGCAGCTGTCCGATGTGGATTTCATTGCTCCTGGCTGTATCCTATGAGCTTCCCTGGGTTGCCTCCACATCTGGTGGTTTGGATCTAGGCTCCGTTTCAACAGACCATAGAGTGGCTAGCTTAGATCCCTCCTCGTTTGCTCTGGGGGTTGGATGGCAACATACTTAATATTAATTTGCTCCGAGGTGTGCCTCTGGAATAATCATCTGTGGGCACTGGTAACAGAAGTGTTTTGTCTGCCACTCACAACATGTAAACATGTGGCTCTTCGTGTGGTGGGTACCTTTTATTCAGCTTGTTTTTAACTGCTCAAATTGTTTTAAATTGACATATTTTATTGCTTTTATATTTTTTTAACAACGCTATTGATTTTCTGTATGTTTTGGGCCTCCAAATAGCATGCAAACCTGATTTTTATTGCAAATTTATCATCCTTTTATCCTATAAATGTTAGCATTGTTTTTATATATGCTAATGCATTTTGTGTTATGGGATTAGTTTGCTTTAGCTAGCTTCTTAGCTGACCTGTATACGAGGAGTCAGTGTCATTTGCCCGAGTTAGGCCTGGTAGGAAAAAGTTCCGCTTTACATGTGCATGGTTCTTTCCTAAAGTTGCCTCCACTTTGTCACATCGGCTTCTGACACACATTTACATTCATGACACTTGGGTTCGTTTCTAGGAAACGCTGACCTTGCTAACATGGAGAACTTCATGAGAACAATATCTTGGCATTGTGTGCAAGACCCTCACATGCGGTATACAAATGTGTTTATAATTACTTCCATATGGCGACACAACTATTTTTGAAACACAAGCAATGGTAGCCTGATCACAATCTCGTCCCAAGGCAAGGTTGCCTTTTTCTATATCTAACCTTTTGTTTTTAAGTATAATCAGAGGAAACACTTCTGCTGACTCGGAGAGGGTCCCTGCATGCTGAAGCTTTCGCCCAGCATCAAGCTGACATCTCCGTGAGGGGTGTCCAGATCGTGACCAAGATGGGGTCGTACACTCTTACCCACCAGGTCATGGGATTAGATCATCCAGAAGGGGGGTTTATTGTAGAACATACATTCACAACCTAAACATGTAGGTTAGGGTTTTCATGGTAGAAATGCGCTAGACTGTTCTAATACTGTATGTGAATGCATATATAAGTTGACTCAACAAAATAGTTGAACTCTTTGTTTTAACACTGTCTTGACATTTATTATAACTTTTGTCTGCTTCTGTCTATTGATCATTGCAGCACATATTTACTATAGAAGAATCACTTTGGTTCAACAAATATTGAAAAACGTCCCTTCGTTTATTCTTTGTATATTTCTCTGAGCACAAGAGAGCATGAGTGTTTGAGGGAAAGGAACTAGGTCTGTCTCCACGGTTCCTAAGGGAACAGGGTTGGTAGTGTTCAGTAGATGCCAGAACTGGTGGCTCCCTGTCTAGGTCATGAGGGCTAACGGTGACACTGTGCGCTAACTGGTCCAAGGGCCTACACACCCTGTGGGGGTAATCAATCAATCAATCATAACACTTGTATAGCGCACTACTCACCCGGAAGGGTCTCAAGGCGCTTGGGGGAAGGGGTCCGCTACTGCTCAAACAGCCAGGTCTTGAGTTGTCTCCTGAAGGCGAGGTGGTCCTGGGTCAGCCGAAGGTGGATGGGGAGGGAGTTCCATGTCTTGGCCGCCAGGTAGGAGAAGAATCTGCCTCCGGCGGTGGCTCTTCGGATGCGTGGTACGGCGGCGAGGGTGAGGCTAGTAGACCGTAGCTGGCGGGTGGGCGTGTAGAAGGTCAGGCGGTCGTTGAGGTATTTGGGGCCCAGGTCGTGGAGAGACTTGTGTGCGTGGGTGAGGAGCCTGAACGTGATCCTCTTGTTGACGGGGAGCCAGTGCAGGTCCTTCAGGAGGCCGGAGATGTGGCTGCGTCGGGGGATGTCCAGGATGAGTCGGGCGGAGGCGTTCTGGATGCGTTGGAGTCTATTCTGTAGCTTGGCTGTGGTTCCGGCGTAGAGGGTGTTTCCGTAGTCCAGTCGGCTGGTGACGAGGGCCTGGGTGACCGTCTTCCTGGTTTCGGTCGGGATCCATCTGAAGATCTTGCGAAGCATGCGAAGGGTGTGAAAGCACGATGAAGAGATGGCGTTGACTTGTCTGGTCATCGAGAGGGAGGAATCCAGGATGAAGCCCAGGTTGCGTGCGTGGTCTGTTGGCTTGGGAGCAGTGCCCAGGGCTGGGGGCCACCAGGAGTCATCCCAGGCGGAGGGCGATGGTCCCAGGATGAGGACTTCCGTCTTATCTGAGTTCAGTTTCAGGCGGCTGTTCATCCATTCGGCGACGTCTTTCATCCCTTCGTGTAGGTTGGTTCTGGCGGTGTCGGGGTCTCTGGTGAGGGAGAGGATCAGCTGGGTGTCTTCGGCGTAGGAGATGATGTTGAGGTTGTGTTGGCGTGCGATGGCTGCGAGAGGTCTCATGTAGACGTTGAAGAGGGTGGGGCTGAGTGATGATCCTTGCAGGACGCCGCAGATGACTTCGGTGGCCTTGGATCGAAACGGGGGGAGGCGGACTCTGTGTCTTCCGGCGAGGAACGAGATGATCCACTCCAGTGCCTTCTCTTGGATGCCGATGTTGCTGAGGCGTTGGACTAGGGTGCGGTGGCAGACAGTGTCGAACGCTGCAGAGAGGTCCAGGAGGATGAGTGCCGCTAGTTCCCTGTTGTCGAGCAGGGCTCGGATGTCGTCGGTGGCTGCGATGAGGGTGGTCTCGGTGCTGTGGTTGGCTCTGAAACCGGACTGCGAGGGGTCGAGGGATCCGTTCGTCTCGAGGAAGGTGGCAAGCTGTCTGTTGACGATCTTCTCGATGACTTTGGCAGGAAAAGGGAGGAGCGAGATGGGGCGGACGTTTTTGAGGTCGGTGGGGTCCGCTGTTGGTTTCTTCAGTAGGGCGCTGAGCTCGGCATGCTTCCAGCTCTCCGGGAAGGTGGCGGTGTTGAAGGAGGGGTTTATGACGTCCCGGAGTTGGGGTGCGATGGTGGAGTCGGCCTTGTTGAAGACGTGGTGGGGGCAGGGGTCAGTTGGAGATCCGGAGTGGGTGCTGTTCATCGTGCGGGCTTTGTCTTCGGTGGTCACCGTGGTCCAGGTGCGGAGGGTGGCGGTGGGGTGCGTTGGTTCGACAGTTGGGTGCGTGGGGGGAGCGCCGAAACTGTTGTAGATGTCTGCTATCTTGCGGTGGAAGAACGAGGCGAGAGAGTCGCAGAGATCTTGTGAAGGAGTGATGTTGTTGTTGCCTGTGCTGGGGTTGGAGAACTCCTTGATGATGCTGAAGAGTTCCTTGCTGTCGTGGGCGTAGTTGTCCAGTCGCTCCTTCAGTGATTTTTTTCTTGGCGGTGCGTATGAGCTGGTGGTGCTTGCGGGTGTTGCATTTGAGGGCGGTCATGTTGTCGGTGGTCTGGTCGAGGAGCCAGGCTTTCTCGAGGGAGCGGCAGGTCTTCTTGGAGTCCTTGAGTTTGTCACTGAACCAGGGGGCCTTCTTGCTTCTGGGTCTGCTGGGAGGGTTCTTCAGTGGTGCGAGGTCGTCGGCGCAGGCGGTCAACCACTGCGTGAAGTTGCGGGCTGCTTCGTTGGGGTCCGTTGTGCTGGCAGGTGGGTTCTGGCTGAGGGAGGTGGTGAGCTGGTCTGCGGTGATCTTGCTCCAGTTCCTGTGAGGAACCTGTTGCGGGTGGTGGTGGGTTGTGGTTTTTCTGAAGCTGAAGTGGACGCAGCTGTGGTCGGTCCAGTGGAGTCCGGTGGAGTGGCTGAAGGTGATGTGCTTGCTGTATGAGAAGACGGGATCAAGCGTGTGGCCGGCGTAGTGGGTGGGGGTGTTGACCAGTTGCTTGAGTCCGAGGTTGGCGAGGTTGTCCAGCAGGGCGGCGGTGTTGCGGTCCTTGTTGCTCTCCAGGTGGAAGTTGAGGTCCCCTAGGAGGATGTAGTCGGCGGAGGTGAGGGCGTGTGAGCTGATGAAGTCCGTGATGTCTTCGCTGAATTGTGTGCGTGGTCCCGGGGGGTCTGTAGATGAGGGTGCCTCTGAGGGTCGTCTTTGGGTTGGTGTGAATCTGGAAGTGGAGGTGCTCGGCGGCGGCGAAGGTGTCGTTGGAGTCGGTCGTGATGCGGATGGTGTTCTTGTGGACGATGGCGATGCCTCCTGCGGTCTGGTTGACGCGGTCCCTCCTGATGATCTTGTACCCGTCCGCGATGGCGATGTCGGGGGCTGAGGAGACGTTCATCCAGGTTTCCGTGAGGAAGGCGATGTCTGGTGATGTTGTGTCGAGGAGGTTCCAGAGTTCCACGGCGTGTCTGTGGACGGAGCGGGTGTTGAGCAGGATGCACTTGAGGTTGCTGCTGGTGCTTAGCTTGGCGGGCGCGGTGCAGGTTCGGAGGCAGGTGAACTTGCAGGTTCTGCAGGTGAAGGGTCCGTGAATGTGTTTCGGGGCGGCCCGGCAGCAGATGGGGTTCCGGCCGGCATTGAGTGCGTTGAGGGCAGCGGCGTCGTAGGTATGTCGGGTCGTCTTGCATCGGTGGGGGCCAGGGGTCCTGGCACTGGGCGCGGTCCAGGCGCGGACGGGCGCAGACGGGCTTACCTTTGGCGCGCCTTCGGCGCACATGCGGTGCTCCCGCTGCGCGCGTCCGCTGCGCACTCGCTCAGGGGGCGTCATAAGTAGGGAGCCGGGAGGGAGGGTCAGCGGGGCGGCGAATGGGCAGGAGGGGGGGCGGGGCCGCAGGGGTCAGCTGCGGAAAAAAGAAATCGGCCGGAATCGGCGGGAAAAACGGAGGTGGGTGGCACAGCGGAGGCTTGGTCTCCCACGAGGAGCTGCGGCAATCAGGCGCAATCCAGGAAGCAGGTCGGGAGGCAGGAGTCAGGAGGCAGTGTAGCGTGGGGCGACCTCGCCTAAGGGGAGGCTCAGCGGTCGCTACCTGCTTCTGGTGTGGACCCCTTAAGTAGGGAGCCGGGAGGGAGGGTCAGCGGGGCGGCAAATGGGCAGGGGGGGCGGGGCCGCAGGGGTCAGCGGCCGAAAAAAGAAATCGGCCGGAATCGGCGGGAAAAGCGGAGGTGGGTGGCACAGCGGAGGCTGGGTCTCCCACGAAGAGCTGCGGCAATCAGGCGCAATCCAGGAAGCAGGTCGGGAGGCAGAAGGCAGGAGGCAGTGTAGCGTGGGGCGACCTCGCCTAAGGGGAGGCTCAGCGGTCGCTGCCTGCTTCTGGTGTGGACCCCTTAAGTAGGGAGCCGGGAGGGAGGGTCAGCGGGGCGGCGAATGGGCAGGAGGGGGGGCGGGACCGCAGGGGTCAGCGGCGGAAAAAAGAAATCGTCCGGAATTGGCGGGAAAAGCGGAGGTGGGTGGCACAGCGGAGGCTGGGTCTCCCACGAGGAGCTGCGGCAATCAGGCGCAATCCAGGAAGCAGGTCGGGAGGGGGGCGACCTCGCCTAAGGGGAGGCTCAGCGGTCGCTACCTGCTTCTGGTGTGGACCCCTTAAGTAGAGAGCCGGGAGGGAGGGTCAGCGGGGCGGCGAATGGGCAGGAGGGGGGGCGGGGTCAGCGGTGGAAAAAAGAAATCGGCCGGAATCGGCGGGAAAAGCGGAGGTGGGTGGCACAGCGGAGGCTGGGTCTCCCACGAGGAGCTGCGGCAATCAGGCGCATGGAATTAGTCTGGCACCATCCCAAGTTTGCCATTCACAAATGTGCAGTTCCTACTGATTAGTGGAAATTACACAACACAAGTACCTAGCTTGAGTGAACAGGCTTAAAATATAGGGGCTTCCATAGGCTGTCTTGTAGAGGTCAATCTTCCAAAAACCAAAAGAAGATCCCTAGTTCGCATAGGGAGTCTTTTTCCACAGAGAGGAAGTAGGAAACAAGCATTTGCAATGCAGTAGGTCTCGCATTTGTGAGAGTTAGAGCTATTGGCGTTGTAAATGACATTGTGTTTTACCTACGTGTTTTGGTTTTGCGTTGGCTTAAAGCAACACTAACAGGAGATGGGAAGGGAAGAAGGAAAACGGACAGGAAGGTGGGAGGGAAAGAAGCCACAAGGGACCTGATGCAGTTAAAAGTTGATATGTGTACATAACATCAAATTAACATTAGCCAAAAGAGGTCAGCAAAGAACATTAAATACTTTCCTCGCTCTCGTTTTCCAGTGCACATGAGGATGAGAGACAGCAAAACAGTAACAAGAGTAATATGCTGCTTGAAAAGAAAATTAACACACAGTGCGTGCCTTACAAATAAACACTCCAGTAGGGGCACTGCTTGAAGCAGGGGTACACAAAAATTCTTAATGTAATCCCCTACAACACACCCACACTGCAGGAGCTACCCTGAAAGGTATATTAATAATTGACACCTGGTAGACACACACCTTGAGTTACTTTTGCTGTGAAATACACAAACTTAGCAGCAAGCACACTAGCTACATTTCCTGAAAACACGCAAATAACAGCACATCAATCAAAGTGTGTTGTCAACGAAGCAATCGCACTGTGTGAGCGTCCTCTGGATCACGCACACAATGGATATTCTTCCTCTGAAATTCACGCCAACTGTATTAAAAGAGAATGCGTCCTTGGTCTACTATTTGACACAAACAGAAGAGAGTTTGATTTTGAAATGCCACGTTTAGTTTTGATCTCTTCTAGTGACAACACGCATTGATGCACTCTGAGAAGGAATTATAGCACTAACTGTTTGAAAAGTGACAGTAGAGTCCATGCAAACTTCCAGGACTGTAAATGAGCCACCACGGGAAAGTGCGGAAGTAATGTTACGTGAGATATGCGACCACATGCAGTTATCCCACAATCTCTATTTAACTGAATACTGGTTTATATATTAGTTTTTTCAAAACAGCTGATTTGGAAAATGCTTATATCCATTTGGCCTAATGGGTATCAAAGTATTGAGTTTGCCTGAACACGGGTGGTTCACCGGTGACACACGTAGAAAGCCCAACGGGGACACCAGCAGTCCAGACTTGCGGGGGGTGGAGGGCGGGCGGGTGTCTAAGAGGGGCAATGAGGCTTGTGAAGCGGGTGAGACAGGAGAGGAGGTGGGGGCAAGTGGGTCTTGAGGGACATGAGGGGAGTACGGGAGGGGGCAGATGAGCGAGGAATGCGGTGGGTGTGAAGCAGCAGGTGGGGACAAGGGAGACAGTTCACTAAGAGTAGAGAGGGGAAGCAGTGGAGGAAAGCGGCAGTGGGTGGCGTTAACGCAGGAATAGAGTGAGCTACAAACAGGAACAGCAGAACCGGATCCAGATCCGGCCTCACCCCGAGGAGAGTCTATCAGCAGAGCGCTTTATTCGAGAAGAAGTTCACTCACACCACTCCTGCTCTCTCAAGCAGCTGCAAGCTGGACACTGCACATCGGTAACAGAAGGATAACATATGATGTGCCTGCCAATGCTACCATCTTAGAATGCCAAACATGTCACCAGAAGACGTACTTTGAAATGAATCTATTCTCTCTCACTCACTTCGTCCTACACTTGCACAGTGCCCACCAGTCCTCCAGGGGCGACTGAATCCGTTATCAACAGTGCTCTGAAAGGCAGACTCCAATTGTTTTACTCGTTGTTCAGCGCGCAACCTTCGCCTTGCGGTCGCATTCTAGGTGCTGCTCACGCGGTGTAATTTGTTTTGGATGCCTGTCAGTGCCAGCAGAGGCATCGAAAGTTCGACAAGTGCCCGGGGCTGTGGGAGGTCATCAGGTGAGCCGTTCCTGGGCGGGATGAAAGGTCAGCCGGATCAGAGCATTTAGAACCAGATAGACGGCTTGAGAGTCAGACAGCGAAGTCGGTGTAATAATAATAATAATAATAATATCCACATTTGTAAAGCGCACAATCACCCGTTAGGGTCTCTAGGCGCTGGGGGCCGTCGGGAAGATTAAGCAAGCTATTGCCCAGAGTCACATGGTGCTGGGCTAATCTGCCGCCGGTGCCGGGGATCGAACCGTGATCCCCAGATTCCGGAGTCAGTCGCCCTGGCCGCGGCGCCACACCTCTTCCTCTCATCACACAGTGCACGAAAACGCCAGAATAACCAGAGCTTTCGTGTTAAAAACAGATTGTTTTACACAATGTATTGTGATGTCATTTGTGAAATCCGATTTTTATATTATTAGTGCCAAGGTATCAGAAACTCAACAAGCCGCCGCATCCTCTAATACGTCACCGGAGGAAGAAGGTGGGGGGGAGAGTGAGAGCAGAGGGGTGGACAAAAACAATACAACCATAAACCGCGCGGCGCTCATGACGAGCGCCGTGCTGATTATGTATGGAAGTGAGTGTGTCATGCTGCAACTCACCATGCTGGGCTGCAAAAATCCTAAAAGAAAGTTCCCTTTGGATACACATGAACCATAAAAGTGAACGAAAACTGTTGGTAGGCGGCGCTGCTTCCGGAATAACCGGAAGTGATGCATCGGATCGACAGCCAATAATAAGCCAGCTAAGAAAAGCAATGAGTTTACTAATGGCAAGCAGCAGGAGAAATTACCCGGCAATAGGCGGAGTTTCACCCCTGATACAGATTACTTGATGTCTCGGAGAGACAGCGCATGCGTGCTGCCTAGGCAATACCTAAAAAAGGACACTCCCTTTATCTGAGTTGTTGGGCAAAACACTGTAATGTTATTTGGGAATTGGCTTTGACAGCCGGTTCTGGACTTTTGTGTGCACCTAGGTTGTGGTGTCTACTGGGGTGCAGCCTATATGGTACTTTCTGTGTCATTTAAGGCAACATTGTGCTTTGAGATATACCAGAGTGTGCTGAGTTTCATACCATATAAGAAGCTGTTTGCATATATGGTTTCTACCGTGCAGGATTCCTTGTACACATTAGGGCCTTTGGCGCTGCAGATGTTGAAGAGCCGCAGCTGACCATTGATGAGTGGGTGGAGGCTTTGCCAGAGCCACCTGGAAGTGGAGTGAGCAGTACTGGCTAAGGTTGTTGTGAAAGCAATGTTTGGTGTTACAAGCACCTTAGGGGTGCCACTTGTGGACCTGGCGGAATCTATGGCCCATTCAATACCACTGAGGTTACGTTTCAAAGATCTTTTCCAGGGAGATAATTTTGATTTCCCCGGTGTTGCAAGGTGAATATCATTATAGATTGGTAGAAGCAGAAAAAGAGGTGGCATGTTCAAACATTACATGGTATACAAAATATAACAAAGAAATAGATTTACTGTTGTTACTTTTTACGCTTATGATCTTCTCCACACAGTGCATTAATTACAGTATGTTTCACATGGTAGCCAGTTACTTATGAAAATTACAGTATAGTGAGGGCCACAGGAATTATGCGGCAGGAATTGGGCAAATATGCGGCAGGAGAGAGCCAAATTATGCTGCAAGAATAGGCAAATTAAGCGGTGTGATGCGGCATAATTTCTAATAGTATTACTTGATTATTTTGTCATTTTTAGGTTGAGGATAGCGGCGGTGCGCATGTGCTGCTCGCTCTGCGGGACTGCTGTAGTAGAGTATGCAAGAGTATCCGCGCCCTCTCTCCCCCGTATTTTTCATTGGCTTGTGTCATTGTCTTTCGTAAATCTGCCTTCGGATTCATTAATAGGTTTGTTAGTCCCTCCTTAGTACGGCCTTGTCTTCATTTGTACCCTCCCATGGCGACCTGCCCCTTTACTTCGGTTGGTACACAGGACCTGATATTTAGTCTGTAAGCACTATTTACTTCATTGAGTTTATCTTTCTGCAGGCCGGACATGCGCTGCTGCAGCTGAAACCAGTTGTGTTTTTTTTAAGCAGCACGCAGCCCCCATAATACGGGTGCTAGCTTTCAATCACTTTAAGCCGGCATTATCTGGTGTCTGTTTAAAACCCCAAAGTAAAATGGATTTAGAAATTATTAGCAAATTAAGTCATGAGAATTCCAGGTAGCGCATAATCCTGTGCTAATGGACTGAAACGGACAACAGCACATCTGTGTTACATGTCATCTGCACTAAAGCCACCTGATGGGTTGTTTTCAAAAACCTGTTTTATTAACACCAATACACCACTACCGCCAATACCACTGCCAGTACCACCACCACCACCACCACCAATACCACTCCCACTAACACCACCACAACCAATACCAACACCACCAATACCATCACCAACAATACCACCATCACCACCACTAATACCACCACCACCAGTACCACCACCACTAAGACACCAATGCCACCACCACCACCAATACCTATACCACCACTAAAACAACCAATACCACCACTACTGATCCAGCGGCGTACCAACAACAGACACTCCACTACCATATACTCACCTGGGCCCATAAACACTCACACACTTGGTTGAGAAAACCGCTGGTGTCAAAGTTTTATACATTTCTTTTAGAGTTTCAAGATTATTTATTCAATTTTCCTGACTAATCTGTCACTGATCAAAAAGTTCTTCCCTCTGGTCGATGGACCATTAGTGGAACTAATTGATGGTGAAATGACATAAGTTAACTTATTCTTTACTCAATGTAAATAACCACACACTTGGGAACATTTTAAATCTTTATCTAAATTTCAAAACGCATGTGAACCATCTCAAATTCACAGTGCAGTCACTGTCATTCATAGGAGAGAAAATTCATTTAAATCATCAAACATACTCTGGATTCATGCAATGATCAGTGCTCAGAAAGGGAGAGGACAGAGAGAAAAGAACATCTGCAAATAGCACGAAATTATATTTACCAAGAATGGTGTGAAGAACAACCCCCTTGCCAAAGGGCTGGTAAGGGTCCCCCGGGATAGATCAGGCGACAAAGACTTCAGGACAGGATAGATGAACTCTCTTGAATACCGATGACTGCGTCGCACCCCTCTCTGACACTCTCTTCCTCCTCGAGATTCTTCCGCGATCGTCTGTCTAATCCTAATTAATTTAGGATAGTAGGTTCTGCATTCGGTTCTTCATCAGCATCTCTCCAAGCAACAGCTTCTCTCGCTACTCCGACAGCACCCAGGGTTCACAGCATCTCAGCATTGACGTCTAACTAACTAACTAAATCTATCCCAATTATTCCTTTCGCTCTGCATGTTCCACCCATTAATGTTTCAATATCGTAAAAATACTAAATCTCATTGGCCAGGTAAGGGGGGAAGATTATCACACCATGCTTACATGTTATTAAATTCAATTAAACTATTATTCACAAACCCATCCCCGTCATTTATTCTTTATTTCTCACCCGCATTCATGTTTCATTTGCATCATTTGTTTAAACTCTAACATGCAGGTCCATTCAGTTGAACTTTTCACCATCTGTTCTCAGGCTCTGGCACTCTGTGTCCTTGCCCTTTTCCCAACCTTTGTGTCATCATTCCGAATCAGCTTACAGTGCCCATGCACGAATGTTACATGGCTCAGCCCATTCCAGCCATACATGAGAGGCCCAAATACACACTAGTGATAAAGTCAGAAAGACAGATGTAAAATAAATGGTTTCACTGTATACCACCCATCTCTACTCTATCCCAATTTATTTATTTATTAGACTTATACCCGCGTTAGCTTTAGTAAAAATCACTCGATTTAGTTTCAAGCAAGCAGATGCCAAACATGCGAGTCTTTAAGACTCCATATTAGTACCTTCTGCTCATTCGCAAGGATTTCCCACCAAGCGACAGCTCGTCATACTACGTAGATGCAGTTGACGCATGCACAATAAAGATTTCCCAGTTTAAAGCAGTTTAATCCTTTGTTCATACTATCACTGTTAGTAAACACATAAGCAAGCTTCACTAACCCATGTGTTGGTGTGGTGCGCATTCATTTTACACAAAACAGTTTTTAATACTTTTTAGTGGGATAAAGGAGCGGATTGCTTCCGTGCAAGTCTCTTTTCTACAGGTCCTTGCTCCATCACTTCCACCAATACCACCACCATCAATACCGCCACCAATACCACCAATGCTACCAATACTACCACCACCAATACTACCACCACCAATACCACCACCACCAATACCACCACCACCAATACCACCACTACCATCACCAATACCACCATTACCATCACCAATCCCACCACCATCAATACCACCTCCACCATCAGTACCACCTCCACCACCAGTACCTCCACTACTAGTACCACCACCAATACCACCACCACCACCAATACCAACACCTCCACCACCAGTACCACCACGACCAATACCACCACCTCCAATATTGCCACCAACAATACCACCACCACAACAAATACCACCACTACTAATACCACCACCAATACCACCATCACCACCACTAATACCACCATCAATACCACTACCACCACCACTACCAATACCACCACCACTACCAATACCACCACCACTACCAATACCACCACTAATACCACCAATACTACCACCACTAATAGACCACCACTAATACCGCCACCACCAATACCGCCACTAACAAAACGACCAAATACCACCACCACTAATACCACTACCACCACTAATACCAGCAAAACCACCACCACTAATACACCACCACCAATACCACCACCATCAATACCACCACTACCAAAATGACCAATACCACCACCACTAATACCACCACCATCAATACCACCACTACCAATGCCAGAATCACCACCAATACCACCACTAATACCACCACCATCAATACCACCACCCCCAATACCACTATGACCACCACCACCACTACTACTACTACCACCACTATCACCACCACCACCAATACCACCACCAATACCACTACCACCACCAATACCACCATCACCAATACCATGACCAATACCACCACCAATACCACCACCAATACCACCACCATTACCATCACCAATGCCACCACCAATGCCACCACCATCAACACCACCTCCACCATCAACACCACCTCCACCATCAACACCACCTCCACCATCAACACCACCTCCACCATCAACACCACCTCCACCATCAACACCACCTTCACCATCAATACCACCTCCACCATCAATACCACCTCCACCATCAACACCTCTACCACCACCACCAATACCAACACCTCCACCACCAGTACCACCACCACCAATACCACCACCTCCAATATTGCCACCAATACCACCGCCACTACTAATACCACCACCACCACCATTACCACCACTAATGCCACCATCAATACCACCACCACTAATACCACCACCACCACCAATACACCCCCACCAATACCACCACTACCAAAACGACCAATACCACCACCACCACCACCAATACCATCACTAATGCCACTACCACCACCACCACTACTACTACTACCACCACCACCATCAATACCACAACCACCAATACCACCACTACCAAAATGACCACTACCAATACCACCATCACTACTACCACCGTCAATACTACCAATACCAGCATCACCACCACTAATACCACCACCACAAATACCACCACCATCAATACCACCACCCCAATGCTACCAATACCACCATCAATAACACCACCAATACCACCAACACTACCACCATTACCACCAATTCCACTACCAATGCCACCACCAATACCACCACCACCAATAATACCAATCCCACCACCAACACCACCACCACCAATATCAATACCACAGACACCAATACCAGTACCACCACCAATACCACCACTACCAGTACCACCACCACCAATACCACCACCACCTATACCATAACTACCAATACCACCAGTGCCACCACCACCACCACCACCAATACCAGCACCACCACCAATACCAGCACCATCACCAATACCACCCACACCAATACCACCCCAACAGCGTCGCTCACTCACTAGTAATAGCAGGGGCACTGTACGATGCCGGAGCTGCAGCCAATACCATCCCTCGCTCTCTCCATGACTGCCATAAAGCGCAGCCTGTCCTGCACCAGGAGGTGAAGCCAGGGCCTTACTACAGCTGGAGTGTTTTTATTAGGCCAAGAAAGCAATGACATTACGCAATGCCACACTGCACAGTCAAATCATGGAGAGAGCAGAAAATAGTGCCCCCTCCCGCTCTTCCTCCTGAGCTGTGACAGTGTAATCACAGAGCAAAAGGTGTTGGAGTGCTTTGTTAGTGTTTATAGCTCAGATCATTTGTAACTCTCACTTCTCACTATGTGTCTGTGTAATTTAGAACACTTACACCTCTTCTTCACGGCACTATTCACCACTACTTTGAAAACGTCGCAGGCCGGTCTCTTCCTTTGATATTTACACTCTAGCAAGCGGTCGAGAAGGCCCTTTATTGCAATGCAATATGTCTCGCATTTGCGAGAGTTTAAGCTATTAGTATTGTAAATGACAATGCCTTTTATTTATGTTTTAAAACCCAAAACATAAATAAAAGGCATTGTCATTTACAATGCCAATAGCTCAAACTCGCTTGAATGCGAGATCTATTGCATTGCAAATGCTTGTTACTGTAGGTCATAAATATGTGAAAAATGCTGCTGCTGTACAATTACATAATTCCATTGGCTCTGAGTATAGTTAATCATCATGTACTGTCGAGTCACTACATGTAAATTTCAATCTCATAGTGTTTGTAAATATGGATTATTAAATATGGATTATCAAATATTTCATTAGCAAATGTGTTGTTAATCTCCACACATGCACTTGTGCTGCCTTTCCACATCTTTACATTGTAAGGGCAGATGTTGCTCAAACTATTCGCTCAAAGGCAGGCTAATGAATTTCATATTGAGTGCGTAGAAATCGTTGCTTGTTTATTGTTCTAGACATTCGTGAAAAAGAAAAACTGCTAGCGAGTCTATGACAAAAAATACAAAGATATGTGTCCCTTCCTGTCAACCAGGGCTTCATAATGTACATACCTGATAGGTTTGGCTCGACTCTGAAGAATCCTGACTGCCTGTTAAAGATACTGGGTCAAGAGCTGTTTCTGCATGTTATCCTTCCTCTCAATCTCAAGAGGACATAAACAGCGGCAAATCTTTGACTTGCTCACTAACCCTCTCTTAAAACACTCTTCTTTTTTCCTGGCGTAAGAGCTTCGTTATTTATGACTGCGACGTTTTTCTTTGTCTGTTTAATGTCTTTTGACTGTCGTGGCTGATTTGTCCAAAATGTAGAAAAGAAGAGTCTGGACGCCTTCTGCTTGCTATTTGCTTATTACTGCTTGTTTCATGACAGTTGACCTTCTTCACTTGTAATGGACGCCAGGGCTGACATTTTGTTCTTTTAATTCTAGGTCCATGAAATGGAACACAAATTCAAACTGCTAGAAAAAGAGTTCCAACAGTACAGGGAACAGCAGAGCAGCAAACCAGAAATCCGGCTGCAGTCTGAGATAAATCTTCTCACCCTGGAAAAGGTAAATTTCGCCAATTGGCTGTTCACATTTGTTTACACTTAAAGCACTGACATTATTTAACACCATAGCACACCAATATTTTCTGTGGGAAAGCATTATTCTAAGTGTTTATTAATATTAATTTACTCCTTGTCTCCTAGAACAGATTAGGGTAGCATACTGGTTGTTACTTCACTTACTTATTGCTCTGTATGAACATCTCTTGACACTGATAATGTGCGATTTTTACCGACCTCACCCATCTTATTGGCCTGAACTAGTTGAGAGGCTCAGTGAGGCATCCGTGATTCGAAACTTTGACCTTGAACTGAATCACAGATATTGAGTGAATGTAGAATCCACTGAACTATCTGTGTGGGTAGTTGCACTTTTAGATTAATGCAGACCAGCGTACACACTGCTGTTATTGTGGGCTAAGCAGCCTTAACTTGACTCCTATACAGTCCTCATGATCTTAAGTGGGGGCTCTTTTATACAACTATTGATTGACACAGATGAGTGCCACTGTCTACAAAGAGGTCAAAACGTCACTTTCCAACAGGCAAAATAGCTATTATAGCTGTGAGTCCAGCAACGAGCTCTACTGTCTGTCTATCGATCTCTCTTTCCCTCTGCGCTCAAAAATGGAGTACGGACCACAGTTGCTTGCAACTTCAAATGTTTATTCTGCTCGTACACACAACTCCATCAGCATGACTCATTTCGATCCCAAAGGGGTCTTGATCACCTGGCGCGCTACACGGTGGGAGGTTCGTTTAAATACAAGTGCATTGATTTTTTTCATTCGTCAATCATATAGACCTAGAAAGAATGCTTTAATTCCAAAAGGAATCTTGAATCATGGTTAATACGAAATATTTGTTTAAATGCATATTAAAACCATACACGTATCCCTTGTTAAAAAGCATTTAAAAACAAGCAAACAATCGTACTGCAATGTATTATAAAGCTGTTAAATCAATCTCATAATATTAAACCAGATTAAAACCTCGCTTTTAATGGTGCTATCTGGCGTCCATGTTTAAATACCTATTGGCACCCGCTTTCAACAATTGGTCAAAGTGCTAGTGCTTTTTTTACAGTACAAGGAGATGTAAACGTCTATTATGTAACCAGATCGACTGAATTGTCATATTAGTGCAAAAGTAGTTTGTGCAAAGTGCATATTATAAAAAACAAAGTGTGCCCTTAAATATACAAGTTAAAAAAACGTGTGTAAGTGTGAAAAACTGTTAGAAAAGGCGGTAAAAAATTCTAAAATCTAATATTTTAATATAAATTGTTTACATTGGACTAGCAGCTCAGTTTTGTTCAGACTGTGGTTTTTTAAAACCTGCTCTCCACTGTATTTCCTAGTTGTGATTCAGAGGCAAGTACATAAATCCTCTTGTTTGATTCAGGCCCCCCGGATGTTTGGTATCGAGATTTAAAATATACTCTGTCTCTAGTTGTCATAGGGCTTTTACTCGGTCTCCTCCTCTCTTTCGGATCGGGACACTATCTATTAGGAAATACTTTAAAAGTGTTGGATATGCATTGTGCTTATCCCAAAAATGCCGGGCCCCCGGATATGTCTGGTCATGATTTTTGATTGCCCTGATGTGCTGGAGTACCCTCTTATGCCCCTGCAGTATTGTACTGCCAACATATCTGAGACTACAGGGGCACTCCAGCACATATATCACATGGTTCGTTTTACATGATAGGGCCTTAGTGATTGGGACCTCTGTTAGGTTGAAGGGGGTCTTATAGGTGGTAGTATTGATGCCGTGTTGGCATTTCTTGCAGGATTTACATTTATAGAAACCCAGGTGCTGGCTTAACCATGTGCCTTTAGCTGGACCTTCTAAATCATTGCGCACCAAGGTATCTTTCATGGATGATGCTCTGCTATATGTTATGGCAGCTTTCCTAGGTAAAAGCTGACCAATCACAGGATCTCTCAAAACAAAGGTCCAGTTTCTATCTATGATCTTTTTAATGTTTTTACCCTGCTTGCTGCAACTGAAAATAAACCTGAATGTCCCCTCTTTATTATTGGTGGCTAAATCTGGCTTGATTTGATGATTGAGGAGGGTGTCCCTGCTTGTTTCATTGCTTTTCCGCATCGCATTGTCAATGCATCTAGGGGAATATCCCCGAGCTAGAAATCTATTTCTGCTAGATGTTTGAGATCCTCTTCACTACTACATATACGCTTCAACCGCAACATCTCCCCAAATGGTATACTTTGTATTAAGTATTCAGGGTGGGCACTACTAGCATGTAGCACTGAGTTGCCCGCGGTGGATTTTCTTAGTAGTGTGGTATGTAATTGACCATTTTTTATGTAGATCTGAACATCTAAGAAGTTTACGGTTTTGGAACTAACTGACGGAGTAAACTGTAAATTCAACTTATTGACATTCAGATTTTGAACAAATGTCTTTGCATCACTTATTGTACCTTGCCAAACCACAAATAAATTGTCGGTATATCTCAACCATATTTTGACGTCGTTGGTCATACATGTCACGTACTCTTTATGGAGGACCAGCTCCTCCCACCATCCCATGTGTAGACAAGCATAGCTAGGGGAGAAGCTGGCCCTCATCGCCACTCCACGTTGTTGTTGATATAAAGAGTTTTCAAACATAAAAACATTGTTGTTGAGACAAAATTCTATCATATTAACCAGCATTACACTGTGTTGTTCAAAATCTGGCCCTCTGTGTGTAAGGTAGTGTCTTAATGCCCTTAGCCCATCCTGATGCTTAATGGATGTATATAAGGATGTGACACCAAGTGTAATAAGCAGGTTGTAGTCTTTTGAGTTTTAGAGAGAAAGTCCCCAGTGTCCCTAACATATGAGGGCAGCCCTTTCACATGACTCTGGAGAAAATAGTCCACATATTATTGCTGTTGCCGGGCTGATATAATTGGCCTGCCCGGGGTATAAGGGGATTTTTGTGCACCTTGGGTATAAAGTACATTATAGGCGTCACAGGATTGTCATTTTTCATGAATTTATATTCATCCGTTGTCAAAAGTCCAGAATTTGTCCATGCTACAAGTTTCATGCCATAGCAGTTATACATGCTTTTTAGATTTTGATGGTCGGAGCGATAGTAACATTCTCTGTCACTTAGTTGTGTCATAGCTTCTTCTATATAATCCGTGTGTGTGTGTGTGTGTGTCTGTCTGTCTGTCTGTCTGTCTGTCTGTCTGTCTGTCTGTCTGTTTTCTAAAGGGCCCCCGAGTGGGCCACGTCCCGGGATCATAAAATAAAAACGAGGGCTCCGGAGGCTCCTTGAGTCCAGAGGACAACTATCGCTCCAGGACTAAACAAACCTTGATGGGGGGGCAATGCGGACCTCCCCTCCCAAGCCCCAGGGACCACCACCTCTCGGAGCTAACCAAATATTGATGGGGGGTGCATGGACCCCCTGAGCGCCAGGGACCACCACTCCCCAAGGCTAAATATTATGTCAGGGGGGTCTATGGACCCCCACACCTCGGGGACCATCACCTCCCTGTGGTCAAATATTTGTAAAAGATGGGGGAGAGGCCGTGAGGACCTTTCTCCCAGGCCACATACGGCCCACGGACTACCACCCTTGACAAGGCCATTGACAAGAAAGAAGGGACCACACAACCATCAACCTGTCCTAGAGCCATACATGGCCCTGGGGATTGCCACCACCCAGAGCTTTGACAGCTACTGCCAAGCAAAAGTAAACACTCCAGTTCCAGCAAACAAAAGCTGTCAAAGTGCTCCCGCCGGCTGGAAGCAGAGGTTTTATCTTTTTCACTGCCTGCAAAGGCTGTCTTTAGAACTTCTATGGCTTATGGTAAAAAACAAAGTCAGTGCATTTACTGTTTGTAACCACAGCACAAAGCCCAAGGTTGCAAAATCTGCCAGAACGTTTCAGCCAGGGAGAGAAGGGTCATTTTAACTGTTAAAAGCGCCCCTCCATCTGATCTAAAAAGATGTACAAGTGAAAAAAGTCATGCTATGAGAATAGCAAACCGACTTTAGAACCTTGTCTTCTGGTGACTCCACCTTCAAGAACCCACCTGCAAAAGTGTCTAAAAAGTCTGAGGGTAATTCTTCAAAGCAACCTGAGGTAAACTATCCCTCAGTGGCTTTCTTCAACAAGGCCATTATTAGTGGTCACCTGTCAGTGGCTTCATCTACCCTACTTTGTCATCATCTTCTTCCATAAAGTTGCACCATTCGGCAAATGAGATGCGTCACTCCTCCTAGTCATCATCGCAGATCCCTTTGACAGTGACTCTGTTGTCATTCATTTTTACCACACCAGCTCCACAGATGACTCTCACTCACAGAGGTATCTTCATCTTCAGCAACGCCAGTTCCATCGAGTGCTATCTCATCATCATTTACTGTATAGAGGAAGTTACCGACATCCTCGTTGACGGCCAAAGCATCAATAGCACCCTCATTGATTAAGTTTTGGTCAGCACCCTGACCAACAGTGAAACCCTTGTTGACTTTCACAGTCATTTCTTCTTCAACTGCACCCCAAGTGGGTGCCTTTATCACTCCTGCAATCTTATCTATCTTCCAACACGGAATATGGTGAATGAGAGGGAGACTGTTTTGGGCTGCCCTAAAGTCCTGGCTACCAGCATGTAAATCTAATCTATCAAAAATAAGAGGCATATTAGTCTCCTCAGTGTCATGTCCCAATTCCTTCACACCGTAATGAGGAGTAAAGTCTGGACTGGTGGTATAGCCGAGTGTACCATGATCAATATTGTGGCCTCTATTAAGAAGAAAACTATACCATTAGCCACCTGTGATGTACGTCCCATTGAACATGATCTGTGATTTTTAGTCCATGATTACATAATATTATATTAGCTTTCCTTCAGCAAGACCACCTTTTCCACAGACCCCTTTGCCTCCTCAACCACAGCAGCTGCCACCTCAACTGCTGGTATTAGCACCTTACCCTCCCTCCATGGCAGGCTGAAGCTTCTATCACAATGGATTACCTTGCAGACGAGTAAGAATTACATTCTGCAGGTTGTACTGCTATATGGCAGATGCTCTAGATGATGCTGAGCTCCCGTTCGCTGACATTTTGAGATTCTACACTCTTATTGAGAGTGCTTTTTACAGGTTTTACAGGTTTGCTTTACTGCTGGCAGTGAGGTAATCAACCTGCTTCTTTTTTAATATGAGGGACCATTCTAGGAGGAGACACAAAGTGATTTCAGTAGTAGATCATATATGAATGAAAGGCACATAACTAATGCAAAATCCTGCTTCTGGCTTAGTCCAGTGCCCTCACCTTAAGGCAAAGGTTGAGGCACTGGATAACACTGCTGCTTGCCTAATTGGCCATTACTTGCAGGCAACTCATAGAGGCTCTGGTAACTCCTCTACTCCGTGCATTCCCCTACCTGAAAGAAAAGGCTGGCATGATGGATTGCCTTGGGATTCATGTGTCCTTCCTGGCATCAATTTCTGCTCCAGATATTAAATTCTCTTTTTTAGACTTTATGATCAGCACAAGTAGAACAACATAACCCCCTAGGTGGAGCTGAGCATATGCCACTCTCCCAGTCATCTCCATCAATGTTTTCCAATGTAACTGTTGTTCTTTGAGGACAGAACTGTCTCAGATGCACATAGTTACATCCAGAGCTTCAGAGTCTCAGACTTAATATGCCCTTTGATGGAGAGTCTTTGTTTCATCCCCATGTAAAAGCTCTCCAGCATATATATGTGGGCATGGCGCTTTTGAATTCTTTCAAGTTAGCTGATGACAGTCCTTTCTAGGGGCATGCAATAGAGTCTGCGGTGTTTTCGGGGCTACTGTCAGTAACTGCAGTAGTTTCAAAAGTCCAACTACAGATGACCCCCTCCCCCTGCCATCTCAACAGGCCAGAAGATCCTCTAGACCCTCACAGTCCTATTGCACCCATTCAGAAAAGCAAGGAGGCGATCATTCCAGGTCCAATGATTGAAGATGAAATTGACTTATGGCTGACAGGGGTTACTTTCCCCACCATATATCAGTGGGAAAATTGCTGCCTAGTTACAAGAATCGTCCAACATCACCTCCAACTAGTAGATCCTGGTCTTAATCCTGATTGAGTGCGAAGTTCATATACTCAAGTTTGTGCTGAAATCGCAATGCATGCATTATGCACATTTTAAACATTATTTAACCACAATTTAAAATTCATAATATCTTAAGTTGATTCAGTTTTCTTATGCAATACAGTTCCCTTAACCAGCCCCTACAACTTTCCTCAAACCACACATAATTCTTATAATTATCATTAAAGTAGAGCCACACTCTGCTGATGGTACCAAGCCCTCCAAGTGATGTTTCCACATTGTACTGAATTGATATTCCAGTTGTATCTTTACATAGTGCTAGACCATTGTCACGTGTTTCAATTCACTTAAAGACACGATTTCCTCCTCAAAAATTAGAGTTAACTGCACACAAAAAGTCAAAATAAATTTCATCTTCTACTGTTCGAGTGTTACAGAATTACTTTGACTGAGACAACTGTTTTGCAGTGAAGCTCTACAATGACCAAATGTGCAAACTAAATTTAAACTGCATATATCAACAGATTGCGTATTATATTAATAATATATGGTTCAATAAATGGCACTTAATTTTGAGCTAAGCATTTAGTCACAGGATTTAATTGTGCATAGTGACTTCATTTCATTCTATGGAAATGTTGTTAAGCTTTCTGGCTTAGACCAATGGTTACTCAAACACAGACTAATAAATACATGTTGTATACATAGTAATCTATCTTAAAAGATATTTTCCCACTGTTTTGTCATAAATAATAAGAATTGCTTACTGCTATTATCTTACACTTCTAGTATTTGATAAGAAAACATTTGCTAAGACAATCATGTTAAAAAAAAAATCCAGTAGGTTGTGGAAAGCATTTTTTTGCACGAGCAAGAAATACAGCATCATCGGCCGGAAGCAGAGATGATATTTTTGATTAACTAACTTGCAACCAGGTGGGGAGGGGGGTGTTGCGGTTTTGTTTGCTGGTTATGTGTGGGGGGACAAGATGGCCAATCAGGCACTCTGAAACCGTGCTCCATTGCCCCAAGTAAATATCCATCCTAATCCTGCGTGTTTGAGGCTTGGAATAATCGTTGGCCGATGTGCGGTGCCCATGCCATACAAATTGTAGTTGGCTGAGAGCAGCAAAATCCTTACATCGGTGACAGAGATGCCGTGCTGTGATGGGGCCTATCGGGAGGCGCGTCCAGGCCTAGAGTTAATGCTGGGGCCACTGAGAGCTACACTGAAGGGGTGCTGTGTGACCTACCAGTAGCGAAACTGCATCCTGTGACTGTGTGGCGGCAGTGGTCAGAAAGGTGAGGTGAAGCTGGATCGCCTTCTGGAGCAGTAACCCGGAGAGACGTACTTGGCCATGACGGAGTGAGATCTGCCTTTGCGGTGCAGTAACCCTGCAGGTGGACTCTTGTCCTCCCCCAACCTGGGGGACTGGCTGCTGCGCAACGTTCGGGGGCCCAGGAAGATAGTGCGCAGCCTGAGGGAGGTGCGGCGTGTCCCGAACACATCGGCGGAAGGGCTGCAGGAGAGCGGGAGCTGACAACAGCGGATTGTAACTGAGGTGTTTGAGATGTGTTGATCGGAAGTTGGGGCTCAGAAAGGGGAGCGACGGAACACTTGCCTGTCCCTGATCTTGACTGAGGAGGTGAGCTGGCGGCATCCTACCTTGGGGGACACTGGTGAGTGACTGCCACGCCCTCAACCGAGGCACTGTTCATATTGTGAGGAGAGTGTGCCGAGGGAGTACAACTGCCCGTTTCCAAGAAATGGATACAGTCTGAGTCTCAAAAGAGGTGTCAAGTAGATGACGGATGTAGGGCTCTAATACCTGCAAACTACCCATCAGCCGTTTGGGCGTGGTGGGGTCCCTCGGTGAGCCTGACTTTATAGATCCACAGATGCGAATGAGTGCCTCAGTTGGCGGGGTAGTAAATGTAGTCAGCCGAAGATCCCCTCTCGCCTTGGCTGCCTCCATGAGCTCAGGACTCTTACTAGCCTGGTTGGAGAAGGTAGAATAGATCTTTGCCACCTTGTTGGCGAAAAACTCCGCTATGCGGGGACAGCTATCCACCGAGCAAAGTTCTTCGGGAACTGCCATAGGCTTCCCTGCCGAAAGTGATTTATAAATTAAGAACAATTCCTTTGTGGACTTTTCGGCTTCTTTAATCCTGATGTCAAAATACATTGTCTTAGCCTTCCTAATCAGTCTATGGTAGATGCGTCTACTAGCTACATAACCTGCTTTGGCTTGAACATTGAAGGCTATCCTCCACTGTCTCTCTGCGCGTTTGCATGCTACTTTAGCCGCTCGCACCTCCTCACTGTACCATGGCGCCGTTCTCTGAACACGCCCCCCCACTCTCGCCACACCGATTGATACTGGAGGACTCCCCGTTGCAGTCCCTCATGGGTATAATCCGGTCACAAGTCCTAAAAAAGAAGGTTAGGCAGTATGCAAGTGAAATCATGATGCATGCCATCACAGCGCATGATGTCACGATGCGTGGCATTGCACAAAGTGACATCAGATATTAAGACCATGTTTATCAGGTATATCATGAGTACATTAAAGCGCATTTTGAGAGTTGAATGAGATTTGGCGTTGAGATTGTGCCAAAAATGTGGCGCGTTCCAGACGCAAAATCTGGGGCTCAACTAATAAATGTTTCTTTTAAACCCTGCCACAAAGATATTGGCAATAAGGAGAAGCATGGCAATAGATCTGTTCTGCTTCATTGGTTGCAAAACCTACATTTTAAAATATTTGATGGGTTAAGGCATCTGGTGTGAACATGCCCAGTAGATCTCAGGGAATCGTAATAATGGCGAAAGAACTCTGGTAGTTAATCCACTTGCTGGAGAGATCTGTGTTCTGTGAAGTCCCAGATTTGAATAAAAGTAGTAGAGAAGGTAAATCTGTCTCTTGCAAAGCACATCATCTAACACGCAGATGATTTTTATTTTTATTTTATGTAGATAGTAAAGGGAGATACTGCTTTTAACACAGAGATCCTTTTTTTACCTGCAATTCATAAATTGTAATCCTTCTAAAAGACCACATTGAGGTATGAAGGGCATGTGACTCCTACACCTTGTAAACCTCACTGTCTCATGTAACTCATTTTGTACATTGATTTACTCGTCTACACGATTTATTGTCAATGTATAATATGTAGGTTACGTAAAGAACTCTGGCACCCTGCATTAGGTTGAGTAGCGCTATAAAAGAAATAAAATAGTGCTATTGAAATCGTTATTTGTGTAAGTCCTGGGACAGACCAACACACCTGACATTCTTACAGTGCATGCATCTCTTATAAACAGGGACTGAATTAAGTACCAGTGAAGACATAACAAGCTGGGTGCCTTTGTTTCCCCTCTGTGGCATTTAAATGTAAGTGTAAGGTTCCAGGCCACCTCCAGTCTGGCTATTCAAACAAAAGAAGGCCTGATGGCCCCTTAACTTCGGCCCAGCTGAAGGTGAAAAAAAAAACCTCCAGCCTGCAAGTGTCTGCTGGGGATGAAAAGCAGACACAGTACAGGCGCTGCTGAACTTGTCCCGGTGTCTGAAAATTACCCCCGGAAACATTCAGCATATTTCTGTGGGTCCCAACTTCTTGGCAGGGGGGGCGGCGTCCACCCTGTGAAAAGAGTGGGTGGACACTGTGTACCTGCGTGTACCCCCGACTTGTGCCCTGGGTAAAATAAAGCAACCTTTGGGGAAAAATGCAGTGGAAATTTTTACAACTCGCACTGGTCCTTGCCAAAGAGTGTATAAGCTATGGGATGGTTGGGTAATAGAACTCCCTCTGTGACTTTGTGGTACAGGAACATTGTAGAGTTGGCTCTAGCAGAAGGCAGTTAGAGAGGCAGTAGTTGAGACGAAAAACTGCTTGATGATCTAGAGGCCTGGGCGTCGATTTTGGCAGCATTCCAGGTCACAGAAAGGAACATGCAGCAGCAGGGGGTCACAAACATAGGGCCTCCCCGGTGGGTGGCACACAACACACTGAAACAGGAGAAAGGATGTAGCCTCACGGCTAGAGCTGCCGACTTTCGAGCTGGGGAACTGGGTTTGAGTCTCTGCATCGCCTCAGCATCCTGTGTTTCTGGGCAAATCAGATAATGCAGTGTTCTGGGTAAGCCGCAGCCCCTCCAGCAATCAGCACTCTGCTGGGGATTACCTCTATGTAGATGCACTAGTGTAAGGTACCAGTAAATAACTATTTTAGCGGCAGTTTCGATGCTAACCATGTTGCGTGCAGTGCGCCTCACTCTATGGTATAGGACTTTCCACTCCCTCTGTGTCCATTGTCTCAATACTTCTAGTTCCCAGCCCCTTTGGCCTGTTGTTTTGACTTGGAGGAGCCTGGTGTAGAATGCCATACAATTCAGTAATTAGCCGGCGATCTGAGGTTTTCTTTACCAGCCATTTTTCAAAAGCAGAAAGTGGGTTCTGTGCCCATGGGCGAATCATCGGATGTTTGTGCCAGTAGAGAGCTTGGCAGTAATGCAATCTTTCGGATTCTGGCAAGGCATAATCCGATCGAAGCTGGTCAAAAGAGAGTGGGTCCTCCTCATCAAACATGTGGCCAATGAAAAGGCATATTGCCCTCTGCCACCCTGTAGTGAAGTCTGTTACCCACTATCGGCGTCTGTGGAGTAGGGAAGACCATCCCTTACGAACTCCCACCCGATCCCCGCACCTCCATCGTAGCTCTAGTGATGGGAGAAGAATAAAGGCTCTTCCATTGGTGTGGCGTCTTCTGTACGGGAATTTCCAATAAGTGCTGCCTGGTGACTGCTTGGTCCATAAATAACCAGTGTGTCTTGGACTCCTCCTGCTGCCATTCTACAAGGAAGCTGAGCTGCACTGTCTGGTAATATTGCATGAGATCTGGGATGCTCAGCTGCCTTAACCTGGTGGTCTATAGCTAATATTTTTCTGCTTCTTGGGCTGTCGCTCAGCCCAAACTAAGCAATTCATTTCCCCCTGTAGGGACTGGAGCAGTCCCGCAGAAGGTGTCACCGGGAGTTCCTGGAAAAGTACAAAACCTTGTTTTAAGGCTTTCCTCTTCAGGGCTGCTATGAGGCCGAGCCAAGAGAGCCGGTAGTTTCTGTAACTGGCTAAGACGCTCTTGATATGCTGAAGAAGGGATTTATAGTTCAAGGTCACAGTCCACTGTGCCGAACAAGCCAAGTAGCCCTAAGTAGCGGATGCACGTAGTAGTCTATTGGATTGGATGTTGACTCGTGAGCTGTTCCAGCATCTCCGATCTCACAGATAGATTAAGGGCCTGCGATTTATGGACATTAATGCGGAATTCCGCTGCCTGGCCGACAGTCTACAGCTCCACCAGAAAAGGCGTAAGGGCCCTAATCCGGTCCTCCAGCTCCACTAACATGTCATCCTCGTAGGCGCAGATTCTGTGTTCTTTACCTCCAGAGGTGACACTCTTAACATTGGGGTGGTCTCAGACACGTTGCGGCAAGGGCTCCATGTAGAGCGAAAACAACTGGGGCAAAAGTGGGCACCTCTGACGTGTGCCTCTCCAATATTGAAGGGAGCCGAAGGGCGCCCATTCATTTGGACTGTTGCGCAGGTTTGACCATAATTGTGCTGGTCCCCTTTATGGAAACCCTCTCCAAAGCCAAAATAATTCCTCTAAGTAGGGCCAGTGAACGCAATTGAAATCTTTCTCAGCATCGATAGCTAAAAAGCAGTGTCTCTCGACCAGAGCGTTGGGCCTTATCGCTTAGATGCAGGTTAGTTTTAGCATTATCGTTCACTGTCTGTGGTGTACAAAACCTCCTTGGCTCGGGTTGATCAAGCCAGACATGAGGGGTCTTAATTGGGCAGCCAAAATCCCTGTGAACAATTTAATGCCAGAATTAAGGAGTGAGTTTGGGCGTTAAGAACCACACTGTTGTTTAGCTTTCCCCGGCTTGGGAATTACTACATTAGTGGCTTCTAGTATGGAAGAATGGACATTGTTTGGGCCCATCAGTGAATTAAAGAGGCGTGTCAGTATGAGGGCAAGTGTGAAGCAGAAGTTTTTCATAAAAAAGGGCCAGGAAACCATCCGGGCTGAGCAATTTGAGAGGCTTCTGTCTGGCAATAGCAGAAATACCCTCCTCGTTCCAAATCGGACGGTCTACATTAGCCGTGGGGTACACACCTCTTTGAGGTATGTCTCTGAACTATTTTGATCCAGAGTTTGCCCGATATTCAAATGTTGATATGGGTCTCGTAACTGCGATTCTATGGGGCTATTTCTGACAATCTCAGAGCCACCAGAAGCTCGCCTGGAATGATCTCCCGCTGCCTGCTGCTGCGCTTGTAATATGTTGGCTAATAGCCATCCGCACCAGTTCCCCCCTACGTAGGAGGAGTGTCTTTGATTGCTAGGAAACCTATATGGACTCGATTGAGTTTATTTACTACTCATACTACTCTGGTCTGTGTAGCAGGGTCTCCCACATTCGCCAGGACTGAGAGGGCCATTCCAGAGGTGGAAAGGCTAAGGTAAGGGAAACTGCGGCATGGTCAGATAGGGAGCACAGTTCGATTTCAGATGGTGTTGTTAAGGAGTGTGTGAGTAAAACTTGTATCCCTGAGTTTGCGGGTTCTGATCTCTCCAGAGGTCCTGTAGGCCTATCTCGTGTAACCACTGTGTCCCCTCCAGTACGAATGGTGTTGTGTGGAGTGGTCCAGGTCGTTGTTGAACTCTAAATTGAGCTCTCCTCCCAGGAGCACTAGTCTGTCCTGTATGGGCATGACCTCATATCAAAAACAGAATTCCCTTTTGTGTCTGATTCACTGAGTTTCAAATAGTTTGCACTGAACCAAAGTCCACACTCCAATATAAAATGTTGTGACTAGTCTATTTAGTTAAGTTAGGAGATACTAAAGAAATAAAAATAAATATTTGTGGGTGAACACCCATTGGAGAGCATATCCCAAGTGGTCTGACCAAGTTTGAAAGTCCTCCTTTCTCAAGGTGCCACTTAGGATATCCTCGGAAAGGGGCAACACGATTTAAACATGGTTGCACATTTGGAGTTTCCCTGTTAAAACAAACTTGAATGCATGGTCTGTTTTTATGAATTTTATGAAAAACTTATAAATGTTATATGAGTCCTGAAGAAGGTGTCAAGAAAAATAAGATACACCGAAACGCTCCGTCGACGCACAGTTCTTTGAAAATACCATTACTTGAGTCAATGTATTGATATATTGATTTTTTTGTTATGGTATGTTTTTCTTTGAATGCATAAAATGGACGCGAGTACTATATATTTGTAATGTTTTCATGAAATGTTTTGTTGAACATACATTGTCAATCAGTCATGTTACTATGATGATTTTTTTACAAATTTAAAAAATAAGTGCAATCAAAAGCAGGTCTTTGTTTGCATGGTGTGTAATAAAATAAAATATACTTAACTAAATAGACTAGTCACAGCATTTTATATTGGAGTGCGGACTTTGGTTCAGTGCAAACTATTTGAAGTTTAGTGACTCTGACACAAAAGGGAATTCTGTGTTAACTACCCGGTCCCTTTTGGTCTAACTGGGGCAAACTCTCTCTTCTTTTGGGTTTGGACATGACCTCTGCCACTGCCCAACGGAGAAAGTGTTCCTGTCCTTCATTCAGGCGTATATGGAATCCAGAGTAAAAATATGATCGCCTACACTCAATGTATGTGCCTGGAGCCTACCTCTAATTTCGGTGACTTTGAGCCCCACATTGCGACGAAATGAGCAAGAAACCATAATAGCAACCCCTGCTGCTTTGGAAGGGCTAGATGAAAAGAACTGTTGTGGAAAGGTACGAGAGCGCAGTCTGTGCCAGTCATTGGCCCCTAAGTGAAATTCCTGTAGAAAGCAGAGATGTGTAGAAAGCAGAGATGTGCTTCGAATTGTCCAATATAGGAGAAAATGGTGCAGCACTTAAACAGGTTGTTGAGACCCTTAACATTAAGGGTTAGGATTTTTACAACAGTATGTGTATTATGAGGGAGAGTAGTATGTAGTGGAGATGTTTCTGGGTAGAGCCCAGCCTTCATTTGTGCAGGACCAACGTCATCCAGTGCCCAACCTGTATGTGCCTATGTCAATGAGACACCATTGTCTTTGAGTACACCCAAAAGATAACCATAACTGCATAAAACAGAAAAAAACAACAGTGCTCCCGTCATAGGGCCCCAGAAAAGAATTAAGGGTCCCATTGGGAATGACAGTTTAGGGTAAGGATTGTGGCTCAAGGCTTCTCGACTTCCGCCCCTGCCCAGGACCACCCCACCGCAAGAATAAATGTAAGCTTGGGGCTCCAGTAGTGATCATGTTGTATCTGAGCTACCCAGGTCACCAGACAGCGTCTCCAGCACTGCTCTTCGTTCTTTTACCATGGTCTGGAGTTGGGTCGCTGGCTTTCGTCATCCGGACTCTTGACGCCCTTCACCCTGTATGCCTTTGGGAGGGTGTGGAGCTGGTGTAGCTTGTATGGAGCTGGTGGAGCTTGTGAAAGATAATGTGGAAAGGGTGGATTACATATTGCCTTTACCGCATAGATTGGCAGTGACAGGGCGAAAATCATGTTTTTTTCAGTAACGTGACAGCTGCCAAGTCCTGATAAAGCATAGGTGTGTGTCCTTGGAATTGCACTTAGTGGTGTTCTCTGACTTTGTGGAGGATGCATTCTTTTAGCTGAAAGTCATGTACACAGACCAGTATAACTGCAGGAGTGGCAGGCGCAGGCCTTATCTGAAAGAGACACGTTAGTGATAGATTCCTTACCTTGGAATATTCCCCAGGCGTCAAACTGGTTCCGGAAAGTTTTCTGCTTCGCAGTACCCCTGCACGGCAGTAGGTGGCGTCTTGTGGCTCCGTGTCCGTCACTGGCCTCTTAAGCGCCGGGATGACGTCACGGAGGCTACTTAGGTGCCACCCATGCACGCTGACGTCAGTTCTTTTCTTTTTCCGTGCCGAACTCGCAGATCCGGATTGAGCACATGCCTCGGTCAATTTTTGACCACTTTTTTGAGACTTTTGTCTCCTTCTCTCCTGGTGCACATAGGGGTGCCCGGCTTTAAGTCTTGTGGGTCGGGGCACCTTAATATGTCGATGGCGGACCCCCATGATGTCTGCTTCTACTGCCTGGAGACTATTCATGACTCCCGGGACTGTCGGGACTGCCGGGCCATGGCCCCGAAGGCCTTGCAGGAGCGGCGCCGGAAGTTGCTGGAGGTCCGGCACTCCTCTAACCGCCGCTTCGGGTCTAGGGGCCGTTCGCAGGACCGGAGTCGTCGCTCCTTGGGCTCAAAGTCTTCACCTTCAGATTCCAGTAAGCGACGACGTAAGAAGAAGTCGAAGAAGCGTGTTTGCTCTCCGATGTCCCCCCGTCGCTCCTCGGAGGCGGACGAGGGGGACAAGGGCTCCGCCCCTGTGGCTCCTCCGAGTCTGGGAGTCCCGCAGCCTACCCGCTATACCTGCGTCCTTCTGCGTCTCCCGAAAAAAATGCAAGAATTTGTTGCTGCCATAGACCGCCTGTTTAGGCCTCGGGCTCCCGCCGGCACTACTACGGGCCCCGCGGTCCGATGTCCAGAACCTGTTGGCCCGGCGGCACCGCCCTGGCGCCAGCCCCGGAGCCTCTGGATCCAGCGCCCTCAGCTCCGGCGCCACAAGGTGCAGCAGCGCTGGCCCTGGCACTGTCCTTGGCTCCGGCCCCAGCACTGCCCCTGGCTCAACCACAGGCGCCGCACTGGGTGCCATTTATCCCGAACCTGCCCCGGTTCTCAGACCATTTCGTTCCGACCTGGGAACCACATTGGGATGCGGCTCCGGTTCAGCCCCGGCCAGCGCCGTTCCCGTTCTCCTGAGCCCCTGCTGCCGCAGCGGGCTCCTTCTACTCTGGATCCGGAATAGGACTGGGACGGCTCTGAGGACCCCCAGTGTGACTTCGAGCAGGATTGGGTGGATGACCTTCAAGATGCGGGTGAACTTGATGTGTCTTCTGACCCGGGGTTTGCCTCCCCTCTGCCTACTATGGAGGAGGGCGCTTCCTACACTATGGTGCTTGACCACTCACCCCACGCCTGAGAGCCTGGTCATTTAGGCTTCGGCATCGCAGAGTGCCTTCCCCACGGCTCCGCCGGATAAGGACTCTAAAAAGCTGGACCAGTATGGCAAGAGGTTGTTCTCCTCGGCCAGCTTGGTGCTGCGGTCGGTTAATACCGCTTTTTAATGGGCCGTTACTCCCACGCTGTATGGGATTCGGTGGCAGAGGTCCTGCCTCAGTGTTCTGAGGAGGTCCAGACTGTCCTTCCGCAAGCGAGTGCAGGGGGGCAAGGATGCGGCAAAGTTCGCCATCAGGTGTGGTCTGGACATGGCTGATTCCTTGGGCAGGGTGATTTCCACGACTGTGGCGTTGCTGCGCCATGCCTGGTTGCGGTCTGCCGGGTTCTCGCCCGATATCCAGGGCATGCTCATGGACATGCCGTTTGATGGCTCCCGCCTCTTTGGCGACAAAGCTGACCGTGCTCTAGAGCACTTTAAAGACTCGGCGGCCCACGGCAAAGTCCTTGGGTCTTTCTGCGAAGAGCCCTGCCACGCCTGGGTTTCGTTCCTTTCGTGGCCAGGGTAGAGGTACCCAAACACGCTTCTCCACAAAGACTGTGCAGAGCCAGCCTCAGCGCGGACGTGGCTTCTGCAGGGCGGGTCTGGTAACCAGCGAGCTTCCACCTCTAAGTCTTCCTAATCCAAGCTTCAGGGTGCACCCCACGCCAGTGGGAGGCAGGGTCCGTCACCACCTCCACCACTGGCGCGCAATCACATTGGACAAATGGGTGCTGCACATAATCTGCCACGGTTACTCGCTCCCCTTTCTGTCCTCCCCTCCGGCCATGCCACCTCAGTACCACCGCATGTCGGGGGATCATTTGGCTCTTCTCCGTCAGGAAGTCACGGCCCTCCTGGCCAAGGGGGCCATTGAGTGCGTTCCAGATCAGGAAGTAGGGAGTGGTTGTTATTCCCACTACTTTCTGGTTCCCAAGAAGGAAAAGGGGGGCTTGCGCCCCATCTTGGACCTCCGGGGCGTCAATCGCTACCTCCGGAAGGAGAAGTTCAAGATGCTGACTCTGGCTCAGGTCCTGACTGCCCTGGAGACTGGATGGTAGCGTTGGACTTGCAGGACGCTTATTTTCACTTCCCCTTCCCGCCTGCCCACCGGCATTACCTGCGGTTTATGGTCGGCCGGGAGCATTTTCAGTTTGCCGTGCTCCCCTTCGGCCTTACCAGCGCCCCTCGGGTGTTCACAAAAGTGATGGCAGTGGTCGCAGCTCATCTGCGCAGGTCAGGGGTGTCAGTCTTCCCCTACCTCGACGACTGGCTGTTGAAGGCGGGCTCTCCCCAGGCAGTCCTCTCCCACCTCCAGACTACGGCCGACCTCCTACATTTGCTGGGGTTCTCCATCAATGTGCCGAAGTCGCACCTGAGTCCCTCTCAGAAGCTCCCCTTCATCGGAGCGGTTCTGGACTCAACGCTGTTTCGGGTTTATCCTCCCGAGCAGCGAGTCTGGGATATTCAGGCTTTGATTCCGCTCTTTCAGCGTCTATCCCGGGTTTCAGTCAGGATGATCCTCCGGCTTCTTGGCCTGATGGCCTCCTGCATCCTGCTGGTGACACATGCCAGATGGCATATGCGGGCTCTTCAGTGGGACCTGAAGTTCCAGTGGGCACAGCATCAGGTCAACCTGTCAGATCACGTCCAGATCTCGGAGGGCGCTGCACAACAGTTGCACTGGTGACTCACGAACCGCGATTGGGTAAGTGGCAGTCCCTCTCCCTTCCCCAACCGGAGCACACAGTGGTGACGGATGCGTCCCTCCTGGGATGGGGAGGCCATATGGGAGAGGCGGAGATCAGAGGCCTCTGGTCTCCGGCGTAGTCCCGGCTCCATATCAACCTTCTGGAGCTGCAGGCGATCCAGCTTGCACTGAAGGCATTCCTTTCCTCTGTACGGGGAAGTGTAGTGCAGGTGTTCACGGACAACATCACTGCCATGTGGTATTGCCACAAACAGGGCGGGGTGGGGTCTTGGACCCTATGTCAGGAGGCTCTGCGCCTCTGGACATGGCTGGAACATCACTGCATTACCTTGGTGGTTCAACACCTGGCAGGTTATCTGAACGCCAGGGCGGACAAACTCAGCCGCCGGTGCATGTTGGATCACGAAGGGCGTCTGAACTCGGATGTGGCGCAAGGTCCCTTTCGCAATGGGGAGAGCCTTGGTTAGATCTATTCGCCACCGAAGACAACGCACAGTGTCATCAGTTCTGCGGGTTGGAATTTCCAAGGCGGCACTCGCTCGGAGATGCTTTTCGATGCAAGTGGAGTTGCGGCCTGTTGTACGCCTTTCCGCCTATACCACTTCTGCCCAGAGTGCTGAAGAAGATCAGGCGCAACCAGGCCCAAGTCATTCTTGTAGCTCCGGACTGGGATTGAAGAGTCTGGTATCCCGAGCTACTCAGTATGAGCATCGATCCCCCGATCCGTCTGCCTCTTCGGGAGGATCTACTGTTGCAGCAGCAGGGGACTGTCCTCCACCCGAACCTGTCCAGCCTCCACCTCCATGCGTGGAGATTGAGCAGCAGCAGTTGACACCTTTCGATCTTCCTCCCGAAGTCTGTGATGTCATTCTGGCAGCCAGGCCTCCCTCCACTAAGACGGTATATGCCTGCAGGTAGAACAGATTTGTGGCATGGTGCGCAGCGAAGACTGTGGATCCCCTTTAAGCTCCTCTTTCTGAGGTTCTTCTGTTCCTTCTCTCTTTGGCCCAGCAGGGCTCTGCTCTTGGCACAATCAAAGGTTATCTTTTGGCCATCTCCGCCTTTCTACGGCTTCCAGATCAACCTTCTCTTTTTAAGTCCCCGGTTGTTAACCATTTTCTTAAGGGCATTACGCATACGTTTCCACCCGTGCCCTTCATAATACCTCAGTGGGAATTGAATCTTGTCTTTACTTTTCTGATGTGTGCTCCTTTTGAGCCCCTTCATAACTTTCCCTTACGTCTTCTCTCTCTAAAGACGGCCTTCCTGGTTGCTATCACCTCTGCCAGAAGAGTGAGTGAGCTCCAGGCCCTTTCTTCCAAACCTCCTTTCCTTTCTGTTCATCCGGACAAGGTGGTTTTAAGGACCCGTTCTTCTTTCTTGCCAAAGGTTGTTACGCCCTTCCACATCGGGCAGACCACCACTTTGCCCACCTTCTCTCCGCCTACGCATCCTTCCAGGGAAGAGGAGAGGCTCCACCGTCTGGACCCAAAACTTGCTCTAGCATTCTATCTTCAGCGTACAGAGCAGTTCCGGGTGGATGATCAGCTTTTTGTTGGCTACGTGGGCCCCAAAAAAGGTCGGGCTGTGCACAAACGGACCATCTCCCGGTAGGTCGTTTTGTGCATCAAAGCATGTTACTCCTTGGCTAAGAAGGAGCCTCCTGTGGGGCTGCGTGCCCATTCGACCAGGGCAGCGGCAGCCATTACTGCCTTGGAACGTGGCGTTCCCTTGCAGGACATTTGTCAGGCAGCTACGTGGGCCTCGCTGCTCACGTTTACCAAGCACTACTGCCTTGACAGTCTGGTCCGGAGAGACAGCTTCTTTGGCCGTTCTTTGCTCTGTGACTTTTTGGTGTAATCTTTTTCTCAGACCCGCCACCAGGGTTGGTATTGCTGGGGTATCTATTCTAAGGTAAGGAATCTATCACTAACGTGTCTCTTTCAGATGCACAAGTTACTACTTCCTCCCCATTCTGCGAACTGATTACTAGGGTTAAGGTCATCCCTTTTTAGGGCCCTAGTTTTAGGCACCAATGGTCAGTATCTTGCATGGCTCTGCGTTTCGGCGCAGAAAGTCGTGTACAGAAATGATGTCACTGCGCATGGGTGGCGCCTAAGTAGCCTCCGTGACGTCATCCCGGCGCTTACGCTGCCAGTGACGGACCCAGAGCCGGACGACCACACCTACTGGCGCGCAGGGGTACTGCTAAGCAGAAAACGTTTGGGATCCAGTCTGTCGCCTGGGGAATATTCTAAGGTAAGGAATCTATCACTAACTAATGTCTCTTACAGATATATTGTTATACAAGTAGTAACTTGTGCGATAGGCCTACTCGATGCACCCTATTAAGTTTTATTGGTCGGTCCGGCAGTGTTTCAAGGATAGGAAGAAAGAGGTGGTTCACGTAGGTGCCCCATATCCCGCAGATTCCAGTGGTACATTGCCCCCAAGTGGCCGGTGTGATTCAAAAGGCAGCAAATGTCACTCAATATGAGCCATATGTAGCAAATCAAATGCTCAGTCAGATTGCAGTCAGTACGTGGTAGCACCCTCCTTGGACCAGCCAGCCAGCGTGGGCTAGAGCGCCCCACTTGTAGAAACCAACGCTATCCAGTTACAGCTGGGCTCTGGCATAAGCACCCAGTTCAGTGGGGGAGTCAAATTACATAGAGGCGCCAGGCGTTGACCTCAATTTCTCATGACGATACCCTCCTAATCCCTTACTGCATGGCCAGTCGTAGGAAATGCCAACCATGGTCAATAAGGGAGCAAACCCGCACAGTGGGAGCAGTCAGGCAGCCTTAATATTGTATCTGGGCACTTACTGGAGTAGAATGCCAGGGTGATAATTACTGGTCTGGGTGAAGGTGTGCCCGCAGTAGGCCCATGAGGATTATTCAACTAATGGCCCTGGCCCTATGCTTTGCTCATTATAGCGTCCTCAGCTGAACAGGCCTATGCGGCAACAGCAGTTACTGGCTCGAGGCATTGCTTAGCCTTGGGTCGCTCGCTAACGGAGGACCCCTATGTGGCTTGTGTCTAGCGCAGGCTGCTTGCAGCGGGTAGTGAAATGGGGGGCTAGGAGCATTTAGCGGGCCTTATCAATGTACCGCTTATAGCACGGCAGCTGCCGTTTTGCTACTTGCGGTTCACTGTGGAGGGTGCGGAGGCCTCGACAAGATACCTGCCGCCTGAAAGAATTGCCCCCATCTGGGTTAAGGAGAAAGTTGGCAGCACCATACAGGGCGGTCAGGAGTGAGTAAGCTGCGCAGTCGAGAGCAGGTATGAGGCCTCATTGCAGTGCCCATCCCACCGTCCGATGCAGAGTGCACGGGGGCCTCATCAGCGTGCCGGGTGTCTGGAGATGCTCGCCCACGTCTGGGCCACGGTGCAGATGGGCAGTATCACCAGAGGAGTCACCCGTTGCGGGGTAGGCGGGCCGTGTATCACCTCCTCAACATCTCAGCAGATACCTTTCCCCATCTGTGTCTCCACATTTGTGCTCTGCTCAATTGGCGCAGATCATGTAGCTATTGGGCTTCGGGGGGTCCACCTCACCGTCCCTCTCTCTCCAGTGTTTGGGACATGCACCGCGGGCCTCGTTGTTCAATTGCAGAGGCATGGTTTTGGACCCGATGGATGGCATGGACGGAGTGACAGTGAAGCACGTCTTAACCGCCTGCTCTCTTGGCCACGCCCATAATGTCTTTTTAATAGGAAGAAATAGACTTTTACTCAGCACACAAGATAGCATAATAAAACAATTGAGTTATTGATGTTTAAGTCTCATTGAAATTAAAGTTGTATTCCTTCATATCCCCACAAAATCAGCTCTCACAAGTTAACTTAAGTCCATCATCAATGTAGAGAGAGCTCATCTTTTGGAGTTTTTTCCTTCCTGGACTGCTGACCGCAGATGAAATGACATTTCTCATCAACTACCAACTTTATTTATTGATTCTTTTATTCAGATCATGCTGCATTATTTTGTTTTGTTGAGTTGTACATATTCTGAATAGGCTATACATTCCTACTTTTGTTGTAGATAAACTGTGCGAAGACTAAGCTTGAGTTTCAGTCGATAGGACCATAAACCAATATGAAATTTCATCATGACCTATCATGACTAAAGAAGATCAACTGAAGGATTGTCCTATTAATTCTGGGTTGTGGTCTCTCTGGTGAAGGAGTGCTTTGGTGTAGTCAATCAGGGAATAACAGCTTCCTTGAAAACAGTTTTATTCAGGATTTCCAAAAATTCGACAGACTTGGGGAAGAATATCTGGTAGGAGATTCAAAGAACTCTGTATGTTGTCTTTAATTGCTTAGACTGTGGTCTTTTTCTACCTTATTCTATCTTAACTGATTGCATGTGCTTGAGTGAAAGTGGGATTAGTGGTAGATGTTTTAAGGTACCCTTTCTCAGTGCCTTACTTGTAGATGATTCATTAAATTTTACATTTACTTTTCTGCTCCAAGAGCCATTGTACCCATTTTATTGTGGAAGATATGTTGCAATATTTTCTAATGTTCTGATAGCAGCACACAGTTTAGCTGTTAGTTGATTGTTGCTTCTGTAGATCCTTTTGAATAAGCCTGTGTAGAAGGAACAGGATAGTTTCAACCCCATCATACATTCCAGCCATTGGATTTTCTGTAGTAACTGGACTACCTTCTTGAGTATATTCAGTTAAAAATGTCTGTCTTGGTCTACAGCCTTGACCTGCCTGACTATCTGAGAGAAGCAGAGGTCTGGGTCAAACTCCATGCCGGAGTTCTTTACTCTGAGCACTAGGTTTGGACTGCACTCTGGGAAAGCCTGTACTCTATAGGTGTGGTGATGCAGTTTGTATCTCCTAGTACCAAAACCTCATATTTGCCCCACTGAAGCCTCGGTAATTTACTTGTCCTTTATTGAGAACTTTTCGAGTGTTCTCTGATTTCTGTTTATAACAAACATCTTTCTTTGGGTGCGTCTGCCTTGAAGTGTTGAATCTTAGTCAATACGTTGTAATTACCATGCTGTGGACTTTTACGAATCACATTTTACAGAAGGTCCTTGAGCCCTGGAAAGGCCTAACATGTTGGAAGAATGTTAAAGATAGCATTGCCAAAATATCTGAATAAAGCACCTTAAAATAATGTGAAAGGCCTTGCCTTGTCTCATCCCCTTGACACTCTTACAGGACATAAGCGATCCATCGCCTTGCTTGTTCTTTCTCCATGCCTTCAATTCCCATCCAGCCCTGGGTCCAGACTTAATGTGAAGACCTGATCATCGAGTTTATTGAAACTGGAGCCAGGGCATAAAAGGAACATAAAAAAAACTAGAGCTCTGGAGAAACGTGGATTTCATGTCCTAAATGGTTGTATCTTTGAAACAGTTGCTGTACCTGCCGTGTAGTAGTGTGATATGTGTAGTTAATGGTGCATGTTTAGAACTAAAATGATTAGGATAATCGTCACTGAGCGACTGTACTCTCCAAGAATATCTGTTGTAGATTGTCAGAGAACGTGTTTTTTAAAGTCGCACCCAGAATGCCCAGAATTGCATCCATGCTATTCACACAAGGGTCGTGGACACAAGGACCCTAACAGGACTTCCTTAGATAGTGATTGTCATTGAGCCATCCCCTAAGAACCTATGAGGTGCAGATCCCATGCCAGTAAGTATATGTAGTAAATGACCAGTGTACTTTTTTTTAAATATTGACAATATGTAGTGTTAGTATTAAAGCTCATTTGTCCCGATTTTACATTTTACTAGTTTCTCTGTAGAAGGTACAAGCATCCATTGCATATCTATAATAATGGAAAGTAAGTCTGCACTTAAAATAACACATGATAGAAGTCGAGGCTGGTCTTTGTTCCCATGAATCTAGTATTAAAATATGTGAAAACTGTTAACTTTTGCATATACTTAAGCCACTTGTAAATGTAACAAACATTTACTTGGTATGAGTAAGCCCTTCCTTCTAGTTATTGACTTTCAACTGCTGACTTCGTTTGAATAATAACGATGACATAAACAGGCTTCTTATACTAAAGTGTATTTTTCTAGCATATGGGTTTCAACACTTTGAAACTGAAAATGTGTTTATAGCGGGCTGTCTAGCGTGCAAGACAAATCTCGTGCTTTTGGCCAGGTTGTTAAGCAATAAAAAATAAGGCTATATTTTAAACAAGAAAATGTTCATCTGCCATAATATTTACACTAACTTACAAAACGGCTTTAGATGATGCTGTACGATCCGCTGCCTCAACGCTTTCCTTTAAGCAGCCTCTCTGTATATATCATCTTTCAATGATTATATTACCACTGATGTAGTTTATCAGCTGAAATGTTTTAATCATTTTAGGTTGAGCTTGAAAGGAAGTTGGAGTCGGCTACAAAGTCGAAGTTGCACTACAAGCAACAGTGGGGACGAGCTCTGAAAGAACTTGCCAGATTAAAACAGGTATGGCGAAAACGCTTTTTCGGATATCTTAAATGTATTCAATCCAAATATGCATTTGACTAAGATGCTAATTGAAAAAGTAAACGGATCATTGCTTTTATAGCAAGTCATCTAACCATATTATTTTCAGGGACGAAAACAGGTTGTTCATTTCTTTGAAAACACTACTCTCTTGAACAGTTATATTTCTGAACATAGTTTTCTCCTGTTTTAATCAACGCCTTATATATATTTTTTTTGTAGTCTGCGGCTTTTGGTTCCGACGACTGTTTGTTCTGTGTATTGTTTAAATTGGATTAGTACCATGGTAATCCTGCAGCCCCTCTGGTGAATAGCCACGGGGATGTGATCTCTGCCAGTAATTTGTCACACCAAAGCCCTCTGGAGGGCCATACAAAACATTTGCGTAGTGCGGATTAGACGTTGAAAGCCCTATCTTAGATTGTTAATAAATGTTAATGACAAAACCCAGCTGGCGAGTCTTGGAAATGAGATCTAATGTCCTGTGCCCATTGCCAAAGAAATGTTTAAACAAAGATTTCCATTACTCAAAGGTGACCTCGCATACTCAATTTTGTGAATTATTGCAAGAATGTAATCTCAGAAACTTATTTTTTTGTGTGTGTAAAGCACTCTTTTTTTCAGTTTGAAGGATCAAAGTCAACTTTTCCTGAATAATAGTTTCCATGTCCTTAGATTGCTAATGCCTTCCACTTTACCATACAGTGCATAGGTTACCATGTGCGCGAAGGCTAAGAAACCATTCTTTAAAAGGCAAAGGAGCCTTCCACTTAACAGAAGAGGGGTCTATTAGCTCATCTAATCTGTCCATTGCCTTCCTGCTCTAGTCCCATACATATAACTGCTCTTTGCATTTTGTTTCTTTTGACTCTTCCATCCCTCTGCATGATTCAGAGGATAAAGGCAGCTCACGTGTATCTGTTACAGCTTTTAATCACTACTTTTAACATTCAGTTGTATACTGTTTTAGACGTAGCGCCCAGAATATTACGGACTGTTTAACCACATTTTATCATCCACTTTTAGAGATTTTCGGCGTTTTGTGTAGTCGTCAAATTAACGTTATTTTGGGAGAGAGAGGCATGTACTTAGAGGAAACTGGTCGAATTAGGAGTTAAACTGATACGCGTTTTAGCAGAGAAGATCTGAACTTTCCTGTCCCGATTGGTGCTTTGCCCCTTTGTGTAATTAATTTGAGTATTTTAGCCAAAGATGGCACATAAATCTTTTCTTCGTGCCAAGTATTAGTTAAAAACTCTGTCTTGAAAGCTTCCAGGCCCTTCTACATACTTGTTAGCTCTGGGTTGTTTTCAGAAAACCTCATTTGAGTTCCTCCATGCCATTGGTGCGATTTTCCCACAGACTTGCACGGGACGTGCATGAGAGAAAGTGAGCTGGGGCTGCTTATAGCCATTGTTTAGTCTAGTGTATGCGTGTTTACATCCGTGCTCTAGATTTATAGGCAGCCATGGGGGAAAACAGATTTTGCCAGATTGATTGAGGGCATCAGGTGAAGAATGTTTTCTTTTTACTGTCCTTTTTCTTTACAATGTGTGCTTTCGCTTTTTAAATGTAAAAACGTGGAATGTTCAATCATTTTTTCCAGGAATCCTGTCAGTAATGTTTCATCCCCAGAGAAATCTGCCTGCACATGTGATTAGATTTGTATCAGATCATTATGCTGAAATGTAACAAATTGCTGTTGTTGAAGTACTTAGTGTGTTTATTTTTTAACAGTGTAATAGTTCAAGTTTCATTGGAACTAATAGTTCTGTTTTATCTAACAGTTTAAAATCACCCCTAACCCTTTATGTTAAATGGCTACACAGCTGCAGTATTGTTCAGTATTGTTTCTCTCATCTTCTTTCTGTCTTTCTCTAAAAGCAGAGGCTGCAAATCATCTTGATATTTCATGTACTGCTTTCAGTTGAATGCCACCTGATAAACTAGGGCATTACTATTACAGTTCTGTGTGAGTTGTGTGTACGTAAACACTTTACATAAACGATTTTAATAAGAACAATTAAGTGTTGACCTATTTCTGTTACGTGTTTGTTTTTGTGAAAACGTGTTAGTCTGGGACTGTCATATCTTGTGTTTCTAGTAAATGTTTTCCTTATAGACAAGCGTGGGTACCTGACCTGGTATCACTGGGCGGATTCATAATAGGTTGGCACACGAGGAAGGCATGTATCCAAGACCAGTTGAGCATGGTCTTGTAAAATGTCACCTGGTACGTACACAGAAAGTGTATTGCAAGCCTGCAGCATCCATTTAATACACTTCCACTTTCTGTACATGTTCGAGATGGGACGCAAACTACCAAGTGTTATCCTGGTAGTGATGAAGGGTTACTGCCCATACCCAGAGTTAGGTAGCACTAGCTCGGTGGTAGCAGAATACCATTTTTGTTAAAGTGATCAGTAGAGTGGACATTCCTTTTTACCTGTATCACTACAGTGAGGCCTGCTGGCCCACTCATGTAAAGTTCTGCTGTTGTGTACCAACCTTACTATTGGCCTACTTCATGTTACCATATAGAATTAAGCAGCGTGCATGTGGTTGCATGTGTGTGCTGTAATTATGTGTGTTTCTGGGTGGTACATTATATGGAGGCCGTTGGGTTTCATATTGGAAGCTAAGGCCTTAGAAAGGCATGTGGAGGTGGAGAAGCTGTCCCAGGCAGATTTGTGGATTGTCTGCATTCCTAAAAGCTGGGTGGGACACTACAAGAGGAGAGAGCAAAACTCTTTTGTGCACTTTAAAAGGGTTCTTTGATTCTGAAAAGGTCTATGAGGCCTGAGCAGATCTCAAAAGCAGATTAGACTGCTTAGGGACTCCTAAAGAATAAAACGGGGTCCATGCTAATATTTTGATAGGCATATCCCAGTGAAGCTGACATCCAGGCGTGAACCTCTACTCACTCCCATGGCCTGTGTTTTGGAGTTGTTCCTGTTGTGGCAGACTGCGTCCTGGACAGAGAAATGAGCACATGAAAGGGTGCAAGCCCCACAACACAAACTTTAAAGACTAAGGGTCAGATGTACAAAGAATAGAAATAGCGATTTCTAAAGGGCGATTTAATCCGAATCGCTATTTGGAACTCGCAATCCCTTATGTATGAAACCTTTTGTTTTATAATTGCGATTACTAGTGATTCACAAAGAGAACTACCTCATGAATATTAATGAGGTAGGTCGCAGTTTGAGACCAATTAGGAATGCATGCTAACACAGGGATGGTGGCCTGCTGAGGTCAGCTGACCACCATGTTTATGGTTGCATTTGAATAAAGGGTTTTTCTTTGTTGAAATGCAACCTGTTTTCTTTCCTTAAAGGAAAACGGGATGTGTTTCAACAAAAAAAAAAAAGAAAAATTGTTTCCATTTTTTAAGAGCAGGCATTGGTCCATGGGACTACTGTTTGCTCTTAAAAATACAGCATTCACAAAGGGGAAGGGGACCCCTTTTCATTTGCGAATGCATTATCACCAACTTTGAGTTGGTGGTAAAATATCAAGGTTCACCAACTGCATTTTGGTCGCTAAACATTGATACTTAACACTAGAAATCCTTTTGGAAGGGATGCCCTAAACACGCCCCTTCCAAATAACGATTTCTGCATGCAAACTGCGATTCTGGAGAATCGCAGTTTAGATGTTTGTACACCAAAAGCATTTTTGCTGTCGCCAAATGGCCTGATTTTGCGATTCGGGCCGTTGTGAAGGCCGAAATGCTTTGAATAAATGGGCCTAAAACACTAGATCACATCTGTGTCTGGAAATGAATTATAAAAATGGGAGCTTAAGCCATCTAAAATTGTCAAACTGGAGCTGTACATCAGCATTTAGAAGCACAGCAAAGGTTCTGCCTGTTGTGACCAGGACTGGGGACTAAGGTCTGCTTGTCTCCCTGCTGGGTGAGAGGGCAGCACCCAGGAGAATCAAGACTACTTGCCCTAGAACCTGGAACACCAACATCTGCCTGCCGAGATCTGCAAACCCTGTGAAGAAGAGGAGAGTGCCTGGAGGGAGCAAGGTCCAGGGGGAATCCTGTTGTCTAAATCCCTGAAGTACAGTGTGAGATTTAAGTCCTCATTGAGGACGTAAGGTCACTGATCAGGCTGTTGTACACGACCCCTGCCAGGTGCATGCCACATTGAAGATTAAGAGCCATTGCACTGGTGAATCTCTGTGAGAAGAAGAGGACTGTTGCCCAGGGCAGTGTTTTGACCTGGAGGAGCCTTTGCCCTGTGTGCGCTGTTTGCGACCCCTGTATGCCCGGTGAGGGCCATGGTGAAGAGAGAGGCCCATTGCCCTGAAGCAGCGTGGGACCATAAAGCTTAGCGGGTTGCGACCTATGAAACCACCCGAATCCAAAAGCACCCAAGAACTGCCACTGGATTCAGGAAGACTTCTCACATGATCAGAGAAGAGTTATGGATGCCTGCTGCCTCGCTCGCAGCATCCAGACTTCTGCTGATTGTCAAGCTGTTGACACACGCACGCCTGCATCCCAAGCTCCAGCGAAAGCATATAAGACTGGGACACTTTGACTTTTAAGAAGCCATAGTGTACCTTCTAAGACTTGCCTCTTGCTAGTGGGGTCTTACATGAATGTTGCTTCACATGTATGGATAATTACCACACTAGTCCTTAGATGTGGTAGTGGGACTACAGGACTTAATCAGACAACACTAAAGTGCCAGCCTTACGAAGACTGTATTATTTGTTGTGTGCGATATTTCACTTTGTGTTCATATATGAATATTACTTTTTCATAAAAACAAGTACCTGGCTGCCTATTCCTTTACTGGGGCTGCTGAGGGTATTTTTTTCAGTTGTGAGTCTATGTACATTTTGCACCTACCTCTCACCCGAGAAGCCTTGGACTGCTCGACCCATGCTACCACGAAGTCACGTGCTGAAGTGGTAGTACAAGGCCCAGCGACTCAGAGTCCAGAGTTGGTTGGGCCCAGGACCTCAGGAGTAAAAGGCCTCAGCCCATCCCTCCCCCACAGCTTCTCCCAGTAGATCCTGCTTGCCCCGTGGTCATCTTAAATGGGTTATGACTATTTCATTGTTTACCCTACTTGTTGGGATTGACTGACCTGCAGACAGGAACCGAAAATGCTTCTTCAGAAATATGCTGTTATTTTCAAATTTATGTGGAAGCCAAGAATGAGCATCCCCGTATGTGCAGATTCTGTTTTCTACCCATGCATCATTAACCATCCCAGTTACTGGCTTTTTTCACCTATCACCGCCGCGGGGAGGGTTTCTTCTGGCGCTCCACCATTATTGGGTGCTACCCCCTGTTTTTTATTTTCTTACCTTTCTTTAGAGGATTTTTGTTGTTCAGATTTTTCAAATGCTTCAGCAGTTTTAATACAAAAACATAGAATCCCTCTTCTGTGTATGATGTTAAATGTAGGCTTTAAGTAATGCACATAGAAGTTGTTTCCTGTTGGAGACTGATTCTCACAAACTTGTTTTATCCTTTTTTGAGGAATCTCCATATCTACAGCAATTTTAAGTTAATAAAGATTTGATGGATACTATAGCCATAGTTGTTGTTATCACAAAATGGATTTTGGTGTGCTTCCTTCCACTTCAGTGGATCCCTCAGCTCTCATCTTGGACTGGCAGTGGTGGATGGTCGTGTATCTATGCTGTCAGCAGAGCAACAGGTTCGGCCGATCTGTTGAAAGCACTAAACTTTGCTGAGCCGGTGCCATGGTAGTTCATGCACTGCAAAGTGGGCGTTTGTTTCTTAAAAACAAAACGAAAATCTACCTGTAGTACAAGAAGTTTGACCCATCTGCAAAGGGCCCATTTTATGTATGCCGTACCAGAATCTGCCATGTCTTGCATGGTGGTCATGAGTAGGAAAAACAAAATGCACCCCCATTTTCATAGGAAGGGATGATTGACACTTTGAATTGAGATGCCTATGGCAGTGTGGATGTTAGGTCCAAAGGTTTATGCTTGCCAATTCAGCCAGCGAAGGCTCTGCCAGTGTAAATACAGCATTTCCCCTGACTTTTAAATAGAACGGGTGAACCACAAGGTTAGCTGCGTGGGAGCACGTCGAATATGATATGTACTCCTGCTCCATTAAATTAGAAATGAGCCTCCCAGTCTATATGTGCAGACTTAGAACATTGTCCTGGTACTCAGATAGAAAGACTAAGGTTTTATACTTTATACTGTTTGACAGCAAAATCTTGTTCATGCCAGTGAATGTGAAAGTCCTGAAATGCTGAGGGGGTGATTGCCAGGTGATTAAGTACAGCTTCTTTCCATGAGCAGAGAGGTACCCTTCGTCTTTGTCAAGCTTTCAAGGATTTAAATGATCATAGTTATTGAAGGGCAAGCAGTTTTCTGGTGTTTCCTCTAGGACAAACTGAAAGTCAGCCATCTAATCTGAAGCTTCCTCAGACACCACCAAGAAAATAGCAGGACAGCCTCCAGGGAGCAGATGAACCCTCAAACAAGGAGCTTTGATCCCTAGGAGGAATGAGGAGCGTGTCACAACACACCTTTCACGATAATCAGGAACAGCGTACTCTGAAAATGATCACAGAAGATTATGCTTTGAACTATCCCTCTGGTCTGAACCTTTTTGATCAAGGCTGCAGGGTAGCTGAAACGTGTCATGGCAGCACTTCAATAAAATGAATATTCAAGACTCCAGAGTGTCAGTAATCCTTGTGAACGTGAGGAATGAGGTTTGTCGGTGAATACGAATATATATGTATGTATATATATGTATGTATATATATATATATATATATATATATATATATTCGCTGAATAAACCATAGGTTTCACACCAGTAATAGTTAGCTGGAAATTTTACTCGAATAAAACCATTGAAATCCCCACGTTATAGTTAGTTGGACTCACTATAACTTGCCCGTGCAATGCACTGCTGATGACGTCACATATTACATCACTCATGACATGGTCAGTGACATCACTCATGACATCACTGATGACACCATCCAGTGAATGTGTGTGTTTCTGAAAAATAAATATGTGTTATATATGTATATGCAAAAGTTGATGGGAGAATAAATGTTTAAATAAGTGTTTACATGGATTTTGTTTTAAAAAAATTGATTGGTTAACTGGCTTATTAAGTGTATCTTAGTGAATACATATATTAGTGAGTAATGTTTAAATATTTAAATATATGTATTAGTGTTTCACTTTGTGTATAAGTGGCTGCATGGGTTGGTGAGTAGCTACATGTGTATGTATATGGGTTATTAGATGTTTTTCTTAGTATCAGTATGAGTGTTTGTATGGTTTGCTGGGGGTATTACCTAGCACATAGATGCATGAATGACTGACTCTCTCTTTGTATGTGACAGCATATGTGCAGGACTGTATGGGTGGATGAGTATGTATATGTGTGTGTTAGTGAGTGAATGACTGTCTCACTAGTGTCTTTATCAGTAACTACATATGTTTTAATCTAGTATATGTGAATATTGATGTATATAAGTGAGTATATGTGAGAGTAAGAGATTGTAAGAGTTCCTGTTTAAATTAGTATGTGTTTCTATAAGTGATTGTTTGAGAGTAAGCATGTGTACGTTTCTTTAGAAGTAAAGTGGTAGTGCGTGTATAGCTGTATATGCAAATAAATGGATGATTAATAGTTTATTTGCATGTGTGAGTATGTGTCAGAGTATCTTTTAGATGACTGTCGGTGTGTAACAGGATGTATAGGTGTATCACTACATATGATGAGTGAGTATATGTATGAGTGACTATATAGAACTGTTGGTGAATGAGTGGATGTGTATATAGATGGTGGAATTATTGAATTGGTTGTTGTAACTGGTATGGGTATTCCATTTTTTTGAAAAGTTTAGTTTCTATTATTGAATATGTGTTTCAAGGGTTACATTACAGTGAAAGGAGGTCTGTCACTCTGTCACAAGGATGGTGTCATCAGTGATGTCATGAGTGATGTCACTGACCATGTCATGAGTGATGTAATATGTGACATCATCAGCAGTGCATTGCACGCGCAAGTTATAGTGAGTCCAACTAACTATAACGTGGGAATTTCAATGGTTTTATGCAAGTAACATTTCCAGCTAACTATAACTGGTGTGAAACCTATGGTTTTTTCAGTGAATTTAATAGGTTTTTTAAATGCTAATTCCTAACTATAACTGGTGTGAAACCTATGGTTTTTTTCAGTGATTTTCATAGGTTTTTTAATAGCAAATCTCTATAGGTATGAAATGTAATATTTTTTATAATGAATTTTATATTGTATAATTATGTAATACTATTTTTTTAATGTTTATTTTTAAAAAAAAAAATTTTTGCCCGGGGCGCGTACAGATGAGCGTCCCGTTAGCGCTATTGCCGCGAACGAAAACATCATCGTGACGTATCGCGTAGCCGCGTGATGCGTCTTATGACGCACGGCGTAAACGCACCCGGAAGCGCCCAAACGTATACGATCGCGCAACGTCCTGACGCGCTTACACTACGCGTCCCAGGGCGCGTAGCGTAGCGCGTCGGGTCATGTGACCTGAAAATAACACTTATCATTGGTTCAGATCAGTTTTGGTTTCCAAATGATGAAGGCCCGAGTCATGTGACCTGAAAGTAACACTTTTCATTGGTTCAGGACAGTTTTGTTTTCCAAATGATGAAAGCCCCCACCTATTTTCCTCATTCTCACTTTGTATTTTGAGTGAGGAAGACCTGTTGAAAGACCTCTCTGTACCTATTTGTCTGAAAAATGGCTACAGTAGCAGCAGCTGCAGGAGCATCTGCACCACCACCACCACCACCACAAGGACCACCACAACACCACAGTGGTGGAGAACAAGAAGAAGGGGAGGAGGAGGAGGAGGAGGAGGAGGAGGAGGAGGAGGAGGAGGAGGAGGAGGAGGAGGGGAGGTTCCTACCAGAAGATACTACCCCATATAAGCCAAAGGAGCACTTTATCTGGCAGTTTTTTCCCATCCCAAAGGACAAGAAGAAAGTTAATGCGCCAAAGGCGACTTGTTTAATCTGTGGCTTTCAACTTTCAAGGGGGAACCCTAACAAAAAATACTCTTTTGGCAACAACACCATGATTCGGCACATGCAACGCCGGCACCCTAATAACTATGCTAGGGCAGAGGTCAGGGAACTGGCCAGAAACCCTGCCCAATCTTCTGCCAGCACCTCCCAAAGTAAGCAACCCACCCCATCGGGTCCAGAGGCAAGGGAGATGATCCCAAGCATTCAATCCAAGTTTTCCAATTTTAAAATGGTTTGCATATTTTGTGGAGGGACAATATGCTATGGTAAGCAAAGCATTACACTTATCACCCGTGCTTGGGATCACCACAAGTGCCCGAAGAAACATTAATTTTTTCCTGTTTTTTTTTGCTCCAGTTGAGCCATTTACAATTCCCCGTTTTTTGTTTCTCCCCATAAAAAATACAAAAAAAATATAAAACTGTTCAGAAAAGCCAAAAAAGTAAAAAATGTTCACAAAAAAATAAAACAAAAAGAATTTTAAAAAAAACAGTTCTTTTTAGAACTACCTCTAATTCATAAAAATGCTACATTTTTGGGAAACTCTGTCATTCTTTTTTCTCCATGGTACGCTCCCTGGTACGCTCCCCGGTGCGAGTACCGGGCGCTCCCCCCCGCAAAAATCGTAAAAAAAAAAAAAAATTGGACCCGCGAAGCACTTTTATGGCCCCCACATCAAACCTATGGGGTCAGGGGGGTCTACCCTGCCCCCTTTTAGTCATTTCCCCCTTTGTTTTTGCCACCTCTTGTGTCTCGATCCTACCGACACACAAGATGGCGGCCGCTCCGGACTGTTTAGAATGTTGACAAACACCCGAGAGCCAATCAACTTTCCGCTCGCGAACTCGCGTTACGCGCCGGGTGCGCTCCCCGGTGCGCGTACCGGGGCGCGCTCATAGATATATATATTTTTTTTAACCTAAATTACTCAAAATCCGCTGGAGCACATATCTTGAGACATAGCAAAGGCACATTGGGCTACCAGTCCCTACAATTTTGCCAAGTTTGGTGGAAATCCATTCAGCCATTCGGGCTAAACGTGAGTCCAACCGCCCTATGGAAATTAACATGGGGAAAAGACGTTTTGGGACCCCCCTTTTATCTCGGCCCCCACTTCACGAATCCCCCCCAAATTTTCAGGGAAGGAGCGGAGCGGGCCATCTTCTTTGAGAAATTCGCCAAAATTCGTCCACCGGCGCCAAAGTTATTCCCAATAGAATGTTGCGGATTTCCTATGGAAAACAATCCTAACTATAACTTCCTTACTGAAGACAAGGGAAATCTGAGCCTGAGCCTGAGAGAGAGAGAGAGAGAGATATATATATATATATATATATATATATATTTCCTTCACAAAGCAAAAACAGTTCAAAGTTTGCTGCAATTGAAAAGCACACACGGAGCTCGTTGTAAAGCTAAAAATGCTTTATTTGGTGCATAGGTCCTCTCCCCCGAATCCCCTTCGACAGACGCGTTTCGCCTCGCGGCTTTCTCAATGTCGATTATCATTTAGTGAATCAACCATTTTGAACCCTCCAAAAACGTTATCATAGCCATGAAAACAGAAGATGGACTCTAAACCCAAAACCAACAATAACATCTTGTATGGGAGCCATCTTGTAGGAGGTTAAAAAATGCATTAACAATTTCATTTTATAAAGTGCAAGTGCTACAAAGTGTAACAAAATGAATAAACCAAAATATTTTGATTAAAAACAAGATATATCATGAGACAATTATATTTTTGTAAGCAGAACGATTACAATGTCTGCATTAAACTTCGCCTGTCTCGAATCTTGATCACAGTAGGTGAAAAGGGAGATCGTATAATATCCACCTATTAAGTAAACATTAGATCTAATTCCCATGTTACTAAACCTACTGCGTTAGCATAATTGTGCCCTGTATGGGCTGCATCTCATTTAGACATGTCTAGCAAGAGTTGCTGCTATAGGATATTCCTACCAAATACAGTTCCCATGTGGAAAATAAGGAATGCGCGATATTCATGGAATAAATGTGTCCTCACAAGCATGACATTAATTTTCAGTATTCTTACAGTTCTATTACACATATTAAACCAATTACCCAACAATGTAGCTGTCTGTTATATATGTCATCATACTGCCACTCTTTATTCAAGGTGTGTCCAAAGTTCCTCATCATTGTTGAGTCCAGCCGGACTCATACTTTGAAGTTCTATAATATACCGGGATTCCTTGGCCTTGGCTCTGGAAAAAAATATATATATATATATATATATATATATATATATATATATATATATATATATATATATATATATATATATATATATATATATATATATATATATATATATATATATATATATATATATATATATATATATATATATATATATATATATATATATATATATATATATATATATATATATATATATATATATATATATATATATATATATATATATATATATATATATATATATATATATATATATATATATATATATATATATATATATATATATATATATATATATATATATATATATATATATATATATATATATATATATATATATATATATATATATATATATATATATATATATATATATATATATATATATACACCGACAAACCTCATTCTTCACGTTCACAAGGATGACCCCCAAGTACTCCACACTCTTTTTGACCCCAGGGAATACCACCTTAAAACAGAGGAAGGGATTGCTCCCACATGCAGGGAGCAGCATTTGTGGCTGCTCCCTGCGTGTGGGAGCAATGCCGGCTCCTGCTGGATGAGGAGGAGCCTGCATGGATCATGGGGGCATTGAGGGTCCTCCCGTGGTCTTCAACACTGCAGACTGGGCGCCCTGTATGGGCTCTAGGGCACTTAGGATCAAGCGGCTGGGTACAAGGATGGGGTCTCCGGGGCCGAAATTAGCCCGGGGAGGGGGGGACACACAGGCCCCTCCCCTTGTGTAATCTGGGTGGTTCTCCCTTTTAATTACCCTGAGTATGCAAATGCCCAAAATTATATGCAGGCTTGGCTCTCTTGGCACCGCCCCTGTTTTCCTTAGTAGTATGGAAAGGTCTTCTTGCCATTAATGGAAAGTTTACCAAAAGGTCTCTGATCGCGTTTCCACGGATTTTGGTGACACGTTCTTGATGCAGAGTAATACGAGGACATCTCTATCCAACAAAGAAGCACTTACTTCATATTTTCTGAGGAATTACCCTTGTTTGGTGGAGATTCTCCTCTTTGTAGCCTTGTCTTCTTTGACAAGGAGTCATGTTATCACAGATTTGTGGATGAAGATGCTGCAGGAACAATCACATTGCCGAAATTACGTGCACACAAGGCCACTGGAGACAATACCTAATGGTCGTTTACACAGCTGTAGTGTAGAATATACACTAGACATTTACTCAACGAGATAGCATGTACTAATTAACCAGTAGAAAATACATCAGTTGGGTAGACATTTTTGGCAAAACTTTGGAGTCTTTGACAAAATGAGGTTCCGTTCTGGCCCTGATGCTCATTTCACAGAAAATAAACCGCAACGGGAAGCACTTACAAATCTAAACACAGCAGGTGCCCAAATTGAAGCTGCACTTCTGTAAAGTGCAAATGATCCTAACTTCTTGGGCTTGGCGAAAGTGAAGCAAATGTGTTTCCTCTCATATTCCATGTTGAAAAACCATATGAAATCCTTAATGGAGGTGAATGCATCATTGACCTGTTGGTGCGCAATCTAATCTGTAGTGATTGTGACGAGTGGTTCTTTCTCGTATTAAAAGCAGAGTTCATGGTTCTCCTTTTAATTAGCCTGAGTATGCAAATGGCGTAAAACATCTGCAAGGTCCGCTGGTTTGACCCACCTCGTTTTCATTAGCAGTATGCAAAGGTCTTGCTGCCTTTTCCCACGTTGATGGACTACTTACCAAAGGCCTACGAGCACATTTGCCGCTGATTTCGGTTGTAACGTTCTTGATGCAGAGGAATTTTGAGGAAATCTCCAGCAAACAAAGAAGGACTTAATCTCATCCTGTTCTCTTTACGAGGATTCATGTTATCACAGATTTGTGGATCAAGACGCTTGAGGAACAATCAGACTGCTGAAATTACATGCACACAGACTCAGTGGAGATATTTCCTCATAGTCCATTACTCAGCTGTAGTGTAGAATATGCACTAGTTATTACCCAATGGGGAAGCACTTACTAATTAACCAGTAGAAAGTACTCCAGTGGGGTAGACATTTTGTGCAAAACTGTGGACTCTTGTTGGATAAAGGGTCAGGTGAGTTTCCATTCTGGCCCAGTCACTCGCACAGCTACTGACACACCCATACTCAGATACTCACTCACACTCATTCAGCCACTCTCATGTTCACTCACAGACTCATACAGCCACTCTCACACCCATACAGCTACTCCCACTCCCAGAAACACACACCCACTCTTACTCACACATCCAGAAAATGACTCATATACCCACTTACACACCTATACAGTCACTTACAGATCCATACAGCCACTCACCCACCCATTCACAGACCCATACAGCCAATCACACACCTAATCACTGACCCATACAGCTACTCACAGACCCATACAGCCACTCACAGATCCATAAAGCTACTCACAGACCCATACAGCCAGTTACGGACCCATACAGCCACTCACGGACCCATACAGCCACTCACGCACCCGTTCAGGACCTATTCAGATACTCACTCTCAAAGGTAACAGATTGCAGTTAGGAAATACAATTTTTAAAAAACCTTAGAAATTCACAAAAGAAAAACAGAGGTCACCGGGCCTTTATGATTGGGAAATAACATTAAACATGAAGAAATTCACTTAAAAAATCAAAGGTTATGGGGAAGTTTTAGTTAGGAAATAGCATTAAAAAACGTATAAATTCACTGAAAAAAATCAAAGGATATAGGGACATCATAGTTAGGAAATAGAATTAAAAAACCTTAGAAATTCACAGAAAAAACTAAAGGTTACAGGGAAGTTATCGGGAGGCTCAGATTTCACTCGTACAATACCAGTGAAATTCAGCAGTTGTAGCTACGTGAGCTAACTATAACTACTGAATTTCATTGTTTTGTACCAGTGAAATCTGAGCATAGCTATAACTTGAGCTAACTAGAACTTACTTCCCCGTGCAATGCACTGCTTATGACTTCCCATATTACTTCACTCATGACATGGTCAGTAACATCACGGATGACATCACCCACACAACCACTCACACACCCACACAACCACTCACACACCCACACAACCACTCACACATCCATACAACCACTCACACATCCATACAACCAATCACACATCATACAACCACTCACATACCAACTTACACACCCACAAAACCACTCGAGTGAAATCTGAGCCGAACTATAATGAACGTCGTTGTAACGTATGTATATATATATATATATATATATATATATATATATATATATATATATGTGTATGTATATCTCTCTCTCTCTCAATATATATATATATATATATATATATATATATATATATATATATATATATATATATATATATTCTTTTCCAAAACTTGCTCGGTCCCGCTACAAGTGGCCCTGTGGGAGGTGGCGCGCACTCCAGCCGAGCACGCCAGTAATTCAATTCAGCAAACAAAGTTCCAACTTGCAAGCGCTTTCAGAAATTGACACGCCACGCCACGCCAGGTTAAACACCCTTGGACTGTGAATCCTGGCGTGGCGTGTCAATTTCTGAGAGCGCTTGCAAGTTGGAACTTTGTTTGCTGAATATATATATATATGCAAGCTCTGAAATAAAACTTACTTGTGCCTGAATCTTGGGATCCGTGTTGTCTCTGTTCTCCGGCAAGGAAGTGCGGAGACAGCATATTCTGTTTTTTATATATATATATATATATATATATATATATATATATATCTAGTTGCCATAGTAAATTAATGTTTTGCTAATAACCTTTGCACTGTTTGACAAATCTTCACGAAAAAAAGGCTATCCACCTTAGCGCCTTCCTGGAAAGTGTTTTAGTGATTTGTCAAGTGCGGGCAAGATAAAAAGGATGGGTCCCAAAACATGAAATCATTTCCAATGGAAAATTGAACAACAATACCACAACAACCGCTGAACAGATTAAACCAAATTTGTCAGAAAGCTAGGTCATGGTCAAAAAAGCATGTTTTTTGTGACTTGATATCTTTTCAGTAGTTTTTGAGAAATTAAGGTTTAAAAACTTTGTATATCTAGACTGATAGGCGTAAATTAAAAAATATAAATCTTCTGATTGTCTGAGGGGGTCTTTTTTCAGTGCAAGTGCTATGATCGGCTGGCCATACCATGAAAAGAAATATTGCTGTGGTAATTACAGGATTGGGGTACTTAGTTCCCTGTGCTGACAAAGTTTTAAAAAAACAATATAAAGGGGCAGGGTAGGGCTACCCTCCCTCCCTAGCTCCTCTGGGGCCCAAATGAATCCCTCTGGATCACAGGAAAAAAAGCAATATGGTGCACATTTTTCTTTTCTTTTTAATAAATGACCCCCGTACCATATTTATTTGATTTTTAGAGGGGGACCTAGTGTAGAGTTTGTTTTTACTTATGGTGTCAACTGTTATTTTTGTGTATGATACCTGCAGTATAAAGGATTACAAAATGTGTAATTTTGGATGATAGTCATAATATCCTTTTTACATTCAATATTTAAATTAAATGCGCACGGCAGTTGTTGCTGATTTTCATATTTTTATGATTAAAGATGCCAATGAGGAGCATTGGTGTTTGAATATTTTGTAAGCATAACTCATTGTATGCATCATTCCATAAAGCGACAGCCTTTCATTAAAAAGTTCTGATCAGTCTTTTGTTTGAAAGTTGGTCTAGCAGTTTCCATTTCCTCCTCACATTTTGTGACTATGGAATGTGTTTCCCAGCAAGTAGACAAGGGGAATGGTGCATCCACGGCTCGACTTGTTCTCCTTCCTCCACAAAGCTCACCTAGTCAACCTCCTCTTTAAAAATATAACTATAAGAAAAATGTAGGAAACCTGCACCAGAATGGTTGGAGGGTCACAGATAGAGCAGAGGGCGATTAAAGGGTCTGTGAGTATGGAGGGGATTCAAATGCTTGGCCTCATCATAGACTTTTAAAAATACTGCGTGTATTATTAGGCCTCGCCTACCAAACACATGCGCTGTGCCGGGAAATTTATTGTTTACTATTCTAAGGGCTTACAACCCGCCCGAGTGTACATATGGTTGTTTTTGTTGTCACTCTCAAATGCAAAACTTTGATTGCTTACCTCCTTTAAGCCTGCCTTTCCTTTCTTGTGTTAGCTCCTTCCTGGAGCATGGACCAAGTACATGTATTCTTCCTTCTTCTTGGACTTCCTTGTCTTTATGCAGTGTACCATTTTTTTATAAACATTATGGTATTATTTTATAATGTCACAAAATTAGAGAGAGGGACGCACCGTCCAAAGGGAGGGGTACCACAAAGACCAAGGTCACAAAAGAACCCCTTTGGACAAATACACACTTTACACAACATTCATACATACATTGCCTCTCAACCGTGGAATGGCTATGGACACCAGGGATGCAGCAAAAAAAGCAGAAATCTAAAAAAAAATCTAGAAAAGTAGACAAATGTATTCATAGTTAAAATACACCACATAATTCACAGTCTGTCCAATGATGTGATCTTCATTAAAAACACACATATATCTATACATAAAACACATAAATGTACAGAAAAAATATATTATACAGAAAAAATTATATAAAAGAGTTGGGAACATATAAGGAAAACTAGTTCCTATTACAAAGGAAAACCAATGAATCGTAGACAGATCAATTGTGACCGCTGTTGTTCATTTTTTTAAATGCTGTAATTCGAAACAATTGTCACCACAGATTTAACACAGATTCCTCTTAAAAGCATCGACACGTTTCAGTGGGCACTAATTCTTGACCAACACCTTCTTCAGGAAAATATTAATAAAAAATCCCAATCACAAACAAGATCTGAAAAACATAGAAAGTACAATAAATATTTTTCGCCCGTTCATTTACGTAAACAGACTACAGCATCTTTTTTTGAAAAACAGCATCCCTATGTCCACAACAACACCCACTAAAGATAAAAACTGTGAGGCAAACACACACATCATCCAATACTACAATATCACACCTTTTACCCTGAAGACAGCCTGAAGACTGTTTTATTCAGTGTTTCTGTGTTTCTTATCTGTTTAAGGTTTAAAAAAAAAAAGAAAAATGTTTCTTCTATTTTAACAAATGCCCCCATACAGCGCCTATGACTAGGTCTCACCACCGTAAGTATTATGAATGTTAATAGGGGTGTCCAAACGATACTACCCTCAATCGAAATACATTCCGCATGTTTAACATATTCAGGAGTTAATACAGTTATGTATGTTCTAATTCCTATTTCTTCTGGGCACACACGGTCTGCAGAGTAAAAACCAACTGAGAGTCTATAGTGATATTGCCAATAAGTACTCTGTTATCCATACCTATGCAAAGAGATGAATAAGCACCCTATATTATTACCATAGCTGGGGCCTCACATCCGATAGTTCTACATATAGGGTAACAACCATAATTACCTTGGGATGAACTCTAGACTCGATGCAATCCTATGCCACAACGAAGGGATTGTTGGCCATCTGTGATTCAATTCAATTGCTCAATTTTTAAGTACTTGTTTCTATTCTCTATTCTAGGTATAAAGGAGGACACAGTAATAATTGCATTATACATCTCCCCTAATGTTTACTCAGAGATCATAACTGACATTCTTCTAATTTCCCTCATAAAGTCAAGTGTTGGCACAGTATGATCGTCCTTCATTTTCACTAAGATAAAGGTCACAGGCTTATCCAAATAACTTGCAGATGCTCTTCCAACTCTAAGCATTTTTTATTTTACATGTAGCAAGCGCTCATTGGAAACCTCGCTGATACATAGTCAGGTTCCTAGAAAAGGAATAACACCCATAGCCTTACTCAAGACTAACACCAAGAGCCCACCCTATTTTTTCATTATTTCGGACCCTAGATATCCATATGCTAGCCCATTGTTTTATACACATAGTGAGCCCCTCGCATTTCACGATTAGGTGGGTATATATGTCCCAACCTGACTCCCACTGTTCAAAAGCATGAGCATAGAAACGTTACCTGTTCTTATTATTTGGATCCTGACCACCATACTGAAGAACCAGGTTTTAGAACCCAGCGACGCCAGGGGAAACGCCCAAAGTCTCCGGGTCCACCTGTCTTAGAATACAGAGACACGGAATACTTCTTGGTGACGTCAAAGATCAAATTTATTGGCTGCAGCCAGTAACAGAGATCCTAGAAGTACAACACCGTGTATGTTCTCAGGAGACTGCTCAACTTTACAAAGCAAGCCATCCCTTTTTATACAAAAAATTGTGCTTCAGGCAAACATTCCTTATTTACAGTTTGACCACTCACATGTTTCCATGACAAAAGCATTGCATGATGACAAGCCCATTTTTCAGTTTGTCCAGCCCAAAATTAATCATCAAACAAACCCATAATAAACATTCTTCTTTTGAACAAGTTGGACACAAACCCATAATAAAAGACCTCAACCCAAATCGTAAATAGGCCATAAAAGAAGGAACAGAAACAGATGAGAAGCAAGATAGAAGGGTGTGTGCATGTACCATAAACTCAGCAATGTCCTGCTCTTTGATCTCTATCTCGATCAGCTAAAGGGCAAGAACAGGTTTGGCAAGGTCAGCTTCAGGCAGCAGGGTGAGTTCACTTCAGGTCAAACAGGAGTCAGCACAAACTCAAGCTAAGGTGCACGTGTCCCAGAGACTTGTTCAGCCACAGTCATGGGCCTATGTGAGGGCAACCACAAAATGGCTGCCATGCACAAAATGGAACCCAAGGGTTTCAGAACGAAACCGTCAAATACACAGTGAATCCATCAATGTAACATGACGGAAACACTCATGTTTGCTGAGCTCACTGTTTACGGTTCGCTGTTACCAAATTCGTAACAGAACCACGACCATTATGACCCAGGGTCAGAATTCACGGAAACTCAGACCCTCCTATTGCCCTTACATAGGCAATAACCTAAACTCGCGTCAATCTGAATCCAGGTCTATACTTATCAGATCATCAAGATGTTGCTGTAGCATCATCCTAGTACTTAGTAACTCTCTCTGGACAGGTCTCCTCGAACACGAGGTAGCACAAAGGCCACATATAGCAGGAGCACACTGTACGCAAAGACAGAACAGGAAAAGAATGGCTAATACCATCCCAATGATCATCAGAATCTTCCATCCCCAGGTGGATAACAATCCCCAAAACCATCCCATAAATGACCAATCTCCTTCGTCCACATGTATAGACTCGGAGATCTTATGTAGCTTGGAAATGGCTTGGTACACTGTCGGAGCGTTGTCTGGAATAAAAACGCAGCAGCTCGATTGAATCAATTTACATACCCCTCCTCTATCTGCAAGTATGACATCTAGCGCAACCCTGTTCTGAAGAGTCATAAGGCGATCCGACTGGAGCTCAGCAGTCAAGTTACTAAGGGCACCGGCAGTTTCAACTATGGTGGACTCAACCACTCTCGTCAATTGCCGTATGTTCCTGCTGTTAACCATAGGTCCCCAAAACGGCAGAAAACCCTTCAGAAAATCTCCCAATTCTTGTCCTGCAGTATCTTCCTTACTGAAGACACCTCTAACAACTCTCGTCTTGTGGTAATCTGCCGCAGCTGTATACGTAGGAGGCAACAGGAACGAGACAAAACATGTGCCCGAGAAATCAGGGGGCAACCATGTGTATGCTCTATCGTAACAGACGAAATAGGTACCCTTAGCTGCTAGGAACGATGGGGAAGTCTGGGACGCAAAAACATACGTCTCAGTGCAAACACTCTTCCCTAACTGAGCTCTCTGATTCTTGCCATTTCCTTGCAGACAGTAATGACCCTGATGGGGTACAATCAAAATCGGAGAGTATCTTTTCGCTCGCTGGTTCTCACTCAGACTAGCTCCATGTCCAGTAATGTTCCATCCAATATACGCTAGTGTCTCATCTTTCGGGATTGTCTCATAGGAACTAGCTCCTTTAATCATATCGACTATTCCCTTAACTAGAGCACTATTCTTTGGATTGTCTTTAACAGAACGTAGGGGGTAGACTTCACGAGCATAGATGAACATCGTTCTGTATGCCCACACGGAACCATTATAGCTGAATGGCAGGACCAGGTAAGGAATACCTTTATCGGTAGTATGGGGCATAAGGCCACACACCCAACAATTTGTCGTGTTCGCTACTAGCTGGTGTTGGTGCAGAAGCTGAACAAAGGAGTTATTAACGAATTCCAATCTCCTAATGGACTCATGTTCAGGCAGAGGATGAAAAGAATGCGAAGAAACAGTAGAAGAAGGTATGGGTTGTGTAGTGGATGCAAACGTCACTTTAAAAGAGAATATAATATATCCCATCAAGAACATCATCAAGCTAAGTAACATGAAAAGACATAATATCAAAAAGCACTTTCTACTCATAATTCGGCCCATTTTGCTCTTAAAACTCATTTCTTCAACAGGTCTCTCCATCTCGAAAAACTCCATCCTCTAACCGTGCTGCTCGCGGCGGTTGGGTCTTCCGTGCTAAGGAATGCGTCTGTCAGTCCAGGGAACGCTCTAGGACCAACCAGAACCGTCGACCTTATGTCTTCGGCTTGCACTCCCAAGTCTTTGCACCGCGACCCTACAGCTAAACCCGGATGGCGGTTCGAAAAACAAAAATCAGTCAAAACAGTTTCTCAGATGGGAGAGCTGAACTTTCAGAAATAGCAAAAAAAGAATTTTCACTTCATTAGTCCCACAACTCTTGGTCGCAAATTATAACGGTCTTTTCCAGGCAATGTCTGATCATGGAACAAGAGTTCAGGCTTGGTAGTGTCCAGTCGAACGGACGGTGGCACAGCTTCTTGCAGAAGATCGTCACTTTCACGCTCAGAACTCGTCCCAAATAAACGTGCATCGCTAAAAGGCAGAAAACGAGGCACGGTGTCAGTTTCTGAATCAGGAAGGCCCTCCTGGACCCACCGGTCGTACGACAGAGGCAAAGGAACTCTCTTACAATGTACGACGTGGATCCAGTTTTTCTTCCCTTGTACTCGTACTGCAGATCGCGTAGACAATAGCATCAAGTAGGGACCGGTCCAGCGGGGCTGATCGTTCTTTGTCCGCTGAAAGTTCTTCACTAGGACCCAGGAGCCAGGATCGATGGCATGTCCTGAATCTTCAGAAGCCTGAGGCAATGTATCATGAACCTGTTGGTGTAAGACACGCAATTTAGCCGTCAATTCGTACAGGTAATCAAGCAGTACAGGGTGTTCGATCTCGCTGAAGTTTGTCGGCCTCGGCACTCCCCATATGTTTGCCGGGCGACCAAAAACTATCTCATATGGACTAAGTCCCACTCGAGAATGTACAGTCATCCTAGTTGACAAAAGTGCTAATGGCAAAGCATCAGGCCATTGAAGACCAGAGCTCGCCTGTATCCTGGCCAATTTCAACTTAAGGGTGCCATTATAGCACTCCACTAGACCAGCTGATTGGGGGTGATTTGCAGCATGGAATTTCTGTCGAATTCCTAAACCATCACATACTCTCTTCATCACTTGACCCACAAATGCACTCCCATTGTCACTCCAGACCATTCTCGGCAAACCGTACCTAGGGAAAAACTCCTTAACAAGGGCTTTAGCTGTGAACAAGGCAGTATTATCTTTCAGGGGATATGCTTCTACCCATCTTGAAAAGGCACAAACAACCACGAGTACATATTTCAAATTGTTGCACCTCTCCATGTGGATGAAATCTAGCTGCAAAACCTCGAACGGATACGTCGGAGGCGCAAAATGACCAGCTGGAGTTGGAGTTCCCTTGCCAGGATTGTACATCAGACAAACCATACAATTTTTGACCACATTCTCTGCACACTTAGGAATTCCAGCATTTTGCCATACTGGAGCCAACAACTTACAAATCCCTTTCGTACTGATATGAGCCATTCCATGCGCCATTGTAACCACTGCCAGCACGTACGCATCGGGTAACAACCATCGCTGATGCTCTGACAACTCAACCCAACAACCATTCGAATCCAATTTACCCGTACTCTCTCTCCATACACTCAACTCTTTCTCTGTATCTTCAGCTTGAATTGACTTCACACTTTCTATCGTATCTTCACACATTCCTCTATCCGGAACCCATCTCGCCGGACCCGCAACATACATTCGACTCATCACATCCCTTGCCGTTTCTTTCGCAACTTCATCTGCAAACGCATTACCACGACCAACGTCATCGGTAACCTTCTTATGTGCACTGCATTTCACGATCGCAACTTGCAACGGCAAAGTAAGTGACTCAAGAAGCTCATTTACCAACTGACCATGCTGAATATTAGCTCCTTGCGAAGTCAGAAACCCACGCTCTTTCCACAATCGTCCAAAACTATGAGCCACACCAAACGCATACTGGCTATCAGTATACACAGTCACTCGTTTCCCTTTTGACAACACACACACTCTTGTCAATGCAATCAGCTCTGCTGCTTGAGCTGAGTTATGTGGGATACGTGTAGCTTCAACAATCGTATGCAAAGTCGTAACAGCATATGCCGCAGTCGTATCACCATTCGGGAGCTTGAAGCACGAACCATCTACCCATAAGGTACCATCACACTTTGAAAGAGGAGTGTCACTAAGGTCTATTCTCCCTTTCGTTTCCTCCTCTGTCCTAAGAAAACAATCATGCTGTTCAGAAACATCTGTCTCCACTGAAATCGGCAACAACGTAGCTGGATTCAACGTGTTGCATCTCTTTATATGCACATGACTCGCTAAGAGTGTCAACTCATAACCTGACAATCGAGCACTAGTTAAGTGCTGTGTCTTGGTCCAGTTTAACAAGGTATCCACTGCATGTGGAACCATCACAATCAACCTATTATCCATCACCAAGCCAGCAGACTGTCGAATAGAAACAGCCGCTGTAGCTCTCAAAAAACTTGGCAACGCTTTAGCTACCGGATCCAAAGTCGACGAGAAATACGCACATGGATGTTGCTTATCGCCGAACTGTTGTGTCAAAACTGACAATGCACATCCCTCTCTCTCGTGGACATAGAGTGTGAAAGGCTTACTGTAGTCGGGGGTACCCAACACAGGAGCCGAACACAACGCATCACGCAATTCTGAAAAACTCTTCCGGCATTCGTCAGTCCAAGGAATAGGATTCGGAGTATCCTTAACAGTAAGAGCTATCAAAGGTTTCGCAAGAAGCGAAAATTTTGGAATCCACTGTCTACAATACGACGTAATACCCAGGAAAGCACGCACTTCTCTCTGTGTGATTGGCACACTCATTTTCGCAATCGCATGAATTCTTTCTGGGGTCAATCTTCTTCCCTCCTTCGATAAGAGATGACCTAAGTAGGACACTTCTTGTCGACAATACTGCAGCATCGAAAGAAACACTTTATGATGGAAGTCAGACAAATGACGCAACAACGACAAAGTAGCTTCTTTACAAATCTCTTCATTGTCAGCAGCAACTAACAAATCGTCGACATACTGAACAAGAGCAGCACCATCAGGTACGGCAATCGTATCAAGCTGTGTTTTCAAAGCCTGACTATAGATTGATGGACTCTCACAATAGCCTTGAGGAGCGCGCTTGAACCGGAAGCTTCGACCTGCTAAAGAGAAGCCGAAAATATCTCTACTCAATCGGGATGCTGAAGAAAGCATTCTTCAAATCAATCACCGAAAACCAAGTGGCTGAAGCTGGAATCATGGTCAGTAAGGCATTAATATCTGGAACAACAGGAAATTGCGGAACTACAATCTTATTAACCTCGCGAAGATTGATCACGAACCATATATATAGGCGGTTGTGAAGAATCAGTATGTTTCAGAACAGGCAAAACCGGACTATTGCACACATTACCTCTCGTTTCTTCAATCACATCTTTCTCAATCAGGTCATAAATGATCGCTAGCAACGCTCTTTCACCATCACTAGAGATCCTATATTGGGGAATACGTGGCATTCGAACATTTGCTTTCAGCGTCACAACATATGGCGGTATCTCCAAAAGACCCACATCATTAGGACCAGTAGTCCAAAGAATATCAGGAAGAGAAGAGAATTCAGCCGGGAGTCGGTCTTTCGACAAATACATCGGAGAGATCACCTTCTTCCCCAATGTAAGCTGTACTCCAGAAGGAGAACCATACAACGTCTCATACAACCTTTTCAACAGATCCAATCCCAACAAGTTCTCACCACAACCTGTCGTCAGAATAAGGGGTGCTTCAAATTCACGAGGTCCAACAGAAAGAGACAAAGGACTAGAAATCGGGTTTCTAACTGGGGCGCCAGAAAAACCTACTGAAACATTCGTTAAGCCAGACAAAGGTGCGCCAGGGAGTCTAGAGTGCATAATAGAACTCTTTGCAGCACCAGTATCCAACAGAAAAGGCTCTGACACACCTGATGTAATCACTTCAACATAAGGTCCACTCTGATCTACTGGAACTGAAACAACTCCCTCTCTTTGTCTATGGCTGTCCTAGCAATCATTACCGTCCATATTCTCACCTTCGACATAGTAGTCGTCAGCATAGTACTGAGTCGTCCTACCAGATGCACCATTTTGCTGATCAAAACAATTCATTGAATTTTGTGGAGGAAAGGAACGCGCATTCTGGGGGAACACACCACATCCCCTACCTCTAGAAGCTTGCTGAACACCTCGACCTCTCACACCAGAAACACCATTTGTGCGCTGTAACAGAACCGGGCAACTATTTTTAAAATGGCCCTCTTCTTTACAATAGGCACACTGATTAGGGCCTATAGGAAAACGCGGTTGAGGAGGCTCAAACCTTTGCGAGTTTCTCTGAAACTGATGAGGCTGCTGATAATCACGTTGGCTACTACGAGGCGGATACGTTTGCTGCAAAAGAACCTTTGTTTTCAACTCTTTAGTCTTCTTGTCTGCTCTATCCTTCTCATCCTTATCCCTATTTTCGTAGTACTGTGCAGTAGCCAATATCTGTGCTGATGAGGAAACAGCCCAAAAACTCTCTGAATCCTTCAATTTAGTACACAACTCGGGAAGCAAATTATGCACAAACTTATCAACAAACAACCGTTGACCACCTTCCATACTCATGTCTTGACCACTATGGTCAATAAACGTCTCTTCAAACCTAGTGAAGAAATCAGACACACTTTCATCTTTCTTCTGCTTACACTCAGACAATTTGTCCCAGTTTACTCGCATAGCAGGCATTAAAGTCTTCATATAAGTAACGATCCTACCAGGAAGTTCTGCAACTAGAGGCTCAGGTTTAGCACCACCAACTTGTCGACCATCCGCAGCACCAATATTGACCCAGGTATCACCTAACTCTTGCGCATGATCCGTGTGACGAATCAATCCCCATAAAGGCTGCGGAACCACATTTCCAAACAACATGTCTTTATTAGCTAGATTCATAATACATGAGTCTGCAGTCTGTGATAATTCCTTATAATAACCTGCAGGATTTTTACGGGGGTCAGGCAAAGTCTGCTTAAGAGCCAAAAGTTCAGCTCGCTTCCACGGAACATGTACCCAAATACGTTGAAAATGGGCTGGCGCAGCTACAATACCAGCATTAACATCGGCCTGAACGGCCTCTTTCCACACCGGAGGAACCTCCCTCATTGAATATTGTCGCACTTTCCTCCTAACAGAAGGATCAGGCTCAAACAACGGCTGAGAAGGAGACTTACTCCTAAACGACAACAATGTCGCAACTGCTCTCTCAACATCGAGACCCACTATAGTTCCCTTCGCAAACTCGGACTGTACACGGAACAACTCAGACGGAGTGTGTCCCAAATCACCATCTTCCAATTCTGCACGAAGGAAAGTACACATTTCATCAAAAACATACCTCTGCTTCGGTGCTTCCCATTGACAGAAGACATCCATAACAGATTCTAAATCATATCTCAAAGTATTAGTAACCCATTTACGTGCCAAATGATCCAGTACTGTCCGCTCGTCGGGACCAGGCAATTGGCTACGTAATTGTTTACGCTCTGAAACAGGGGTCATACCTAGTGACCCAAAGAGAGGGGAAAGGAGACCAGTAACGGTATCAGTCATCCTCTGTCGAACAGAAGGAGAAGTTGACAGAAGGACAGGGGACAAGGCAGACTGAGAGGAAACCAATATAGGAGCGGGAGCAGAAGAAGTAGCAAGAACAGGAGACAAAGACGTAAGAATTGGAGACGGAGCAGGTAGCAAAGTCGGCGGCCCTTGAGAAGGCTGAGCCAGAGGAATAGGAGCCAACTGAAGAGGAGCTGGCGGCTGTGCAATAACAGGAGGCAAGGCAACCGGAGGTTGCGCAACTAAAGGTTGCGGAGGTGCTGTAGCACTCTGCACATAAGGGGGTGGCGACTTCAACAAATGGGACATCAAAGGATCCTTCTCAAGTTCCTTCGTCGCATCTTGCTGATGAGGTGGCAAAGCTGGATAACACTTATCAATCGCCATTTTACGTTGCCTGTGCAACTGCTCACTCGCTTGTTCTTCTTCATTATCTTTAAACTGTATAGCAGCCTGCATTATTGAAATACCCTTCTCTCTTTTATTTCTCTTCGCTAATTTAATTTCTTTCTGTTTGGCTTCCTTTCGCCAGAGGCGGAAAGAGTCAAACATCGCCGGCCGGGCTTTCTTCTTGAAGAGTTTAACTTCTAAATTATCTAAAATCTCCGTGTCATAACTACCATATTGGGGCCACTTTAGGACACCGTCCTTTCTAGTGTAGCGAATCCACACTTCATTATACTTGATGGGGCCCACGCCATGTTTCAAATAGAGCTCATAGGTTGGAGTTCCAATCGGAGGAACCGGACACGAATCCTCCAATCGGGAATCCCTATTACAACCACAACAAAATAACTTTCCAAGTCTGCTAAGACCAGGCATCTTCGCTCACTAGTCTAGCTTCAAACTTCAAGGGAATATCAAACACGATAGTCTCGTGAATACACGAGTCCCTCGGATTTGGAGCTTGCAAGTCCCAAATTAAAGATCCCAAGGGATACCCAAAAACTAAGGACTGGGAGACGCTCCACTCATACTTAACTGAGGTATCGATGACGTCGCCAGAAGACCCGTCTATCGTCTCGCTCTACAAATCATCAAAGGCTCCAAGACAGGGCGACAGTCTGGGCAGCAGTCCTTCGTTGCCGCCGGAAAGCGGGGAACCTCGCAGCAAAGACTTTCGGACCACGACGACATACAGGGGTCGATGAAGTGGCAGGCCTTCCTCCAGAATTTTCACACGAAGCTCCTCACGATCCTCAGGCTTGGACCGGTACCGCTGAAGTCGCCCCACGTTGGGCGCCAATTGAAGAACCGGGTTTTAGAACCCAGCGGCGCCAGGGGAAAAGCCCAAAGTCTCCGGGTCCACCTGTCTTAGAATACAGAGACACGGGGTACTTCTTGGTGACGTCAAAGATCAAATTTATTGGCTGCAGCCAGTAACCGAGATCCTAGAAGTACAACACGGTGTATGTTCTCAGGAGACTGCTCAACTTTACAAAGCAAGCCATCCCTTTTTATACAAAAAATTGTGCTTCAGGCAAACATTCCTTATTTACAGTTTGACCACTCACATGTTTTCATGACAAAAGCATTGCATGATGACAAGCCCATTTTTCAGTTTGTCCAGCCCAAAATTAATCATCAAACAAACCCATAATAAACATTCTTCTTTTGAACAAGTTGGACACAAACCCATAATAAAAGACCTCAACCCAATCGTAAATCGGCCATAAAAGAAGGAACAGACACAGATGAGAAGCAAGTTAGAAGGGTGTGTGCGTGTACCATAAACTCAGCAATGTCCTGCTCTTTGATCTCTATCTCGATCAGCTAAAGGGCAAGAACAGGTTTGGCAAGGTCAGCTTTCGGCAGCAGGGTCAGTTCACTTCAGGTCAAACAGGAGTCAGCACAAACTCAAGCTAAGGTGCACGTGTCCCAGGGACTTGTTCAGCCACAGTCATGGGCCTATGTGAGGGCAACCACAAAATGGCTGCCATGCACAAAATGGACCCAAGGGTTTCAGAACGAAACCGTCAAATACACAGTGAATCCATCACTGTAACATGACGGAAACACTCATGCTTGCTGAGCTCACTGTTTACAGTTCGCTGTTACCAAATTCGTAACAGAACCAAGACCATTATGACCCAGGGTCAGAATTCACGGAACCTCAATACGGTCTTACGTAGCTCCACAGGAAAAAGTTAAAACCTAATTCTCACGTTGTGTAATGCCTGTGCATATGCGCACATAGGATCTGAAATTCTATAGATGCATATGTATTACTACTAGCTCTGCCGGTATTAGATTGCCATGGTCTACTTGTCAATGGAACAGTCGGATATGCCCTCATCCACTGTGTAGAACGTACCTGTGTTGTACCAATTATTTGCACACGGGGGTTTTGCTTCATTAACACCCGGGCTCCCACTGGATCTGTCCTTTAGGGTTAAAAACGCCGGATTCCTCAGCAATAATCTAAAATTGCATAAAGAAGCAAATGTTAATACCTCTCTATTTAAAAATTACAAAAAAAAAAAAAAAAATATATATATATATATATACCGGCTAACTACTAGATCGCAATCTTAACTCCTAGCGCCCAATTGTATAATGCCTACCTGTTTCTTGTTCCTACGTCCGTAAGAGGCAAAATACCTCCAGCACTCGCCATCAAACTTTCGTGCCAGTTGACCTTGCTTTAAATATATAAGCGTGGACTGCCTCTTCTGGTTAGGTATATCTCGTTAGCACGGAACCACAATCAGTCCGGCCGCCATATCATACATATCCAATCCAAAAACGGGGCTAAAACGGCCGCCATCTTTGAAGTATGTTCTTTTGGAAAGTCTGAATGCAGTTTCTAGTCTGTAACCGTATACGATTGGGGCAAGTGAAGTTCAATCCCACAATCTTTATTTAGTATCGCAATACACAGCACTGTTTCAAGGCAAGAAATATAGAGCCCTAATTCAAAATCAACTGTACTCAAAATAAATGGACATTTATTGAAAGAACAACCGATCTTAAACATGCATGGCCATATCATATAGAACCTTTTTTTACTGCAAAGAAATATTTTCACTAAAAATCTATATATATATGTATGAGAGTTTTTGCATATGCATCTCCATCTGCATATTGGTTGCACTTGTCAGCAAAACCACATGTAATAGATAGAAGTGCATAGTCCAGAAGTCACTTAACAGAGATGATGAACTCGCTACTCCTAAATGTTCTAAAAATACCTTTGCACAACCATCTCTACCCTTACACTCCCTCCATTTTTGGGTCATCATTAGCTTCCATGTTATAGATAGAAGCACATAATCGAAACAGTTACCTTAACAGAGATAATACCAATCTCACCACTGTCAATTAAAAATGGGGGCAGATCAAGATTTTACATGGAACAGAGAAGTCATGAGAGTAGAGAATTATACTCTACATCCAACCCATTTTCTCCCATAGGAAATAGTACAGCTCTACTCTTATTCTATGTTGTCCCAAATAGGCGTTCCTACTCCTCCCTTGAGTTCAACCCCCTACATACAGAATTGAGATGCGAGATAAACCACTGTTTCTTTTGGACTGAATGTTTCCACCTCTCTTGCCAATTTTGACCTTTTCCAGAATATACCACCGGAAGTCATTCTCCCCATGACCATATTCTAGAAGATAAAAAAAAACTTAGCAAAACAGTCTTCAGCCTGTCTTCGAGCTAAAAGGTGTGATATTTTAGTATTGGATGATGTGTGTGTTTGCCTCACAGTTTTTATCTTTAGTGGGTGTTGTTGTGGACATAGGGATGCTGTTTTTCAAAAAAAGATGCTGTGGTCTGTTTACGTAAATGAATGGGCCAAAAATATTTATTGTACTTTCTCTGTTTTTCAGATCTTGTTTGTGGTTGGAATGTATTAATATTAATTAATATTTTCCTGAAGAAGGTGTTGGCCAAGATTTACTGGCCACCGAAACGCGTCGATGCTTTAAGAGGAATCCGTGTTAAATCTGTGGTGACAATTGTTTCGAATTAGAGCATTTTTAAAAATGAGCAATAGCTGTCACAATTGATCTGTCTACGATTCATTGGTTTTCCTTAGTAATAGGAATTAGTTTTTCCTTTTATGTTCCCAACTCTTTTATATACATTTTTCTGTATAATTTTTTCTGTATAATATATTTTTTCTGTACATTTATGTGTTTTATGTATAGATATGTGTTTTTTTAATGAAGATCACATCATTGGATAGACTGTGAATTATATGGTGTATTTTAACTATGAATAAATGTCTACTTTTCTAGATTTTTTTAGATTTCTCCTTTTTTTGCTGCATCCCTGGTGTCTATAGCCATTCCACGGTTGAGAAGGAATGTTGTGTAAAGTGTGTATTTGTCCAAAGAGGTTCTTTTGTGACTTTGATTATTTTGTAATGTACTTTGCTACTTTTAATAAAGGCATAAGCCTTCTTATTTATGTTGATTTCACCCTTTCTGCCATGTCTATCAACACTTTAGTTACTTACACCCACAACTCTACTACTCTTCGCCACCTCTCTCAATCGCAGTCTACTCCATTCTATGCCACTCCACTCCATGCCACTCAATGCTACGCCACTCTGCACAATGTCACTCCACACAGTGCCACTTTACACCACTCTACTCTATGCCCTTTTACTCCATGCCACTGTAGTCCATGCCACTCCATTCCACTCTACGTCACTCCAGTCCACTCTTTGCCACTCCAGTTCACTCTGTGCCACTCTGCTCAATCTAGGCCAGTCTACTCTGTTCTACTCCATGCAACTCTCCGCCACACCATTCCACTCTACTCCTCCCTAGCCACTCTACTCTGTACCACTGTATATTACACCTCTCTACTGCACTCCACTCAACTCCACCCCACTCTCTGCCATTCACTCTATCAGTCCCCCATAGCAATCTACTCCACGCAACTGTACTCTACACTACTCTGCACCACTCCATGCCACTCTTCCATTCTTCTCAACTTGACTCTACCTTATGCCACTCCATGCTACTCCACCTTAATGTATGCCACTCTACTCCTTTCTCCTCTACTCTACGCCGCCATGCTAGTCTAAGCCGCCACATGCCACTCGATATTACACAATGCCACTCAGCCACTCCACTCTCCACCTCTCCATTCCACTCTACGTGTCTCTAGCCACTCTACCCCACTGTATGCTACTCCACTCTACTGCACTCCATTCAACTCTCTAGGCCACTCCCTGTATGCCACTCCTCTCTATAGCAATCTACTCCATGCCACTCTACTTCTTCTTAACTTTTCTCTACCTTATGCCACTCTATGCTACTCCACCCTAGTGTATACCACCCTAAACCTTTTACTCTACTTCCCTTCTCTCCATGCTACTCTGCTACTTCACTCTATACTAATCTACTCCACTCTACAACACTCTCTGCCACTGTACTCCATTTCAATCTATGCCAATCCATGATACTCCACTCTACACCACTCTTCTCTGTTCCACTCTACTATATGCTATGCCATTCTGCGCCACTGCACTCTGTCACTCTACTCCATACTACTCTACACCACTCATGGCTACGGAACTCTACACCACTCGACTCTACTCTACACCACTCTAGGCCACTCCACTCAACTCTGTGCCACTCTATTATACGACACACGGCTCCACTCTGCAACACACTGCTCCACTGCACACAATGCCACGCCATGCCACTCCACTCTACGACACTCCATTCCGTTTTACGCCTCTCCTCTCCCCTCCACTCTTTACCAATCTACTCCACCTCACTCTAAACCACTCTACTCTATCCCACGCTACACTATGTTGCTCTACGCCACTCCACCCAGGTCTGTCACTCCACTCTATGCCACTCCACTTATTTTCATGCTACTCTACGCCACTCTGTTTCACTCTGTCAGTCTACTCTATTCCTATCCACCTTACTCTGCACCACTCTAATCTAAGCAATGCCATTCTACGTCACACCACTCCATGCAACTCTACTCCACTGCGCTACTCCACCCTACACTACTCCAGCCTACCCTACACTACTCCACCCTACACTATTCCACTATGCCTCTCCACTCTATGCCTCTCCACTCAATGCCTCTCCACCCTTTGCCTCTCCACCCTTTGCCTCTCCACCCTTTGCCTCTCCACTCTATGCCTCTCCACTCTATGCCTCTCCACTCTATGCCTCTCCACTCTATGCCTCTCCACTCTATGCCTCTCCACTCTATGCCTCTCCACTCTATGCCTCTCCACTCTATGCCTCTCCACTCTATGCCTCTCCACTCTATGCCTCTCCACTCTATGCCTCTCCACTCTATGCCTCTCCACTCTATGCCTCTCCACTCTATGCCTCTCCACTCTATGCCTCTCCACGCCATGCCTCTCCATGCCTCTCCACTCCATGCCTCTCCACTCTATGCCTCTCCACTCTATGCCACTCCACTCCACTCCACTCCACTCTACTCCTCTAGCTTTTAGCCATGCTGAACAGCTTCCACGCTGCTGTACAACATGGCTAAAAGACATCGGTAAAGCCAATAGTTCTTGTATAAGAGAGACCTAGTGGCGTTGCCAGTGCTTGTTTTAAAAAGTCTTTTCAGATCCAGATCGAAGTGCAGCCAGTTCCCGAACAAAACACTCATTAAGAATAAACTGCAAGTAATTTTACAGTTGATACCAAAGCAAATAAAATGATTACATTATTGCACAGACTCCTCAAGTGGATGTAGACGTGGTCTGCCAGTGTCTTGCTTAGTTTAGTGATATGAAAAGGACATGTAATATGTTTTATTTTTACTCAGGAGGGTTGCATACCTATTTTAAGTGATGGAGTCTAGAGTGTTACATTGACATGTCTCCTGCATAACATTTTCATATTATTTTGTCTGGTTGGGTAATGAAATACAGTAATTAGAAAAGTATTCTATTGCTAAAATTCTGCTGATATTTACTTATTTTGCAGCGGGAGCAAGAGAATGCTGTGGCCCGCCTTAAGAAGCAGCAGCAAGAACTGGAACAAATGAGGCTGCGTTATTTGGCTGCAGAGGAAAAGGAAGTGGTGAAAACAGAGAGGCAAGAACTATCAGAAATCCGAAACGAACTAAATAGGTAAAATATTTCTGCATTTGTATGGACTATTTTTAGGACTAATGATAATTGTGCCATTGCATGAACAGCATTCACTGAGTAAGAAAGTATGCCGTGTCACCAAGGGATTTGTTCTTCCTTTAAGAATCCACATTTTACACAATAATTTTCTTGGTTACCCCAAAATGAGTACAGTAACTGGAATTGAAGGAAAAAATTAGTTCGACAATGTATTTAAAAAAAAAAAGAAAAAAAGAATGCTATTGGAGAATACATTTTCCCTGTAACGACCCTAGGTCGCTTAGATAATTTCTCACCAGTTTCATGATTTCCCACCTCTTGTAGTTCAAACTTCTGAATATATTCCTCGAATGTTACTTTTTACTGGCATCTTAATCCACTCAGTGTAAAGGTGCGTCTTCCAGCCCTCTGCCACAGAAATTTTCAAATTTTACATCCCTTGCCTTGTTATCCACAGATAAAAATAAAAAAAAAATATATATATATATATTCACTGAAAAAACCATAGGTTTCAGGTCTTATATAGTTAGGAATTAGCATTTAAAAAACCTTTAAAATTCACTCAAAAAACTATAAGTTTTAGAGGTGTTATAGTGGGTCACACGGTGGGTTTTTAGATACTTTTATTGCATTCAAATATGATACTCTGTATTTTACAAAGACTGATGAAAGATTGTACTAGTGTATGAAAAGGTGTATGTGATTGTCAAGTGGATGATGTCATCAGTGATGTCATCAGTGATGTCATTTGAGATGTCATCAGTGATGTCACTGACCATGTCATGAATGATGTAATATGTGACATCATCAGCAGTGGATTGCGGGTGCGCGAAATATAGTTAGTACAACTAACTATATAGGAGCAATTTCAATGGTTTTGTATGAGTGAAATGTCCAGCTAACTAGAACACCTCTAAAACTTATAGTTTGTTGAGTGAATTTTTAAGGTTTTTTAAATGCTAATTCGTAACTATGTAAGACCTGAAACCTATGTTTTTTTTCAGTGAATATCAAAGGTTTTTTAAAATGCTAATTCGTAACTATATAAGGCCTGAAACCTATGGTTTTTTCAGTGAATTTCAAAGGTTTTTTATATGCTAATTCCTAACTATATAAGGCCTGAAACCTATGGTTTTTTCAGTGAATTTGCAAGGTTTTTTAAATGCTAATTCTATTAGCGGATAACGTTTAAATATGTTAAAATCCTTGTGGGACCACCTGAGCAGCCATAGGGGGTCAGGGTGTTTCTACCCGGCCCCCTTTTTGCATTCTCCACGTTTGTTTTTATGCTTCTTTTGTGCCTCAGTCTACCTAGCACAAGATGAATGCCAACACTTCCTGGTTAGAAGTGTTGACAGCCAATGAGCATGCTGCTTTCCTGTGAAAGGCATGCTGATTGGCTGCCACTGTCTATCAACACTCCAAACCAGGAAGTGTTGGCAGCCATCTTGTGCCTCGGTAGAACAAAGGCACCAGAAAGCAGTGAAACAAAGGTGCAAAACACGCAAAGGGGGCAGGGTAGAAGCACCCTGACCCACTAGACTTGCTCAGGGGGTCCCACAAGGCCCCCCCAGGCCCCCAAAAAATATATTTTTGGGGGAAAATGGCGGGGGTACGCACACCGTACAGAGTACAGCAAGCTTACTGTAAGCTTACTGTACTCTGTACGGTACGCGTACCGTGCACGTACCCCCGCGATTTTCCGAAAAAATATATATATATTTTTGGGCCTGGGGGTTCTTGTGGGACCCCCTGAGCAGGCCTGGGGGGTCAGGGTGCTTCTACCCTGCCCCCTTTTTGAGTTCTACACGTTTGTTTTTCTGCTTTCCTGTGCCTCAGTCTACCGAGGCACAAGATGGCTGCCAACAATTTCTGTTTTGGAGTGTTGACAGACAGTGGCAGCCAATCAGCATGCAGCTCATACTCTGGGAAGGTACAGAGTACAGTAAGCTTACAGTGCACTCACGGTGTGCCACCCATAGATATATAATTTGGGAAAATTCAATTTTCTCAACAACTACTGGAGCGATGTTCACCAAATATAAAAAAGGCACTACTGCATACCAGGCTCTACCATTTTGCCAAGTTTGCAGTAATTCCATTCAGCCATTCGGGCTGTAGCTGTGTCTAAAGGTCCTATTGAAAATTGCATTGGACTCAATTTCACATTCAATTTTCTCAAAAACTACTGGAGGGATTTACACCAAACATACAAAAGGCACTGCTGCATACCAGTCCCTACCATTTTGCCAAATCTGGTGTAATTCCGTTCAGCCGTTCGAGCTGTAGCCTTGTCAGAATGTCCCTATCAATCAATCAATCAATCATGCCATTTGTATAGCGCACTACTCACCCGGGAGGGTCTCAAGGCGCTTGGGTGGAGGGGTATGCTACTGCTCGAACAGCCAGGTCTTGAGTTGTTTCCTGAAGGCGAGATGGTCCTGGGTCAGCCGAAGGTGGATGGGGAGGGAGTTCCAAGTCTTGGCAGCCAGGTAAGAGAAGGATCTTCCTCCGGCGGTGGCTCTTCGGATGCGTGGTACGGCTACGCGGGCGAGGCTGGTGGACCGTAGCTGGCGGGTGGGCGTGTAGAAGGTCAGGCGGTCGTTGAGGTACTTGGGGCCCAGGTCGTGGAGAGACTTGTGTGCGTGGGTGAGGAGCCGGAACGTGATCCTCTTGTCGACGGGGAGCCAGTGCAGGTTCCTCAGGTGGCTGGAGATGTGGCTGCGTCGGGGGACATCCAGGATGAGTCGGGCGGAGGCGTTCTGGATGCGCTGGAGTCTTTTCTGTAGCTTGACTGTGGTTCCGGCGTAGAGGGCGTTTCCGTAGTCCAGTCGGCTGGTGACGAGTGCCTGGGTGACAGTCTTCCTGGTCTCGGTCGGGATCCAGCGGAAGATCTTGCGAAGCATACGCAGGGTGTTGAAGCACGATGAGGTGACGGCGTTGACTTGTCTGGTCATCGAGAGGGAGGGGTCCAGGATGAAGCCCAGGTTGCGTGCGTGGTCGGTTGGCTTGGTGCGGTGCCCAGGGCTGGGGGCCACCAGGAGTCGTCCCAGGCGGAGGGCGAAGATCCCAGGATGAGGACTTCCGTCTTGTCCGAGTTCAGTTTCAGGCGGCTGTCCTTCATCCACTCGGCGACGTCTTTCATCCCTTCGTGTAGGCAGGTTCTGGCGGTGTCGGGGTCTCTGGTGAGGGAGAGGATCAGCTGGGTGTCGTTGGCGTAAGAGATGATGTTGAGGTTGTGCTGGCGTGCGATGGCTGCGAGAGGTTTCATGTAGATGTTGAAGAGGGTGGGGCTGAGTGAAGATCCTTGCGGGACGCCGCAGATGACTTGGGTGGCCTCGGAGCGAAACGGGGGGAGGCGGACTCTTTGTGTACTTCCGGCGAGGAATGAAATGATCCACTCCAGTGCCTTCTCTTGGATACCGATGTTGCTGAGGCGCTGGACTAGGGTGCGGTGGCAGACCGTGTCGAACGCAGCGGAGAGGTCCAGGAGGATGAGGGCCACTGTTTCCCCCTTGTCGAGCAGGGTCCGGAAGTCGTCGGTGGCTGCGATGAGGGCGGTCTCGGTGCTGTGGTTGGCTCTGAAGCCGGACTGCGAGGGGTCGAGGGATCCGTTCGTCTCGAGGAAGGCGGTCAGCTGTCTGTTGACGATCTTCTCGATGACTTTAGCAGGAAAAGGGAGGAGCGAGATGGGGCGGAAGTTTTTGAGATCGGTGGGGTCCGCTGTAGGTTTCTTCAGTAGGGCGCTGATCTCGGCGTGCTTCCAGCTCTCCGGGAAGGTGGCGGTGTTGAAGGAGGCGTTGATGATGTTCCGGAGTTGGGGTGCGATGGTCGAGTCGGCCTTGTTGAAGACGTGGTGTGGGCAGGGGTCGGTCGGTGATCCGGAGTGGATGGTGTTCATCGTGCGGGCTGTGTCTTCGGTGGTCACCATGGTCCAGGTGCGAAGGGTGGCGGTGGGGGGCATTGGTTCGACGGTTGGGTGCGTGGGTGGGGCGCCGAAGCTGTTGTGGATGTCGGCGATCTTGCGGTGGAAGAACGAGGCGAGGGAGTCGCAGAGGTCTTGTGACGGAGTGATGTCGTTGGTGCCGGTGCTGAGGTTGGAGAACTCCTTGACGATAGTGAAGAGCTCTTTGCTGTCGTGGGCGTTGTTGTCCAGTCGTTCCTTCAGGGATTTCTTCTTGGTGGTGCGGATGAGCTGGTGGTGCTTGCGGGTAGCGTGTTTGAGGGCGGTCATGTTGTCGGTGGTCCGGTCGAGGAGCCAGGCTTTCCCGAGGGTGCGGCAGGTCTTCTTGGAGTCCTTGAGGTCGTCGGTGAACCAGGATGCCTTCTTGCTTCTGGGTCTGCTGGGAGGGTTCTTTAGTGGCGCGAGGTCGTCGGAGCAGGCGGTCAGCCACTTTGTGAAGTTGCGGGCTGCTTCTTTGGGGTCCTTTGTGTTGGCGGGTGGGCTCTGGCTGAGGGAGGTGGTGAGCTGGTCTGCGGTGATCTTGCTCCAATTCCTGTGAGGTACCTGTTGCGGGTGGTGGTGGGTCGTGGATCTTTTGAAGCTGAAGTGGACGCAGCTGTGGTCGGTCCAGTGGAGTCCGGTGGCGTGGCTGAAGGTGATGTACTTGCTGGAAGAGAAGACGGGATCAAGCGTGTGGCCGGCGTAGTGGGTGGGGGTGTTGACCAGTTGGTTGAGTCCGAGGTTGGCGAGGTTTTCCAGCAGGGCGTGGTGTTGCGGTCCTTGTTGTTCTCCAGGTGGAAGTTGAGGTCCCCGAGGAGGATGTAGGCGGTGGAGGGGAGGGCGTGCGGGCTGATGAAGTCTGTGATGTCTTCGCTGAATTGTGTGCGTGGTCCCGGGGGTCTGTAGACGAGGGTGCCTCTGAGGGTCGTCTTAGGGTTGGTGTGAATCTGGAAGTGGAGATGTTCGGCTGCGGCGAAGGAGTTGTTGGCGTCGGTCGTGATGCGGATGGTGTTCCTGTGGACGATGGCGATGCCACCTCCGGTCTGGTTGATGCGGTCCCTCCTGATGATCTTGTACCCGTCCGAGATGGCGATGGCGATGTCGGGTGCAGAGGAGGCGTTCATCCAGGTTTCTGTGAGGAAGGCGACGTCCGGTGATGTAGCGTCGAGGAGGTTCCAGAGTTCCACGGCGTGTCTGTGGACGGAGCGGGTGTTGATCAGGATGCACTTGAGGTGGTTGCTGCTGGTGTTTGTCTTGGCGGGTGCGGGGCAGGTTCGGAGGCAGGTGAACTTGCAGGTGAAGGGTCCGTGGGTGCGTCTCGGGGTGGCTCGGCAGCAGGCGTGGGTCCGGCCGGCATTGAGTGCGTTGAGAGTGGCGGCGTCGTAGGTCAGTCGGGTCGTCTTGCCTCGGCGGGGAGGGCCAGGGGTCCTGGCGCTGGGCGCGGTCCAGGCGCGGACAGGCGCAGACGGGCTTACCTTTGGCGCACCTTTGGCGCTCAATCGGCGCTCCCGCTGCGCGCGGTCGCTCTGGGGGCGTCATAAGTAAGGAGCCGGGAGGGAGGAGCAGCTGGGTGGCGGGAGCGGGGCGGCGAATGGAATCACAGGGGGGGCGGGGCCGCAGGGAGGCAGCGGCGGGAAATTCCAAGAAGCAGCGGGCAGCGGGAAATTCCCAGGAGCAGCGGGAAATTCCCAGGAGCAGCAGGAAATTCCCAGGAGCAGCGGGCAGCGAGCGAAGGAATCTGCAGGCAGGAGGCGGCAAAGGCAGGCAGGAGCGGCAGCAGTGAGTGGGGCGACCAAGCCCTGTGGAGGGCTGAGCGGTCACCTATGGAAATTAACATGGGGAAAACACGTTTTGGGACCCCCGTTTTTTCTCGGCCCCCGCTTGACGAATTCACCTGAAACTTTCAGGGAAGGAGCGGAGCGCAGCGAGGCAAATTTAAGGAAAATTACAGGCAGATCCCTCAATCGGCGCCAAAGTTATTCCCAATAGAATGTTCGGAATATCCTATGGTAACTAGGTCCTAACTATATATACCTACTGGCGACCGCCAGTAGGTAATATATATCTATACTACTATTATAAAGGAAGACCTTTGAACCTTTGAGGCGGGTAAACTCGGGAACCACAGCGCCAATCCACACACCCGATACATTGTTGTAATCGTCAGGGTGTGCAGATGGACATAGGCTATATAAACGTAATAAATATACGTTATTTAAAAAATTTACCGAAAAAAAGTAGTCCCTTGGAAGAAGCGCCGGCCGCGACGTGCGTGCCCGACGTGAGGAGCGCGGGGAGGAGCGGCGTCCAGGAGCGCGAGGAGGACCGGCGAACATGGCGCGGGGAGGAGCGGTGAGGAGCGGCAGACAGGCGGTGAGGAGCGGCGGACAGGCGGGGAGGAGCAGTGAGCGGCGGATGAGGTAGGTTATTTATTTATTGATTTAGGAGCGGTGAGCGGCGGAAAAATGAAGCAAAAATGAAAATCGTGAGCAAGAGGAAGCAAACGGAGCATTACAAAAGTGAGCCAAACGCTGCATTACTGGAGGAAAAAGTTACGTGTGTAGGTTACAAAATCGTACATCGTGAGCAAGAGGAAGCAAACGGAGCTTTACAAAAGTGAGCGAAACGGTGCATTACAGGAGGAAAAAGTTACGTGTGCAGGTTACAAACGCGTAGAAGGTAAACATAGAAGTATAGGAGGAAAAAGTGACGTGTGCAGGTAGCAAGAGGAAGCAAACGGAGCATTAAAAAAGTGAGCCAAACGGTACATTACAGGAGGAAAAAGTTACGTGTGCAGGTTACAAAAGCGTACAAAGTAAACATAGAGGTATAATACTGCAATATATGGAGGAAGGCTCCGGGGGACCCATGGACAACGTCGGGGCGGGCGGGGGCCCTGAAGCCTAATTGCTCCCGGACAACGTCGGGACGGGCTGCTAGTAATATATATATATATATATATATATATATATATATATATATATATATATATATATATATATATATATATATATATATATATAGAGAGAGAGAGAGAGAGAGATGGAGAGAGAGAGAGAGAGAGAGAGATAGATTTTATTCATAACATACAGAGCTGTTTATCATGGCATGCCTTACACCAATGCCTGTTGCATTTGCGGGAAATAGGAGAAATGTAAAGGTTTTTTCAACAAAATCGTTCAGTACGTTGTTTCTCATATAAGAGAACATACATTCCAGGATACCTTCGCTACTCTTGATTCATGGTCCCTCCCCACACTCAACTGTGTAATTATTAGCATATGTCTACCTGCATATCAGAGATAATGCAGACACACACACACCTCACCCCTCCCCCAAAAATGTTCCATGAATGTTGCTGAGTCAGAGGTAGTTTCTTTTACCCCATAATTGTGTTATTTTCGAAAATTCCCACAACATTTCTGTAGAATTTAGTGTAATGGAAATGTCGAAATTTGTAAGAGTAGAGGGAAATTGGAAAACTATTGAAATGCCTATTTTTGATGCTGCAACATCGCTAAACCACGTTCTGGACTGGAAACAAGCATCCAAGGACCGGTTTTGGGGTTTCACTACTCAGCCAGGATAGCTTGATTCCAGGGGCATGGAGAGCACGTGACCCATGTCTGGGTATACCTGTCCCACTCGCGGTGACACATGCAAAAAGAACAATTGATAGACAGAATGCAGAACAATGTCATACATTCACCCCAGTACAGAGATCTGGGCCTAAATCCAGAGTTTTTTTGCTCCCCATGCCATCCTAGTTTGAGCCCAGCCATATCCAAATCAGTCTTAACTCTGCGCCGAATGGGAACCGTCTGGCCCGAACTGCCAGGCCAGGTCCTCCCTTGACCGGAAACAAGCATCCTAGGACTGAGGCACTTTCGTCTCATGAGGGGCTTTAGCTATTTTAATTGAGGCATGGCTGTTCACATAGTTTTTCCAGAAAAGTGTTGAAGTTGTTCAGAAGATGTAAGAAATTGGGTTGCTGGTCGAGGGGGGTGAAACCTTACTCAAGCAGGAACCACAAACCTTGTCAGGGCGAAGTCACGACCAAACCCTAAATTAACCTATGCTCAACCCTTGGGTAGCTTGGCAAAGAGCAGTAAGGCTTAACTCGGAGGCAACATGTAAAGTATTTGTGCAACACTTCCAACAGTAACACAGTGAAAACATACCACAACAAGGATCCCACACCAGGTTAGAATAATAGAGTACGTTTTCAATAAATAAAACAAGACCAAAATGACAAAAATCCAATCAACAGAACTGAAAATGTGTATTTAAAAAAAAAAAGAAAATTGCAACAAAAAGCACAAACTGCCAATTGTGGATATCTGGTCTCACCAGACAGGAACAAAGAACAAAGTGCGTAGGATGGAGCGCGACTGGCTACAAGGACCCACCTAGGCCTGCTGAACAAGAGTACCTAAAATACTGGTTGCAGAGCATTGTGTAATCCTGTGTCGAGGATGCCTTGCACAGCCAAAGCAATACCTCAGTTCCGAGGAACTGCAAGGCTGCAGTGCGATGTCCTGCATGGTCGATGAGAATCCCATTGACGAGGACTTGCAGTGTGAAGTCCAGCGCTGAGGATGCATCACACAGCCGAGAAAAAGTGTTGGTTCTAAGGAGGTGCGGGACTGAAACGCAAGATCCTACATCGTCTTCAAGAATCCCATCAACAAGGGCTTGCTATGCGGAGTCCAGTGTTGAGGATGCGGTGCACAGCAGAGGAGATGCGTCTGTTCCAAAGAACTGCAAGGCTGTGATGTGGAGTCCTGGAGCCAGGAATAGTCCACGCAGCAGAGGTGATGTGGCAGTTCCACTAGGGTTTGTACCGTGCAGCAGAGGGGATGCGTCTGTTCTGCTGGATCCACAGAGGGGCTTTCAGAGTACCTTCAGTCCCACCTCCAAGGGTTCAGGTCTGGGGTTGCACCAATTGACCAGGTAGGACTCGCAGTTGCAGAGTCCAGGGGCTGGTTACAAGAGAATTGGCCCTTGGAGTCACACTAGTAGTCCTGGGTACATGTTTCAGGTATAGTCCTTCTCATCCAGTCAGGAGGGCAGTAGGGCAGGCAGTCTTCGGGGCAGCAGAGTAGCAGTCCAGCATAGTAGTAGTCCTTTCAGCAGTCCTTCATTTTTCCTCTAATTTCTAAAGTTCATTTTCTGCTTTGTTTAAAAGTATATACAGTGGTTGTGGAAAGCAATCCATCAAGATAGTCACACAGATCTTAGTTTTGGCTCTGAATATTTCATCCTCAGTCCATTCTCAAAATGCACTTATCAAGTTCTTTGGGGATTAATAGTTCATATTATCTTCTTAAAAATAAAAATTCTTGGTGAAGCCCCCTTTCTGTGCTGTATGTTTAATTTCTATTTATGAGCTCTCCACCCCTAACAGGACAGTTTATCATAAAGAATATGAAAGTGTGACTCCACCTTTGCTTTAACAAAGTATTTTCAGTTTCATTTGCCTAGATATCTGTTCATCCAGTTAGACTTTTCTTGGACTGTCAGTTGTTGTTTTCAGCAAATAGTTATTTCAACAGGAGACTGTTATCCTTAGCTGCAAACATTTCTGTCTGAATTCCCTGAAGTAACTTGGTTATCTCAGATGAGCCCATTTTCCTACCAAAATTTGATTACCAGTGTCTGTCGCCTAGAAACCCTTTTTCTATCAAGAGCAGCTACTGTCCGTGAAGGTTGTTCCTCCTGAACTTGTTGATTTGCTTTTTTCATTTGTGCGCAACAGAAGAATGTGAAAATTGATGTAGCAGAAATCAGTTTAGACTGATTAGGAAGAACGGTTATTTAATGTGAGGTCTCTTTGATCGTTTCTTCCAAGAAACTTGATAGATGATTAATATGCTTAATGAACGGTAGACTTTAAGTGCTTGTGCACGTTCTAGGATTTAGTTTTTAGTTGCTTATTACAGTTTGTGTTTAGTACACCACCAGCATTGCAGTTTTTAAATGTTTTGATTTGCCTTTCAAATTAGTTTTCTTACTGCAGGAGAGCCATGCAAGTGCTGACTGGCATTACACCTCACTTCCTCTTCATCAGACATTTAGAAGGAGCTGTCCCTAAAAGCATATGTTCTTTGGTCTTATGTTTTGTTTGGTTGCCTTTATGCTGGTGGTGGGGAAATTTCCAACTGTGGAGAACAAGAGTAGTTAGATTGAGTGAGCGACATTTGAGTCCGGATATTTCCAGATGTAGGTTGTTTGCTTTTGCCCAGATGTAAAATGTTGCCTTGAAGATTCTCCGTATCTACAGCTATGGTAGCTTGCCTTTTGTCTTGGGTATATTTTGTACTTTAAAGCCTAGAATAAAGGAGGAATTCAGCAATATATTTGTCGTGTAAGGTGTTTGGCCATTTATTGAACCAAATAATTGTGATACTCTTATTATTTGAGCCGTCAACAGTGTCTCACATCTGGCTTCTCAGCGAACTCCACCTCTTGGTCAGCATTTAAGAAAATGCTTTTTTTGGAACCCTTAAACATAGATTTCTGGGGCATCTTATACAGCAGTCTAAAGTGCACTTTTATCTTTCAACATTTAACGTGAATTGAAAAATACCCTCTTGTCTTATTTAGGGCCTCATTACAATGTCGGTCGGAAAGGCTCCAAATGCCTTTCGGTTTGACCCAACCCGTGACGGAAAGCCAAGTTTCCGACCAACTCGAAAACATTTCCGACTGACCGATTACGATACAAGGTAGTCAGTTGGTCATTCCGTATCGGTTCTGACCAACTTTCGGTGAGTCTGAGTCGAATCGTAGAGCTCTATGGGCCACGTCTCCAACCGGCTAATTACCATGTCGGATTCCGACAGCCGATCCGGCTAGGTCAGTCTGACATGGATCGGCTGTCGGAACCGACTTTTGGGGCAAAAAGCAGGCCTCCCTTCACCTGGGGCCTCTAGTGGGGACCCGTGGGGGTACCCATGGGTCCCCTCTTCCCACCCATGCAGTGTGCCTTTCACCCAGTTACTGCCCGCCACAGGGTGAAAGGTTTTCTGCATCCACCCCTTTTTCCAATGGGAGTCTGTGTTGTCTGTCGGAAGACAGGCTCCCATTGAAGTCGATGGGAGTCTGACCGAACGGTGTTCGAAACCATCGAAATCGGTCGATCGGACTCCCCGAACCAGTGTCGGTCGGAAACCATTTCGACAAGGAGTCGGTCGAATGCTTTCCGACTGACATCGTAATGAGGCCCCTAGTGTTCAGGCATTCTGTAGAAAATTTGAGAAGGGATACCAAATGACACCTTTGGAAATTCTTTTTATTTTATTTTGAAAGAGATTCTAATTTTTCACACTTTCTAATTGGACGAATAATTTAGTTGTTTCATAGACACAGAGGAGTGTTTTACTTTGCACTATGAGTGTTTTCCTCTTTATTGAAACAACGGGTGGTTTTGTGTTGCGTTATCCAATATTCCAGATTAATGTGGACCCTTTCACATGAATCATTGATTGCTGCTTCTTTATGCTCCAGTGTATCCTTCAATTTCCACATGCTTCACTCTCCAAGTCCCTCTTGTCAGCGATTTGAAAGCTTGTGGCACCTGAATCTTTTAGGATGGACTCATATCATTCCAAATTCAGGGCACTATTAAAATCACCATGCACATGAAACTACAAAACCCGGTGTATAAATTTACTTCACTTATGACCAATCGAGAAAATATTGGTGTCATTCACACATGGTTCAAATGTACTGTAGTATCTATGCCTTGTAACACCTTTTGCCATTGCCCCATAGAACCATCCACTTCACCTCCCCTCTGGCACAATTTACAGCATGGATTCCGCTTTGATTTGAGCTACTGAGGAAATTAGAGAGATAACTGACAACGGTGGCAAAGCTGCCCTCGTTCTCTGACTCTGTTATGATCTTTTCTAGCCGGTCGAGAAAAATCAGTTGCTCTTGATAATTTCATTTCCAAGCCCTTCTCTCTCCCGTGTGCGGTTCCAAAGGACTCAGCTCAGTTTAATGTGTATATTACCCCTCTGGCAAAGATAATGCGCTCCTTTGGGTTCTCTATAGTTTCCTATGCTGATGACACACAGATCGTGGTCTCCATTTCCACCGATCTGCTTGCAGTAGCCAAACGATTCTGTAATTGTATGCCGGAGGTGAGTAAATTGATGAACAAAAACGGTCTTAAACTTAATATAGGGAAAACTGAGGTTCTTTAATTTGCCCATGATACCTCATTCTGGTCCCCCATGTGGTGGCCTCAGGATCTAGGTAATCTGCCCTGTTCATTTAGGAATGGTAAAAATCTCGAAATCTGTTATGATGACAAGCTAACTTTTACAATCCATATCAGCCAAGTCACTTCGACATCTTTCTATCTTCTGAAAACCTTGAGGAAAATGTTTCCTTGTATTTTTTTCGAACAAGAGAACTGTAATTGTTGCCCTTTTATTATCTAGAATTGATTACTGCATTACTCTGTATGTTGGTCTATAACAGCGATTGTTGAATAAACAACCCCTGCCTCGCTTTTGTTAATCATCCCTAAATTCCAGTCCGCCTCTTAGACAATTGTCAATCTACACTGGCTGCCAGTAAAAAAAACTGGTTGCTTCTATGGCCTTCTGTGTGGCTCATAAAACACTGCTAGACTTAGGACCATGCTATCTGAAGTCAAGGTTCGGCTGGTATGTTGCCAGTAGAACAGTGTGCTCTGCCTTATCTAAGAATTTAAGGGTTTATTTATTTATTGAAAGTTTTCTATAGCGCGAACAAGACGCTTGGGTATCAGAGCGCTTAACATAACATGAAATAGATTAGAGACACGTCTTATATAATATACGATATGACAGTAGAGAAATTAGTTAGGTATGCTTCCTCCAAGGCTAGATGAAAGGAAGATAAAGTAAGATAAAAATAACTAAAAGTACAGTACATGGTTAAAAAACGAATATACAATTTTCTGAGGTAAGTTAGGGATTAATTATATTATATATGATGTACGAGGTCTTCCGTATATGATTGTTTTTAGTGACTTTTCCTTAGTCCTCTATTTTTCAGTCCCAGAGTTAGTATCGCGTCGACCGCTGGTATCAACATACAGTTGGTGATTTCTTCTTTACTTCCCATATAGTTATAAATTAGTCACCTCTATGTCAAAGTTTAAAAAGGCTCTTTGAGGTGGGAAGAGATTTTGATCGTTGTTAATCAACCTAACATCTGGTTGACTGCCTGGGGGCCTGTAACTCTTGGTACCGCACCTTGACCCCAACCAAGGGTTAAAAATCTTGGTATTTGGTTTGACAAGAATATGTCCTCTGACAGCAAAATCATGGATCTCACAGGGAAATGCTTCGAATTCTAAAGTCCCTGAAAAAATGGTCTGCTTCGGACAGAATTTGCAAAATAAACAGTGATCCAGGCCTTAATCATGTCTAGGATGGACTACTGCACTGTTGTTTCTAGGTGTGTCACAGACCCGTTTGAAGAGACTCCAAGTGCAAAATGTGGTGGTGCTCCTTCTGCTGAATCTCCCCATACACACCACCATGGGGGGGGTGCACTCTCCAAGCTGCACTGGCTTCCACTGCAGCTGAGACTCTCTTTCAAAACCTTGTGCTGTTGCTGCAAGGTCTTTGTGAATAAGGTACCACAGTACTTGCATTCTCTTCTCAAACCTTATGTTCCACTTAGGAACTTCAGATCTCCTGATGCCATGCTAGCCAGCATACCAAAAGTTAAGAGTGTGCATTGCCGGTAGATCCTTCAGCTATCTAGCTCCTAAAATCTGGAACTCTCTTCCTCGGTCAGTCAGCTCCCTTTGGAATTCCTCTTCCGCAAAAACATGATTGTTCAGGCTGAGCTGATTCAACAGTGACCGATGCATGAGCGACCTACAGGAGCTGGATCTTCAGCATTGGAACACTTCGTTTTGAATTGGCTATGCGCTTTACAAGTCACACTATTATTATTATAATTATACTATCCCCTGGAAAAATGTGGAACAAGCTACCCATGGATTTAAAAACGGGGTCCAACTTAATTCATTTTAGGAAAGGGATTAAAACCTGGCTTTCCTCAATCTAACTTTTCCATAAACTAAGACTGCTTACTAGCCCCAAGACGCCCAAGGGCATTTGCGCGCTTTATAAAATTAAACCTAAACATATTAAATAAGCCGTTTCAAACAACTAACCCGTGCACCACCAAGTTATTTTTGGGACTGCCCCTAGATACGTGTAAAAATTGACAGAAATATTTATGAGAAAAAATAAAGTTTCCTTCTAGGTAGATGAGTGACATGTGTCTGCCAAACTACAAGGAAAAAGGATAGGAAAGGGAGAAGCAAAGCTTGCTATATACAGGCTGTAAAATTGCACATGAAATTACGGACATAAGCAAAGTGACCAGGATCTGTTCATGAATTAATGAACAGTCCAAGATGAGGTGATTGTTCAATTACTGCTTTGGCTGAGCCCACTGATTTCAGCACACGGCTTCTGGAATTTGGAATGAAGCAGTAGAGTTACCCTTGTTTACCTTACACGAGAATACAGAATAGGAAATGTGTAAGTAAATTAAAGAAATTAATTAATTAGTAAGTAATAGTAGTTAATAGTGCCCGTTGCATTCTTCTGGTCGGTCCCGATCTCTTTACTTCAGACTTTCCTTGGTTACACAATAAATCAATAATAGTTTTAATCGGGTGATCCTTAATCTCATAACGTTGTTTTGCGTTAGTGGATGTGATGTACACTTCAGATGCTGATTACGTATATTGAAGAAGCATTCAATGCTACGTTTTGTGGCGCATTCATCCATGGCTTTCCGTTACCAGCTGGAGATCGTCAAGTTTTGCAGTTTGAAATTATTCAATTGCTTCCCTCCCAAAGGGACAGCTGCAGTCTGTTGTGGCCTGTGATCACAATTTACTTCTTCCAAGTGGCCTCCACTCTTCTCAGTTTTATCTTACAATTTTATAGCTGTGCAACTGAAGAATGTTTTTTTCCGAAACAAAGAGATTAAAAATGGTGGCCTGTTCCAAGTGACTAAACACCTCTCACAGTCTGTGCATCATACTTCTGTCCATCAGCTCTTTTTCACTTTAGACACTCTTTATAACCTAGTCAGAGAGAGTGCCTGCTTCAATCATGAATGCCTCTCTGCATCCATCTACATACATTGCATGTTGGTGGCTGGGAAGGGCCCAGAGAGCAGGCAAGCCATACTGAGGCCTTCTAATGAAAGCACTCCTGCAGGCTTCAAGGCCAATGTTTGCTCTCACCCACTGCAGCACGAGGGATCTCTGTGCTCAGTCCGCGCCATATTATAGTTTGAATAACGCTTTTTTCAATATTATGATAACAGAAGACTATATAATAACAATAATAATCACACGAAGAATAGCATTTTTATAGAAATTGCCTAATTAGTAAGTAAATCTATTACAAATGCTTTAAATGGAGTAGTGTGGCTCACTGGTTAGAGGCGGCAGGCCTGAGAGCAGAAGTCAGCCCGGGACCAGGGTTCAATTCCCGACGCGGCAGGGTCGTGGACCTTGGTCAGCGGACTCGATATTTCTCGCTTCGGTGCTTACTCTAATCAGGGGTTACACTCGGCAACTCTGGGCATTAGCTTGCCTAATCTCCACAACGGCCCCACCAATTCCGGGGATGCCTGGCTCCACCTTGGGGACTCCCAGCAAGGGACCATCCCACAGAGAAAGCCAGGACGGGTTCCCCAGAGTTATACAGCGCCGGGACGCCCCGTTGCTGGGGCAGCTGTGCGCTTTACAAGTATACTACATTTACATTTACATTAAAGAGAAAATGTAGAGTATACAGTTAAAGTCCTCATTAAAACATAGCGTTTGTACGGCTTTTGGTTTTTTTAAACTGGAAAAGAAAGTAGAAAAAGTGAAATATTCTAAAGGGAAAGGAAAAGACCGAAGAAATAGCTAAGATAAACAAGCATTGGCATTGCCAATAGGTCTCGCTTGTGGGACCTTATAAGTATTTAGTTTTGCAGCACAATATCCTTGTTGCACCAAGGATATTGTGCTGATATATAATTATAAGGTCCCACAAGCGAGACCTATTGGCAATGCCAATGCTTGTTTCTTTTTAGTATTTCTGTTCTTTGCGCATGAGTGGGAGCCGCGTGCTCGAAGGAAAGTACACAAATACACGTTTAAATGGATATAAAGCAAGGGATAGCGTGCCAAGGTGCACACTAGCTCAAAGGGAGGGTAATTGGCTTGCAGATATCACCTGAACGCTGCGATGGCTTCGTTGAACAAAAATGCCCTTTTTCGGTAACATGTTACATTTTACACTACATGCATCTCGCATGACTCGAAACAATAACAATATCTCGTGCTCATTTACATCGCTGACGCAACTTCTTAGAGTAGCACGGGGGGGGAGGAGAATGAAGACATTACCTTAATGCACATTGCCTGGGATAATGCAGAGCGGCTGACGGAAAAAAAGGGCAGCCTGCCGGCTTTTTTTCAGACCCATGGCAAATCACACGGATATCTGCGAACTTAGCAGGGTTACAGAGGGCCATAGCTCCAAGCATGTTGTCCTCTTATGTTTGTTATGCCAAAAATCGTTTGGTTTTGGCAGGGTGGGGAGGGAGAGCGCCTTTGTGTCTGATGGCAGAGTTTTTTTTATTCTCCAGAGCTTGTTTTTGTTCGTAATTTCTCAGATTCGGCATGTTCAAAGACATGTTCCAAGGAGTGCTGCTACGGCCTGGGGGAAGCTGGCTGGGGAGGGGGAGGAGAAATGAAAGTAAAGGCTGTGTTTGCGGGGAGAGAGAGGGGAGGTGCTGGTGTGGGAGGAGTGCTGCTACGGCCTGGGGGAAGCTGGCTGGGGAGGGGGAGGAGAAATGAAAGTAAAGGCAGTGTTTGCGGGGAGAGAGAGGGGAGGTGCTGGTGTGGGAGGAGTGCTGCTACGGCCTGGGGGAAGCTGGCTGGGGAGGGGGAGGAGAAATGAATGTAAGGCTGTGTTTGCGGGGAGAGAGAGGGGAGGTGCTGGAGCTGGGGAACAGAGTTTATGGCCCAAAAGCGCGTGCCTGTGGCCACGTGAACGTCAAGAAAACCGCAGGAACGAAGCCCTTGGTTTGACGAGGATTTTCAGGACATGAATTCTCGCTCCGCTCGATGCGCTTGCGCGCATCGATAGGTCGCGAGACCTAAAAACGATAAGAGGTATACTTTTAGAGCCTTACGAAAAGAGATTATCACGAGATGACATCAATCTTTGCCATAATATAAACATTGCAATAAAAATACTAGTTGGATGAACAGTAAACTTTAGGAATCATGGAGGCTGGAAAAGAACATGTGCATCAGAGACTGGAACGTGATGATCAGATAAATATGTAGTAAATGGTAGCCAGAGTAAATCTTTTTAAATTAAATTCTTGGTTGATTTTGTACGTTTTCTATATTGAGTATGATTGTGGCAAAGCATGTTCCACCATCTAGAGAAAGAGACTCTTGTGGCATCTTTCCGGCTAGATTTAATTATTTGAATGGCAAAAAGTGATTCTGCATATTTCCAACTATAAAACTTTTTTTCTAAATCGCTGAAAAACTACCATTATGGATCAGGGACGGGCACGGTCTGCAGTTGATGTAATATTTCTATCCAAAATTAGTACTGTTTGAATTTGTTTTCATGGTTCATTAATTCAGAGCCTTTATTATTAGTGTGAGCGCTCTAAGAAAATATAAACTCGGACTGCTCTGCTGACAGTGGTCCCAGTATAAAAACGTGTACAAGTTTAACAATGTGAGGCTACATATAATGCTCCCAAAATGCACTCTGTTTAGATGCATATATTTGCAGAAGCTTGAAAGAAAGATTGATGGTTCTTTGCTTTAAAAATAAAATGTTCACAAAACAATGCAACTAGAAAAAAAAGGTTTCACTCAACTATTATGAACATTTAGCTACCATTTCTTTGAAGCATCATTTAGTCAAATGTGTTGATGCATGCTAGTATTTCCAAAAAATACTCATAATGGAAAATCAGTGCAAGCAATTTGAAGAAGATTACGGGAAACATGAAAATAAACAAGCATTGGCAAAACCAATACGTCTGACATTAGTGGTCAGTCTTTTGGTTTTGTCAATTTGTGCCATGTTTTTTTTTTAAATACATTTTTTATTGAGCAGAGCATAGTTAAGGTACAATACATATAGGGACAATTTGAACAATTTGATCAATGGAGATGAATATAAAAATATTTAAAAGCTTCTGTTAAAAACTGAATGAAAGGGAGGATTTTTGAATACTTAAAAGCCGTGAGCAGTCAATGTTAATAAAACTATATATATAAATTTTCAAATACAAGCAACATGCAAAATTCGATCGTAAAGTGCCAATTTAAATACAGTACAATTTAACCTGAAATAAAGTGCTTAAAAATTACTAATAGTGCAAATACCACAGAAGAAAAAGTGCGCTTGTGACTTATTGATAAAACCTACCTACACTTCAAGACTGCTTAAGAATAATATAGACCTTTTATCAGTATTCAATCTAATTCTTAACTTAACCCCCCCCCTTATTTCCTGCAGGTTCTCAAAATACTTCCAGTTCCTATCAAATCTCCTAACTGCTCCCGCTCTACTAGCGTAAGCTTTTTCAAAATTCCATGACCTCCTCATTTTATTAAGCCATTTCAAATGGGATGGAACTTCTTTTGATTTCCGATTTTGGAGTATTAGGGAGCGGGCAACAGCACAAGAAATAAATACAAACATTTCCTCAGCATGGAGGGGCGCTAGAGGGCGCACTGCGGAATGGTTGACTAGACAGTCAGCTCCGCCGGACGGGTGCATTAACGTAGATTTTTACCCTCTTAAACTCATCAGCAAAGATACGGCACGAAATCGGATCATGCCGCCCACACGACGTAACTAAGGAGGCTTCTGCAGGAAGAGCGACAATTACAAAAAGGAGGAAAAACGACGAGGCAGCGCGAGGAAAGCCAAGATGGCCGCCTGCGGCGCTCAAAACTACGGGCCGGGAGATCACCACCGCAACCTGCAGTGAGATACAATCTGGCTCAACTACACTGCGGACTCACAGCGTCTGGCTGCTAACACAGCGGAGTGTCTTAAAACCTACCAGCGAGGACCGAAAACTGCGCTGAGGGGTGCGTTCCACGACACTCAAGATGGCGGCGCTGGTGGAACGCAGACGCTGAACGGAGATTTGGGACTACTGCGGAACCGCAAGAAGACGGTGAGAATATGTGCTGCCTAATACGGAGGCTACAGGATCGCAAGGTACTGAGTCAATACGATAGGGGGGGCCACCTGCTCGCATAACTACAGCGCTGCGGTGCTAAACAACATGTCGAACTCTGAGCACAATATGGCGCCCGTCATCACAGTCTGAAAAGCGCAAGGAATTGAAGGCACCGCATAGATACCAGCACGGGCCCCAACAGTGTACACAGTCAACTAAGCGAGCTGCACTTGAGACTGATGCGACTGCCTAACGCCGCAAGAGACGTGGGTGGCGACGCACGAGGATAGGTGACGGTGATAGAATGCACGAGGCTGGGCGAGCAGTGTCTTGGCGCCGAATTACTCATGGCGAGCTATCCATAGCGTACACCAAATTCGAATAAGCGCACAGAAGGTAGAGAGGACCTCCTGCACGATCATCTCATATCTATAGCTGCGGTGCGACGCAACATTGGGGAACATGCTGAGGAGTGAGGCGGCAGATGCATAATTCGACACTGCCGAGAACGGCGAAAACACCCCACCGGCGAAACCAATTTACTTCGCAAGGCACATCAGCGACAGGCCTGGGGAAGACACAACTCAGTCCTGCACGACAAGCAGATGCCATGGGAAAACCAGATAAGCAACAAACTACGCTGCCATTTGCGACGCGCAAACAAACTAAAAACAACGCCACTGCCTCAGATGCAGAAGGAGAACAAGACACAGCAGAGGGATCGGGCATGGAAGCAGTGCTGAGAGCGATACAACAGAGCCTACAGGAAATGAATAACAAACTCGACAATGTAGTGCAGCGTGTGGACCATATGGCAGCGAAGATAGAAAAGCACGACGAACGGATTGTAGAGGCGGAACAAAGGATCTCAAAAGTGGAGGACGAATCTAGAGCCACATCGAAAACATGTGGCGGCATGGAAAAAACGTTAGAAGTCCTACGTGCTCGTGTGGAGGATCAGGAAGCGAGATCGAGACGGAATAACGTCCGCATAGCGGGACTGCCAGAATCAACAAACACGGGCAGAATGTAAAGCTACATCGAAAGGTTACTGACGGACGTGTTTGGAGCTGACTATCTATCCCCAGTGTTCCTTGTTGAGCGGGCACATCGTTCCCTGGCGCCCACTCCGAAACCGGGTGCAACTCCACGCATGGTAATAGCCCGCCTACTCAACTATAGGGACAGAGACACTGTCCTCAGGCTCGCCAGAGAGAAAGGGGCCATCACGCATCAAGGCAACACCCTGGAATTTTACCCTGACCACACAATGGCGGTGCAGATGGCACGCAAGGAATTTGCCCCAGTTAAAAAGAAGCTGCGTGAACTGGGAGTAGAGTATGCAATGTTATATCCCGCAAAACTCAAAATCACGAACGCGGGCAAGCCCGTTATTCTACCCTCGGTACAGGCGGCGCAGGACTATGTCAAGAAATTGGGCAAGCAGCGCAAGGCACAGGACCGCGAAGGTCGGACGAGACACTGCACAGGCGACTGCCAGGGTCATATGAAAGGCTACAGTTTGGAGATGGCATCTTTCGAAATGGGACTGCACCGTGCGATCCAATGCGACTGAACTATTAGAACTGTGACTAACAGATGGGGAGCTGCTGACTCCCCAGGACGAAGATAACTGATTGGCCGGATTATGTTATTGTGTAGCGCAAAAAGATCGATAGTTGCGCAAAGTATATGCAAACGTGACATGCAGGATGTGGGAAGTACGAAGGTACAAGGTGCTGGAACATATGTGGACGGCGCCAATACAGCGGCACTATAAGACAACACTGCTCAATTGAACTGGCAAACATTGGGCCTAACTTACGAGCCTAAACAGGTGAGACACATTGAAATGTAAAAAGGGTTGGATTAGACGAGAAAGCACTCCTACACCATGTTTCGGCCTCAGAGTGTATCCTGTACCATGGACTGCCATATAGTTATAGATATGGGTTACTAGTGGACTACCGAGTCAGGGCGGGGAATGAGAGGTGAAAAGGTTATAACGTGTTATAGATATGCCATACGCACCTGTCCACATCCACAATGTGGATGGAGACGTGTGCACCTGGCGACACCCCCAGGCGGGTGCGCCCCACTTACAGTTATATCACTAGTTGTGTTAATACATGGGGATGGCTTTGGCAAAGTTGGGGTGCTAAAGTGGGAGGAGGGAGGAGGGGGGAAAAGGGAACTGTTCGTTTTCGATCACTGTGTCTGAGAAACATTGCAACCTCTTTGAAACTAGAGCGCACTGTATTAGATGTTAAACTCACTGTTCTAACCATCACACTCGACTGCGGGACAGACCGAGAGAGCGGTCTAGCACGAGGGGTGGAGGACTCTTTCACGATGCACTGCAATTTCCAATTGATAGGATGACTACCTCCGCTACACTGAAATGTGTCACGTGGAATGTCAGAGGATTGGGTAATCCGAAAAAATTAGACAGATGTTTGCGTACTTTGACAGATTGCATGTTGATGTGGCTTTCCTACAAGAAACGCACTTAGCGGCCACTGACTCTTCCACTATAGGAACCAGATGGGCGGAGTCAGTCACCAACTCAAATTACTCGACATACTCCCGGGGGGTTAGCATTTTAATTAAAAAGGGAGTGCACTTTAAGATCTCATACACTCATAAAGATGTTGAAGGTAGAAGTGTGATAGTCGTGGGCACAGTGAGACACCACACGCTAGCATTAGTAAACACTTACGGCCCGAACATAGATGACCCAGGTTTCTACGAGACACTATGGGGCAAAATAGCAGATATCCAGATTGAAAATGTACTGTGGGGGGGAGATTTTAACGTAGCGTTGAGGGAGGGAATCGATAGGTCCCCAAACACACTGGAGCCACACGTAAAGGCGAGAGCGACACTACAGGAGGCAATAGATGACTTAAAGATGGTAGATATATGGCAGGTTAAGCACCCAGGGGAGAAGGTGGCGACGCACATAAATGCAGCACACGCCAGCTGGTCTAGGCTAGACTATTGGTTGGCCACGCAGGAAGTAATGTCATGGGTAACACGAATAAAGCACCTTCCTCGGACACTATCTGACCATAGCCCAGTGTTCCTGGAGATTGAAATACCGAGATATGCACCTCCGCCGTTTACATGGAGATTTAATGCAACAGCCCTGCGCGACCCAATATATGTAGACACCATACATACAGCGATAATAAACTATTTCGAACTAAATGGCCCCACGACGGACAACCAAGGCCTCTTGCGGGAAGCTTTTAAAGCTACATTGCGAGGGGTGTGCATTAGCACGACCACGGGTATCCTGCGTGACATTCGGCAACAGTTAAAAACGCGTGAAAGTGCAATACAAACACTGGAACAAAGATATACACAAACAAGGGACAAGGCGATACTGGGGGAAATTCAGGTTCTCCTAACTGAGCATCAACAGTTTGCTGCAGATGAGCTTCAATATATCCACAAACGTAAAACAGCTAGGCGATATGGCGAGGCGGGTCGGCCGGGTAGAGCCCTGGCCGAGAAGATCTGTACTGGACACGCCCCACAGCACATCACGACCATAAGAACACGTACAGGAATAATGACACATGACATGCAAGGGATAATGGGTGAATTTAGGGACACATATGGCAAACTGTATGAAGCTCGCCCCTCGCTGCCACAAGAGGAATTAATGCATTATATGGCAGATATAGAACTGGCATGGCTGTCCGACGGCCATAGGGAATATCTGGCTCGCCCTATCACGGTAGAGGAGGTAGTGGACACTATTAAGCGACTGCCAAATGGCAAGGCACCAGGGCCAGATGGCTTTACAATAGAGTTTTACAAAACATTCGCGGACCTATTGGCCCCACACTTGGTGAGACTCTACGGGGAGGCACATGAGGCACAGACACTTCTGGCGTCCATGAGGGCAGCATTACTGATTGCATTACTTAAGCCCGGCAAAGAGGAGGAATACTGTGACTCGTACCGCCCTCTTTCCCTAATAAACGTAGACACCAAGATCATCGCCAGCCTCCTGGCTGACAGACTTAAACCGCTTATGCCGCTACTGATAAGGCCTGATCAATCTGGCTTCATACCGGAAAGGTCAACAGCACATAACACACGCACTTTATTTGCACTGGCTCATTATCTGGCGCCTGAAATAAAAGCAGTGGCAGTATTATTAGACGCAGCCAAAGCGTTCGACACAATAGATTGGCCTTTTTTGCGTGCAGTACTATGGAGTATGGGTTTTCCTCCGCTCTTCATAGGGTGGATCACGATGCTATACACGAATTTGACAGCACGCATCAGAGTGAACAAGCACATAACAGAACCAATAGACATATGTCGCGGCACTAGGCAAGGATGTCCACTCTCCCCAATGCTGTTCGCTCTGGTGCTAGAACCCCTGGCGTGCAAAATTCGACAGCATCACCACTGTTCGGCCATACAACTGCCAACTCGCCCAATACATACATCACTGTACGCGGACGATATGGTGCTTTATGTTAAAAATCCGGAACAGCACCTTAACCCACTACTGCGTGAATATATCAAATTTGGCCAACACTCCGGGCTCCAGATCAACTGGACCAAGTCCCTTGTACTGGCGCTCACAGATGGCACGCACCCGATGGCCATAGATTATCCACTAGAATGGCAGGAAGACCCGACCAAATATTTAGGAGTATGGTTTCACAGGGACCCCGAACTTGTAATCCGAACCAACTATGGGAGGGCGATTTCAGAATTAGAAGACAAAATTAAAAGGTGGAATAAGTTACCACTGTCATTGGCGGATAGAGTGGCAATTGTAAAAATGGTAATACTCCCCAAGTTCCTATACTTGTTTAACAATATCCCAATTAAGCCGCCAGCGGAGGTCTTTCGAAATATCAAGAAACTAGTGCTGAATCTAATTTGGGCAGGAAAACAAGCAAGATTGGATCTGCAAACAATGACACTACCGTACGCTAAAGGAGGTTTCAAAGTACCAGATCTCTATTTGTATTACTTATGCGCGCAAGCACAATATGCACATTACTGGTATCACGAGATTCCATTTCTGACACATGTAGCGGTGGAGGCTGGAGATGCAGACCCTATTCCATTAACTAGCATACTAACACACAAGCGTAGTAGATTACATGAGCATGACATAAACCCAGTGAACACCACAACAGATGCCTGGAGAAGAATGGGAAAGATGGCTAAACGTCTCCCGCTCTATGCACCAGCTCTCCCCCTGGCGCACCACCCGGCGATATCAGTCACACAAGAAAGGATTGGGATGGAGCTACTGAGAAACGCAGGCATAGATAAGATGGGAGACTTGTACAAAGAAGGAATCTACCAAACACTTGACAAACTAGATTACATTAGCAACCCTTCCCTATTATTTACCTTTAACTACTATAGATTACAGAGAGCGATCAAGGAACTTTTTCCCGCTTTTCCGGAGGAACCCCAGACCCTGTCTTCCTAACAACTGCTTCTCACGACACCTAATGCCTCACATCTAGTGTCCAGGCTCTACACAAGCTTACAGACTGACATTGGAGGGAACACAGATAGGATGAGAGATAAATGGAGCGATGTACTGGGAAGCGCTTTGACTGACGAAGACTGGCAAACCGCATGCCTACTCACTGGCATGCTACCTGCAAATGGAAACCTAAAGATCATACATTACAAGTACATTCATCAAATGTACCACACGCCACAGAGGCTCCATAAATACGGGTTAAGGGAAGACTCCAGATGTGTGAGGTGTAAGCAAGAGAATGCGGACTTTCTGCATTTAGCATGGAACTGTGGCTCTGTAGCTATTTACTGGGAGCAGGTGACACGGGCATTGAGTGACATGTTAGGGGTATCACTAGACTGTGACGCTAAGGTCTGCTTACTGGGCATAGTCCCTCACCTGAGAGCGACACGGCGACGGTTCTGTGTGGTAGCGCTTCTGATGGCAAAAAGGAGGGTCTCCCTACACTGGAATAGTAAGGCAGGGCCGAGGATGAAAAACTGGCTGGAAGATTTAACGTACTGTTGTGACACTCTGTCCACATATGAGGAGGAGTTGCCGATTAGATCACGCCCCAGGGACTATTGGATGTATTTGCGTGACTACTTACTAAAACATGCGGCGGACTGACCCGTGATGTGGGTACCAACATGACACGAGATGGAATATATGGAAATGAGTTATACATACTTAATGTAGAAGAGGAAGAATGTTGTGACACAGTGTTTGTTGTTTTGGAACTATAAGTTGGTTTATTACAAGTTTATAGTATGAATTTGAAAATATAAAATGTAAGAACATGATCATGCTCTAGTAAGTATGCAGTTGTGCCTCATGACAACAATGCTTTTACATGACACGCCGCCGGTCATAACGATGTCGGCTGAAGGGCTGTGTAAGAATATCAATGTATTACATGTATTGCAACATTACGCGGCCGGCCTAATAAGGTTGTAGGCACACACTTGTATACAATATGTGCGAAGTATGAAATAAACTTCTTACAATAAAAAAAAAAAAACATTTCCTCAGCATCTATGAGCAACCCTCTGTCATTACATATACCAAATAGGGCCAGTTGGGCTGAGGGCATAAGTGTTTTCCCTGTAGCCGCCTCAATATCTGAGAGAATGGCCTCCCAAAAAGATTTCAATTGGGGACAAGTGAAAAATATATGAAGCCAACCACCCTGGCCGTCAGCTTGGCATCTAAAGCACTTGTTCCCAACCTCCGGGAACCTTTTCTCAAGTGCCTCCGGAGTCCAATACGCTAACCAGCGGTACAAGAAAGCCATCCTCTTGAAGTTAGTAGCCCGCAATAATTTAAGCCCAACAAGCTTATGGTTTCCCAATCTTTGCGTGTTAAATTACATTGTGTTAGGCTACTTATTTTATCTAGATGGCGATCTATCATAACTAATTGCCCGTCACAATTATGCCGATTGTACCAATTCCCTATGCTGCTGATTTTAGCTTCATATAGAAGTGTTACCATCTCACTTGTCGAGTCAAGCAGTCCACCTATATCTTTTTTTTTAAAAGTGGACAATTTGTGAGTATTCAAAGAGCGTTGGTCGCCAATGAGTAGTTACTCTAGCCAGCACTTCTTGCCACGTGATAATTCTATTCTGAACAACGAAGTACCTTAACTCCCTAAATCCCAAATTCTCCCAATTTATTATGTGGCTGTTTCTAATTTGGAGGCCGAGACCAAAACATTCTCGTAAGCTTATAAACTGAGAGGCTGAGGAACAAAGATTTTTCTTAAAAAAGGACTGCAATCTAGATAAATATTCTTTCAAGGTCTTGTATCTTGTCCTTTTTGGGAGCTTTGCAATCTTTAAAAATACCTGGATTTGAGAATCAGACTCTTGCATCATTTTTACTAAGAAGAAGCTATCTCAATTGTTTTTCGAACCTTTCAGACCTGCCACCATATCAAGAAAGGCTGCCTCATAATGTTTTTAAATGTGGCAGAGCCAGTCCCCCCTGTTCAACTGGGAGTTGGATCAAGGACAACTTAACCCTAGGTGCTCCCCCCCCCCCCAAACAAAACTTCTGATCATAGTTTCCATATCTTTAAAGAAAATAGAATTCAATTTGATTGGAACATTGCAAAACAGGAATATTAACAAGGGTAGGATCGACATCTTAATCAAAGATACCCTGCCAATCAAGGTGAGCGGGAGTAAAAGCCATTGGGCGAGAAGACTCTTAATTTTATTCTTCGTTCTCACATAGTTGAGAAGATAAAGCTGGTGATAATCGCAGGTCACATATATGCCTAAGTATCTAACCGGGTCCCGGCTTGCAGCCTGGGCACGCAAACAAGATGGAAAAAGGCTGATGTTGGTGTTTAGAGCGAGAACCTCTGTCTTCTTAGCATTTATTTTGTAACCTCCTATTTGTTCGTATTCTTTAAATTCCTTTAATATGATTTCTATATTCTCTTTAATTGACTTCAAATAAAGAATGATGTCATCCGCGAAGGGCTTGTGCTTCGCCATCCCGGGAATAGGGGGGGAAAATGGCAGGATTGTTCCTAAATCTGATCACAAGGGGTTCGATAAAAAAGGTAAAAAGTAAAGGAGATAAAGGGCAACCCTGTCCAGTCCCTCGATTGACTTTGATTGAACCGGCCTTATTTGAATTTACTATGACCTGCGCCGAAGCACCTTGATAGATATTTCGCAGCATCTTGATCACTTGCTCTGGAAACCCAAATTGGGCAAGGGAATAAAACAGGGTTGCCCAATTTACCAGATCGAACGCTTTTTCCGCGTCGACCATTAAAATACAAGCAGGGGTTGAGTTGATATTAAAATAGTCCAATGCCTGATTTAAAAATTCAGTATTAGAAGCCATTGAACGGCCTGCTATGAATCCTGACTGATCGCTATGTATCACTTCTTGCGCAGCACACATAAAGCGACGGGCCCAGATTTTCATTAGGGTTTTATAGTCTGAATTCAGAAGGCTAATAGGCCTATAAGAATTAATATCTTTTGGATTTTTGTCTTTTTTAACAAAAGATATTATTGTTGCTTCCTTAAAGGATGTGGGTACCAATCCTTCTAACTTGATATAATTAAATAAGTTCTTAAGGGGTATTAATAGGTCCTTTAAAAAGATTTTATAAAATTCGATTGGAAACCCGTCTTGCCCACTAGCATTCGCCCCTGCTGTTGCTTTGATAGCATCTGCTATTTCCCCTGTACAGATTTCAAGCCCTAATTGTGTAGCCCGATTGGCCGTGATCTTTGGAATTTCTATGTTCGCAAAATAGCCCTGTATCTGATCTTCCCCCACAAGATATTCAGTAGAGTATATATGGCCAAAATGCTCCAAAAAAGCCCTTCAAATCAGGTCATTGTCCACTATCTCTTGGCCATTTATAAAATCTCTTATTTTAACTATCAAGGCAGATTCCTGTCTTTTACTCACAAAATTAGCCAGGATCTTCCCTACCAACTGGCTGTCCTCATAAACCCTTTGTTGGAAGGTTCTGGAGCTGTTGATATCTTCCAGTACAAAGAAATCTCTTAACTCTGCCTTTGCTTGCTCCAAATAATTCGGGCGAAGGTGGAACTGTAGGGCATATTCTTTATCTACAGCCTTTTGGAGCTTAGATATTTTTTGTCTCCTCTCTTTAGCCTGGGCAGATGTATAAGATATTATCTGGCCACGTGCTGCCGCCTTAAATCCCTCCCAAACCGAGAATGGTTCTGCTGTGTCATTATTGGTTTTAAAGTATTCCGTAATCCACTCTCCAAAACTAGCCACCCAATCCTGGTTCTGGAGCAGGGTATGATCCAGCTGCCACCTGGATTGGTCCCTGCCCCCTACTCCTAGATTGACTTCCAACTCCACCTTCCCATGATCGGAGAAGGGATTACACCCAATAGAAGAACCTAGAGTCTGAATGGATCTTGATATCAGAAAAAAATCGATTCTTGATGACATCCGGAAGCGGTGCGAATAACAGGTAAAAGATTCCCCTTCTGGGTTCAATGAGCGCCATGGGTCTATGAGTTGGTATTCTGATATGAAAGCACCCAAAACTTTTTTAGTATTGGGCTTTAGTTGTTTCTTATTTTTATTAGAGGTATCTTTTTTAAATCTTGTATATAGTTGAAGTCCCCTCCCAACATAATCTGCCCAGGAACCCCCCTCAGAAAATCATTGATTTCTAAGATGCTAGACACCTCATCTGATATCTGCCCGTAGTAGTTCACAAAGTTCATTACCTTCCCCTGTATTCTAGCCACACCCCATAACCATCTCCCCTTAGGATCCCTGGGACGACTCTTGGTGGCCTTCCGCTTTGGGATCAGCGCCCACACCCACTGACCATGCACGTAACCTTGGCTTCATTCTAGACTCCTCTCTCTCAATGTCCAGACAAGTCAACGCCGTATCATCCTCCTGCTTCAACGTCCTTCGCATTCTCAAAAAGATCTTCCGCTGGATCCCCCTCGAAACAAGAAAGACTGTCACCCATGCACTGGTCACGAGTCGACTGGACTATGGCAACACTCTCTACGCCAGAATTACAACAAAATTGCAGAAAAAGCTCCAGCGCATCCAAAACGCATCAGCGAGACTCATATTAGACATCCCGTGCCAAGAGCACATCACCGGTCACTTAAAAAACCTCCACTGGCTTCCCGTCAACAAAAGAATTACTTTCCGCCTTCTTACCCACGCACACAAGGCCCTTTATAATCTAGGACCAGAATGCCTCAACTCCCGACTGTCCTTCTACTATCCCACCCGCCAACTAAGATCATCCATTCAAGCCCTCGCCGCAGTCCCGCGCATCCGAAAAACCACCATGGGCGGCAGATCCTTCTCCTTCCTGGCTGCCAAGACCTGGAACTCACTCCCCACCCACCTCCGCCTTACTCAGAATCACATCTCCTTCAGAAAAGAATTGAAAACTTGGCTATTCGATAAACAATGAACCCCTCCCTCTAGCGCCTTGAGACCCTCTGGGTGAGTAGTGCGCTTTATAAATGCTTGAACTTGAACTTCGAATCTTTAAGACTTCCCAAGGAAGTCTTCTGGAAAAGTAAATAGCAACACCCCTCTGGGCTACCCCAGCTGACGCAAAAAGTGCGTGAGAAAAATATTTCGGGATAAATATATTAGGGGTGTTGGATTTAAGATGGGTCTCTTGGAGAAATAGCACATAGGGATTCTGAGAAACTGCCCATTTTATAAGAGCGCCATATTTCTGTTTATTTAAAGCGCCATTGACATTAACTGATAGGATACTACATTTGTTCATTTCCATATTAAAATTCTCACAACTTTAATTCCAACATCCAATCCAAAATTCGCTACAGACCCTGCCTCAGACTTCTGCTCTTTTTTGCTGCATTCACCCCAGCCCCCCCTCTCCATCCCCAGGTGAACCCCCACCCCCCCTGAAATGTGGAACCTTCCAATTCCCCCCACGCAAACCCCCTTCCTACTAATCTGGGTGTCTTCTTGTTACACCCTGTGTGACCCTGTGGACCCCTACCACCCCCCCGACAGGCAAGTGAAATTGATTCTATTCTCATAACATTATGATAACAAAACAGGGCAAGCAGATCACATAGCACATATTTCAGTGGAGCCTTGTCACGACCAGAAGGGCCTGCTAGTTTCTGTAGTGCCCCATATTTCAAGTAGTTAAAGAACTAGTTAAAGAACTTGTCCTCAGAAAATAGGAAAGCATCCTATTTTCGCACTTTTCCTCAAGCTCAACTAATATTCACACTGCTTACGTCCTGCTCAAACATTTGCTTCTGAAGAGATCTCCTTAAGGAGAGACTGTGCTTCCTCAAGGTCAGAAAACATGTAAAACTTTCCCTTCACAAGGACTTTTAACTTGGATTGTTGAGGAATCGAAGCTTGCGCGCCATTCACTTTGAAAAGGTGTAGAATTTTGACATTCTTTTCTGCGATGTGCTGCTGTGGCAGTCATATCGGAAAAAATTCTCCATTTGATTGTCTCAGTAACTGAGAATTGTCTCTGTTGGAATGCCTTGGATAGAATTTTCTCCTTGATCCTGTAATCAGCAAAATTCATCAGGATAGTTCTGGGGAAGGTTGAGTTTGCGAATCTCTGTGCCTGAACCCGATGAGCTCTCGTGATGGTTAAGTCCCCCTCAAACTCTGGTAATACTTTTTGATAGATAAAAGAGTTATCCCACTGGAGCGTGTTAGAGCCTTCCAGGCCTTCAGGAACCCCCACTATCCTCAAATTGGATCTTCAAGAGTGATTCTCAAGTTCCTCGAGCTTGTTTTCGAGTTTACTCTCCAGGAGGCTCTTTTTACTTGCTGCCTCTTTAGCTTCTGTTCTTGCTTGATTAATGTGATCTTCGAGAGCCGGTATTCTTTCCTCCGCCTCATTTAATCTGATAGGGAGTCCTGACATCGACTCTTCACATTTTTCCAGTCTGGAGTGCAAGGCGGTTATCTCAACCTGCTGGTTCAACTTTATCTCGCGAATCTCATTGAGGATTAGGTTTAACATCTCATGAATGTCGATTTGGTAGCTCTTTTCCTTTTCAGAGCTATCGCCTTTCCCCTTTTGAGGTGACGAGGTTACAGATGTTGAAATTGCAGATGTTAAGCCCCTTAAAGCCCCTTCTTGAAGCGGTATAACGGGTGGACGAGAGGGAGATTGCAGAACTGCCACTGAAGATGGGATCTGCATAGATAGTGTCTCTATCCTAGATTCTTCGCTGATTAAGCTCGGACTTGCCTCCGTTCCAGAGACTGCACTACTTGATTCAGGCCTGGCTGCCACCTCAGAGCAAATTGTCACAGGTAGTTGAGGAGCTTCTGATGTAGTTTGTTTTATATTCTCAGGCAATTTCAGGGAAGAGTCTATTTGTTCGTGAACTACCAATGCTACTGGGAATGAAGCTAGTATACCGGAGTTCTTTTCGAGCGGGACCGCTGATGTTTGAGGAATACGAGCGATCTTTTTTCCAAATAGGGGAAAATCTCTAATCCCTTTCCCTCCGCTCATACTTTGCTCGCCCGGATATGGCTCAACATTTTCTAGTAAGGCTGAGGTGTTCTCTGTTACATCTTCTGTGTGGCTCCCCCCGCAGTTACTTCTCCTGTCCCTGCATTAGATGGAGAGGTTAAAGTGACGTGGAGTTCATCTTCTGAGCTCTCTGGCGTTGTATCCTTCCCCAGAGCAGGAGATGCCACGCTTCCTTCTCCTTTTTTGCCCTTCTCCCTTTCTTTGGCAGCTATCCGAGCGGCTTTTCTAGCTAGGGCTAGGCGAGTTTTACTCTTAAGACGGGCAGTTGTTTCCATCTTGACAGTTTTGCTTGCCTCTTCATTATCTTCACTATTGAAGAACCGGGTTATTTAAGACCCGGCGGCGCCAGGGGCATGCCCAAAGTCTTCGGGTTCACCTGTCTTAGAATACAGAGACACGGGATTCTTCGCGGTGACGTCAAAGATCGAATTTATTGACTGCAGCCAGTAACAGAAGTCCTAGAAATCATCACGGTACGAGTTCTCAGGAGACTGCTCAATTTTACAAAGCAAGTCATCCCTTTTTATGCAAAAAATCACATTCCAGACAATTACCTAATATTTACAAACTGTCCAATCACATGTGTCCACACCAAAGGTATCGCATGACAGTAAAACCCACTTTTCAGTTGCCCAGCCCATGATCAATCATCGGTCAAACCCAACATTCTTCTTTAGACGGGCCAAACGAACCCATAACAAGGAGGCCACGGCCCATATCATAAATAGACCATAAAGAGAGAAACAGAAAACAGGTAGAAGTAGGATATGGCATATTTGTGTGCAATAAAACTTTACGATGTCCTGTGCTCTGATCCTTAATCTTGATCCGCTACCGGGCGAGGAAACTAGTTCATCAAGGTCAGCTTCAGGCAACGAGGTCAGTTCACTTGGTTCATCCATAAGTCAGCGCGAACCTCAGCTAAAGGGCATAGGTCTTAAAAGAAAACTCATTCAACCGCAGTCATCGGCCTATGTGAGGGCAACCACAAAATGGCTGCCTTAAACGGAATGAGAACTATGGTTCACAATGGAATCTTCAAGTACACAGTGAATCCTTGTGTGCAACATGGCGGAAACACTCGTACTTGCTGAACTCATTAGTTACGGTTCACTGCTACCAAAATCGTAACAGAACCAGAACATCAAACACTGGTTCAGAATTCACGGAACCTCAGACCCTCCTTTTGCACTTACATCGGCAATTACTCAGTCTAGATCGGAGTTGATGTCAATTCTCATCAGATCACCCAGGTGCTGTTGAAGCATTATCTTGTTTCTCTGTGCATTTCTCGAGACAGGCGGTCCCCTGAAGCACATAGCACAAAGACCACATATGGCCGGACCGCACTGTACACAGAGACAACATGAGAAAAGAACCGCTAGAGCCGCACCAATGATCATCAGAAGCTTCCATCCCCAAACGGATAACAGTCCCCAAAACCATCCTGTTAACGACCAATCTCCTTCGTCCACATGTATAGACTCGGAGATCTTATGTAACTTGGAAATGGCCTCGTATAGCGTCGGAGCATTATCTGGGATAAAAACGCAGCAACTGGATTGGATCACTTTACATACTCCACCTCGATCTGCGAGTATGACGTCTAAAACCATATGATTCTGTAACGTCATAAGGCGATCCGCTTGAAGCTCAGCTGTCAGATTACTAAGGGCACCGGCAGTTTCGTTTATGGTGGATTCAACCACTCTCGTCAATTGCCATAAGCCTCTACTGTTAGCCATAGGTCCCCAAAACGGTAAGAAACCCTTAAAGAAGTCCCCCACTTCCTGTCCAGCGGTATCTTCCCGATCAAAGACACCTCTAACAACTCTTGTCTTGTGGTAATCTGCAGCGGCAGTATACGTAGGAGGCAACAAGTATCCAGCATAACACGTTCCTGAAAAATCAGGGGGCAACCATGTATATGCTCTGTTGTAACAAACAAAATACGTGCCCTTAGCTGCCAAAAACGGCGGGGAAGATTGAGACGTAAAAACATACGTCTGGGTACAAACACTCTTCCCCAGCTGAGCGTTCGGATTTTTGCCATTACCTTGCAGACAAAATTGACCTCGGTGGGGTACGATCCAAAGAGGGTGACCTCTTTCGTTTCTGCTTTTCACTCAGACTAACACTGTATCCGGTCGTGTTCCATCCAACAAAAGCCGATAACTCTTCCTTGGGAATAGTCCTATACGTATCGATATCTCTGCTCATATTCATAACTCCCTTCACCAAGGCTTGATTACTCAAGTTATCTCTCATGGAATGCAGAGGATAGACTACCAGGGCATGAATGAACATCGTCTGAAAAGCCCATAACGACCCATTCTGACTAAACGGTAAGATCAGATACAACTCTATCTGTAGTATGTGGCATAAGACCACACACCCAACAATTAGTAATGTTCACTGCCAACTAATGTTGATGCAGTAGCTGTACAAATGTGTTGTGTACAAATTCCGACCTTCTAATCTGGTCGTGTTCGGGTAAGATATGAAAAGAATGCAAAGAAGTAGTAGTAGGAGAGGTCGTAGGTTGGGAAATGGGTGCAGAAGTCAATTGATTAGAAAAGACAATCCAACCCACCAAAGTTAACGTCATGCTAAAAAACATCAGGATACATGTAATCAGAAAATATTTGCTGTGCATTATTCTATACAGTCTCATCTTAAAGTTCATTTTCTCAGCAGGTCTCTCGAACTCAAAAAACTCCATCCTCTAACTGGGCTGTTTGCAGCGGTTGGTTTTCTTCTGCTAAGGAGTGCGTCTGTCAGTCCAGGGAATGCCGTAGGACCAACCAGAACCGTCGACCTTGTGTCTACACGGCTGCACTCCCAAGTCTTTACACCGCGACCCTACAGCTGAACCCGAAAAAAGAAAAAGGCAGATCAAAACAGTTTTTCGGCCGAGAGAGTGCGGTTCCGAAATCAAAAAGGAATTATTTATTCATTATTTCTAGGTCGTAGATTATAACAGTTTTTCCCAGGCTCTGTCTGGTTTTTAAATAACAGTTCAGGCTCGGTGGTGTCCAATCTCAAAGATGAAGGCACAGCTGCTTGTAAGACATCATCATCTTCCTTCTCAGACCCTCTCGATACCAACTCAGCGTCGCTAAACGGTGTGAACTTCGGCAAGCTTTCAGTCTCAGAATCTGCAATACCATCACGGATCCACTGGTCGTACGGCTGAGGCAAAGGTGCCTTCTTACAATGTACGCCGTGGATCCAATTTTTCTTCCCAAAGACTTTCACAGAGGTTCTCGTAGCCAACAGTACTTGGTGAGGGCCTGTCCAGTGGGGCTGGTCGTTTTTGGTTCGTTGAAAATTTTTCACGAGGACCCAGTCACCGGGATTGATGGTGTGACCTGGGTCCACAGAGGCTGGTGGTAAGTAATCGTGAACCTGTTGGTGCACGCAATTTAGCCGTTAGGTCATACAGATAGTTCACCAACACAGGATAGTCCATATCACTAAATTTCGTTGGTCTCGGCACTCCCCACACATTTGCCAGTCGACCAAAGACTATTTCATACGGACTAAGTCCGATTCGGGAATGCACTGTAGTTCTAGTTGACAAAAGTGCCAACGGCAAAGCATCGGGCCATTGGAGACCAGAACTCGCCTGAATTTTGGCTAACTTTAGCTTCAAAGTGCCATTGTAGCATTCCACTAATCCAGCTGATTGGGGATGATTTGCAGCATGAAATTTCTGTTTGATGCCCAAACCCTCACACACTCTCTTCATAATCTTCCCCACAAACTCACTTCCATTATCACTCCACACCATCCTTGGCAATCCAAACCTAGGGAAATATTCTTTGAGCAAGACTTTAGCTGTGGACGAGGCAGTATTATCTTTTAGGGGGTATGCCTCTACCCATCTAGAAAAGGCACAAACAACTACAAGGACGTATTTCAAGTTGTTGCATCTTTCCATGTGGATAAAATCCAATTGCAGAACCTCGAACGGATACGTCAGAGGCGCAAAGTGACCTGCTGGAGTTGGAGTTCCCTTACCTGGATTATACATCAAACACACCATACAATTCTTGACCACATTCTCAGCACATTTAGGAATTCCAGAATTCTGCCATACTGGAGCCAACAACTTACAAATTCCTTTCGCACTAATGTGAGACAACCCATGTGCCATCGTAATCACCGCAAGCACATACGCATCTGGCAACATCCATCTTTGGTGTTCTGATAACTCAACCCAACAACCAGTCGAATCCAATCTTCCTGTAGTTTCTCTCCACACACTCTTTTCATTTTCAGTGGCTTCAGCCTGGATTGATTTCACACTCTCGGTCGTATCTTCACACATTCCAGCTGCACCAATCCATCTCGCAGGGCCTGAAACATACGTTCGACTCATCACATTTCTCGCTGTTTCTTTCGCGACTTCATCCGCAAACGCGTTACCACGACCAACATCATCCGTAACTTTCCGGTGAGCACTACACTTCACGATCGCCACTTGCTTCGGCAAAGTAAGTGACTCAAGAAGCTCATTCACCAACTGCCCATGTTGGATCTTAGTCCCATGGGATGTGAGAAATCCCCTTTCTTTCCACAAACGTCCAAAACTGTGTGCAACACCAAACGCGTACTGGCTATCGGTATACACATTCACTCTCTTTCCCTCAGACAAAATACACGCTCTCGTTAATGCAATCAATTCCGCTGCTTGTGCCGAATTATGGCTCACTCATGCAGTTTCAACAATTGTGCATAATGTCGTCACGGCATATGCTGCAGTTGTATCCCCATTCGGGAGCTTTCAGCATGACCCATCAACCCATAGTGTACCATCAGGATCCGAAAAAGGAGTGTCTTTCAGATCGACTCTACCCTTCGTTTCCTCTTCCTTCCTATGAAAACAGTCATGCTGCTCCTGACCATCTGGATCCACAGAAATCGGCAACAATGTCGCTGGATTCAATATATTACACCGCTTGATGTGCACATGACTAGCCAAAAGCGTCAACTCATAGCTCGACAATCTCGCACTAGTAAGGTGCTGAGTCTTGGTTCTATTTAACAAGGTATCCACTGCATGTGGAACCATCACAATCAACGTGTTATCCATCACCAACCCAGCAGACTGTCGGATAGAAACAGCCGCTGCTGCTGTAGCTCTTAAGCAACTTGGCAATGCTCTGGCTACCGGATCTAGAGTCGATGAGAAATACGCACATGGACGCTGTTTATCACCGAATTGTTGAGTCAAAACTGACAATGCACAACCCTCTTTCTCGTGGACATAGAGTGTAAAAGGCTTACTGTAGTAAGGAGTACCCAACACTGGAGCAGAACACAGTGCATCACGCAACTCAGAAAAACTTCTCTGACAATCGTCAGACCAAGGAAGAGGGTTCGGTATATCCTTACAAGTCAATGCCAACAGAGGTTTTGCCAACAAAGAAAAATTCGGAATCCACTGTCTACAATACGACTTGATACCCAGAAAAGCACGTACCTCTCTCTGCGTTTTAGGCACAGTCATTCGAGCAATCGCTTGAATTCGTTCTGGCGTCAACCTTCTTCCCTCCTTTGACAAGAGATGACCTAAGTAGGTCACGTCTTGGCGACAATACTGCAACTTTGAAGGTGACAGTTTATGGTGCAGGTCAGACAAATGTCGCAACAAAAAAGAAATAGTAGCAGATTTGCAACGTTCCTCATCATCAGCAGCCACTAGTAAATCGTCAATATACTGAATAAGAGCAGTACCAGCAGTCAACACAAGAGTATCGAGCTGAGTTTTCAAAGCCTGGCTGTAAATGGAAGGACTTTCGCAATAGCCTTGAGGAGCGCGTTTAAACCTGAAGCTTCGGCCTCCTAAAGAGAAGCCGAAAATATCTCTACTCTCTTCGGCAATTGGAATACTGAAGAAAACATTCTTCAGATCTATAACCGAAAACCAGGCAGCTGAAGCAGGAATCAAAGTCAGTAAAGCCGCAATATCCGGAACAACAGGAAACTGTGGCACGACAATTTTATTAACCTCTCGAAGGTCGATCACAAACCTGTAGACAGGTGGCTGAGAAGAGTCAGTGCGCTTCAGGACAGGCAAAGCGGGACTGTTACACACATTACCTCTCGTTTCTTCAATCACACCTTTCTCAATCTAATCATAAATGATTGCTAAAAGGGCTCTTTCACCATCGCTAGAAATCCTGTATTGGGGAATACGTGGTAATTTAACATTCGCTTTGAGTGTTACAACATAAGGTGGAATCGCCAAAAGACCCACATCATTAGGACCAGTAGCCCAAAGAGTATCAGGGAGAGAACGCAATTCCGGTGGAAGCCGATCTTTAGACAAATACATTGGAGAGATCACTTTCTTACCCAATGTAAGCTGTACTCCCGAAGGAGAACAATGCAATGTTGCATTCAACTTTTTCAACAAATCCAAACCCAACAAATTCTCACCACAACCTGTCATTAAAATGAGAGGTGCTTCCAACTCACAAGGCCCTATAGAAAGAGACAAGGGACTAGAAACTGGATTACGAACTGGGGCGCCAGAGAATCCTACCGAAACATTAGTTAAGCCAGACAAAGGTGCGCCAGGGAGTTTAGAGTGCATAATAGAACTCTTTGCTGCACCAGTACCCAAAAGAAAAGGCTCTGCCACACCCAATGTGGCTACTGCAACATAAGGCCCACTCTGATCTACTGGAACCGACACTACTCCCTCTCTTTGTCCATGGCTGTCCTAGCAATCATTATAGTCCGCATTCTCACTCTCAACATAGTAGTCATCAGCATAGTACTGAGTCGACTGGCCAGATGCAATTTTCTGTTGATCAAAATAATTCATATAATTTTGTGGGGGAAAGGAACGTTCGTTCTGAGGAAACGCACCACGTCCTCTACCCCTTGACACTTGCTGGAAACCACTACGACCCCTCGGGCCGGTATACCATTTGCGCGTCGAAGTAGAACAGGACACTCATTTTTATAATGACCCTCCTCCTTACAATACGCACACTGATTCAGGCCCAAAGGTGGCCTTGGAGGGAAATACCCAGCTTTCTGTTGCGGTCTCTGAAACGATGGAGGTTGCTGATACTGTGGGCGTTGCTGTAACTCTTGTTGATTTGAGCGAGGCGGATACGCCTGCTGCAATAAAACCTATCTCTTTAAGTCTTTTATCTTTTTCTCTACTCTTTCTTTCTCGTCCTTATCCCTATTCTCATAGTACTGTGCAGTCGCCAATATCTGGGCCGACGAGGAAACAGCCCAAGAACTCTCAGAATCTTTTAACTTATTACACAGTTCAGGAAGTAAGTTAAAGACAAACTTATCTACGAACAATCTTTGGCCACCTTCTGTACTCATATCCTGACCACTGTGATCTATAAATGTTTCTTCAAACCTAGTGAAGAAATCAGATACACTTTCGTCCTTCTTCTGCTTACATGCTGCTAACTTGTCCCAATTTACTCGTAACGCTGGCATCATCGTTTTCATAAGATCTATAATTCTACCAGGTAGATCTGCCACTAGAGGCTCAGGCTTAGCTCCACCAACCTGTCTACCATCCGCAGCAGCGATATTCACCCATGTATCACCTAACTCAATCGCATGATCCTCATGACGAATTTTCGCCCATAGAGGTTGAGGTACTACATTACCCAACAGCATATCTATGTCGGCTAAGTTCATGATGCATGCGTCAACTGTCTGGGACAATTCTTTGTAATAGCCAGCTGGATTCTTACGGGGATCAGGTAAAGACTGTTTAAGGGCCAAAACGTCTACTCTCTTCCATGGCACATGTACCCATACTCTGTGAAAATGAGGCAGAACAGGCGGATTAGCGTTTGTGTCCCCTTCTCTCCAAACTGGGGGAACCTCTCTTGTTGGATATTGTCGTACTTTTCTCCTAACAGAAGGATCAGACTCAAACAGTCGTTGAGAAGGGAAATCGCTCCTAAACGCAAGCACCATCGCAACCGCATCCTCAATTCCAGGACCCACTATTGTCCCTTTC